>NW_006399813.1:2841861-2844271 GCF_000299155.1 Elephantulus edwardii
TTTTTTTTTTTAAACTCAGTTCAGCTTTTTGCCACATTAACTGCAAGAATGAAGACCATTCTCAGCAACCAGACTGTCAACACTCCAGAGAAGATCAACATTGCTCTGAAGGACCGCACAGTTATCGTGAAAGGCCCGCGGGGAACCTTGAGGAAGGACTTCAGTCACATCAATGTAGGCTTGGTCTCCTTGAAAAGAAAAAGAAGAGGCTTCGTGTTGGCAAGTGGTGAGGAAAAAGGAAGGAACTGGCTACTGTTTGCACCATCTGTAGCCACATACAGACACAATCAAGGGTGTACACTGGGCTTTCATTACAAGATGAGGTCTGTGTATGCTTATTTCCCCATCAATGTTATGATTCAAGAGAGTGGATCTCTGGTTGAAATGCAAAACTTCTTGGGTGAAAAATACATTCGGAGAGTTCGAATGAGACCAGGTGTTGCTTGTTCAGTGTCTCAAGCCCAGAAAGAGGACTTAATTCTTAAAGGAAATGACATTGAGCTTGTAACAAATTCAGCTGCTTTGAATCAGCAAGCTACAACAGCTAAAAAAACAACAACATCTGAAAATTTTTGGATGATATCTACATCATGCTTGGTAGGGTGGAGGGACAGCGCAGGAGAGGAAGACCCTCTATGAGGTGGATTAATTCAGTGACTGGGGTAATCGGGATGGATGTATCGGAGACGGTGCAATTGGCACAGGACAGAGCAGAGTTTAGGGCTGTTGTACATAGGGTCGCTATGAGTCACAAGTGACTCGACGGCACATAACAACACATAACAACAACATCTATGTCTCCGAAAAAGGAACTGTTCAGCAGGCTGATGAGTGAAAGCTAGGAGTTTTCCAGCTACAGAAATGAGGCCGGGCTAGTTCTATGCATCTGATTTCAAAATGCATCTGATTCTTGTAATAAAATTCTATTAATTTGAGAAAAAACACAAAACAAAAAAAAAAAACTCAGTTCACCCTAGCAACAATAGCAACGTTCCACAAGGCAGCAAACAACAAATGCTGGTGAGCTTGTGGAAAGATTGGAAATCTTATTTACCGCTAGTGGGAATGTAAAATGGCACAGCCAGTGTGGATGGCGATCTGGCACTTTCTCAAAAAGTTGGAAATACAGGAGCAATGATTCCGAAAAATAACAACTTGAAGAAATAAGAGAGACTAGAGAGCATTATGCTGAGTGAACTAACTCAATCTCATAAGAACAAATACAGCAGGAGACCATTATTGTAAAAATAGAAGGATAACTAGTAAAACATGTGTGAGGACTCAAGGGAGGAAGGGGTGGGAGTGGAGGGGTGAGGTCGGGTAGGGGCAAAACCATAGGGTTGCACAGTTTGGGAGGGGAAGGCAATGGGAAGGATCTGGAGAGGACCTGGAAAGATGGGGTAATGAGGGACAAGGTCCAATAATTTTATAAAACATAATGCATGGGAGTGATTGTATGAAATACAATGTGAATGAAGAATAGTGTGATATACAAGATATATGAACTTTGTAAGCAAACCAACATAAAATAAAAGAAAAAAGTTGAAAATAGACATACCATTTGACTCAGCAATTCCACTACTGGAAATATACCGTAAAGACTCCAGAGCCATCACTCAAGCATATGTATGCACACTCACATTTATTGCTGCATTATTCACGATAGCAATGAGATGTAAGCAACCCAAGTGCTCATCAACAAATGAATGGATAGGAAAACTATGGTACATTCACACAATGGAATATTATGTAGCATTATAAAATAACAATGAACTTGTAAAATATTACACAACATGGGGGAGCCTTGAGGATATTATGCTGAGTGAAATATCTCAGTCACAAAAGGATAAATACTGTATAACACTGTTATTATAAAATAGGACAGACATGGGGAGTTGGGGAGAGAATAGAGAAAGAGTGGATAGGGAATGAACACTGCATTAGAACAGATGAGGAAAAGAACTATCTGAAAGGAATTTATTTTTTAATTTTTTTTTTTAATTATTTTGTCAGTGTGTACCGTCAAATCAGATCTGACTGGTACAGGAGGAGATTTTTCCTCCTTCTCCAGCAGAGCATCTGGTGCATTTGAACCACATACTTCTAGGATTGCAGTGCAGGTTCTTGCCACTAGGCCACCAGAGCTCGCCTGAAAGGAACTTATAATTGAATCATATGTATGACAGTAATTTGAAACAAGGGGTGCATTGTGGAGTAGGCTGGTGGGGGCAAAGAAAATGTGCAGCAAGGAATAAAAAATATTTTTTTAAAAAGTCATAATTTTTATCACTAGTTATACCCTAAAGAAACCATAACTGCCACCCAGGCAGATATATGCACACCCATGTTTATCGTGGCTTTGTTCACAATAGCAAGGAGTTAGAAACAACCTAAGTGCCCATCAACAAAT
>NW_006399813.1:2844871-2871756 GCF_000299155.1 Elephantulus edwardii
GGAACCCCAAAACAAACAATAACCCAACTCAGTTCAACCTCTTCTGTAAACCCCCCTCCCCTGCACCTGACCACACCCCTTTGAAACTTTACAAACTGTATAGCACTACAATTAGTTTCCCTGTTTGCCTCATAAAAGACCTTTGAGGGCAGGCTCTGTACCTTTTGTCCTCTTTTATCATATTAGTGGTTACAGTGCTTGGCAGCTTTTCTGACACAGAGTGGGTTGATAAGGTCCAGCCACTAGATCATCTCCCAGCATATTGTTGACCTGTCATAGCCAATCCAAGCTTTTTCTACCAAATCCCAGCAAGTCAGTTTCTTCCTTTTTGTCTTCTCTCTTTCAACTTAGAAAACTCGACCTCCTGGGCTTCTGTTTCTCTTTCCCTGGGAGACTCTTCTAAATCCTCTTTCTAGCTCTTTCATTCCTACTCCCTCAGGGTAGTTCAGATTTCTACTCCATTTGGCCCAGAAATTTTCTGACTCTTGCCAGATTCAAATTCTAACTTTTAAAAGGTCTACAGGGACTTGTCCAGAACTGTGGTGTCACCTCGAAACCACTTAGAAATATAGAAAGTAATATGTCCTACTGTTTACTACTGAAAATCCCTTGGAAACCCCATAAAGTTCCCCAGCATGAAATATGACTCCTCACTGGAGAGTTCTGAAAGTTCTGGGTAAAACGCTCGAGCGAAGTTTCTATCACTTACACCTTCATAGGGTTCAGTTCTGGGATGTAGGACTTTTCTCACAGTTCAATCTTAATGAGGCACTTAGAGGTTTCTGTTTCATAAGACAAGGTTGGTTAATATCACTGGGCAATAAAGTTCATTCTCTCTTTTTCTGATTTTTCTCCAACAGATTAGTATTGAGTGATTAGTCCTCCCTCTCACTAATTCTGTGTTCTTTATCTTCTATTCTGCTCTTTCGTCTTTTCATTGTGTTATTTTTGAAGTTTTCATTTTAATATTCTGATTTTGCATGGCTTCTACTTTTCCATTTAAGTTCTCTATTTGGTCTTGGTTGTTGCTTGTTTGTTTTGGGGGTTGGTTTTGTTTGTTTGGGGTTTGGGTTTTTTTTGTGTGTGTGGTTTTTTTGTTTTTGTTTTGTTTTGTTTTTTTTTGTTTTTTTAGTTTTGCTTTGCCTTTGTGGTGTGAAGGTTTTCTTATTTAAAATGGCTTTCCTAGCCATCCACAGCCACTTGAACTTTGCCATGTGCATGGGCAGGACTACGAAAATAGGGTGTGTCAGCCTATCCACAAGGGTATTAATTAATTTTGCCACTACTAAATTGAGCAGATTCTGGGAATCTCACCTGCACTGCAATCCTGAAGGCACGCAGTTTGAGGTCACCAGCTGCTCTGTGGGAGAAGGATGGGTGATCTCCTCCTGTGCGATTAACTACCTCTGAAAATACACCAGAGGGTCAGCTATGGGTTGGTTCTGACTCTACAGTACACAAGAGCCAGCAAAGCAGCAGCAGAAAATGCAGTGTGTGCATTCTTTGAGGCCAAAGATTCCTGCACCACTCAGATCAGGGCATACAGGAGCAGCAGCTGCTGCAGCCGAGAACCAGAAACCTGATAGAAGAGCTGACCTTAGGACTGCTACATTGTGCAACCGGAGCTAGGAGTCTTTGCCCAAGTTTGTTGGAGGACTAGGGGCTGAGGGGCTGGGGAGAGCCGTGATAGGCAGGACTAAGAGCTTGGCAACTTTGGCCTAAAGCCATGAAGCTCAAGGCTGAGTGGTCTGTGAGCACATTTCAGCAGCTGTCCTGATTGAGTGTATTCTGCTATCAACCTGAATCTTTTGGTTTTTCTAATAAACATCATATGATTATGTAAAAGATTATAAGGGGAGTTCTAGTGGGCTAGTGGCAAGAAGCTGCACTGCAATCCCAGAGGCGCACAGTTCAAATTCACCAGATGCTCTGCCGGGAAAGGAGGGACAATCTCCTCCTGTACCAATCAGATCCGATTTGACGGTACACACACAAGAATAAAAATAAATTTAAAAAAAGATTATATATTTATGCCAGGGAATTTGGAGGACTGTTGTTTGTCCAAAGGAGTGGAAGAGATCCATATTTGTTCCCATCCCCAAGAAAGATGATCCAACAAAGTGTGGAAACTATCAAACAATATCACATGTAAGCAAAATACTGCTGAAAGTCTTTAAAAAATGGCTAGAAGGGTACATGGATAGGGAGCTGCCAGAAATGCAGGCAGGATTTAGAAGAGGCCATGGCACCAGGAATATCAGATGTCAGATGGATTCTGGCTGAAAGTAAAGAATACCAGAAGAATGTCTATTTATGCTTTATTGACTATTCAAAGGCATTATTTGATGTGTGGATCACAACAAGATATGGCTAACATTGAGAAAAATAGCAATGAATCCCAGAGCACTTTACCTACAAAGGAGGCTGTTGTGCTAACAGAGCAAGGGAACAACACGTGGTTTAAAATGAAGAAGGGAGTGTGTGAGGGTTGTATTCTCTCTTCCTACCTATTTAATCTGTATAGGGAGCAAATTATTTGAGAAGCTGGTCTCTAAAAAGAGGAATGTGGCACCATGATCAGAGGGAGACTCATCAGTAAACTGCATTATGCAGAAGACACAACCTGACTTGCTGAATGTAAGGACTTGAAGCACCTGTTGCAGAAGATCAAAGAATACAGCCTTCAATATGGATTGCATCTCAATGTCAAGAAAACAAAGATTCTTACCTCTGGACTGATAGGCAACATCATGATAGATGAAGAAAATAAAACTACTAACAATCTTGCTTGGATACTCAATTAACACATTTGGTATTAATAGTCAGGAGAGCAGAAGAGGAATTGCACTGGGAAAGTCTGCAGTTAGGGACCTCTCCGAATTATTGAGGAGTAATGATACGTTTATAATGATACTAAATTGCATCTGATTCGGGCCATGGTCTTTCCAATTGCTTGCTATGCATCTGAGAGCTAGACCATGAATAAGGATGACAGAAGAAGAAATCAATGACTTTGAGCTGTGGTGTTGGAGAAGAGTGCTGAACATCCATCCCATGGATGGCCAAAGAACAAATGTTTTGGAGGGGTTGCAACCAAAGTGCTCTTTGGAGGCAAGATTGATGAAGCTTCACCTCACGTACTTAGGGCGTGTTAGTAGGAAGGGCTATTCCTTGGAAAGGGACATGATACTCTGAGGGTTGACAAAGGAGATGAAGGCCCTAAACCAGGTGGATTGACACAGTGACTGCTGCAATTGGCTCTAATGTGTCAGAAAGTGTGAGAATGGCACAGGATAGGACAGAGTTCAGCTCTGTTGTTCAAAGGGTCACTATGGGTTATACTTTACTTGAAGGCAGCTAACAACAACAACAATAGCCCTCATAATCATGAGTATGCTCCTTGAGCTATTGCAACAGATTTTGGGCCCATTAGAGTGGTAAGATTGGTGCTGGAATTAGTAGAAAGTTGCGAGAGCATAGAGGACATGTCTGACCTCATGAGAATTGGGTTTGTGCCTTTGTGAAGTTAGTAGAGGTCAGATATGGCCCTGCCCATGCTGCTCTTGCTCTTTTTACAGCCTTTTTAAATTTTGTCTGTGTTTTCCTTGAACTTACTCATTCCAATGAATTCCTTATGAGAAAGTTCCAGTAGCATTTCTTCCTCTTAGAGACATTCTGGTTCAGTATTTTGTCCCAGTGTGTCCTATTGTTTTGTTTTGTGTAGTTTGAAATGATCTGTTCTGAGACTGGTGTTATCCTTGTCTGGATACATCTGACTGAGCGATGTATTGTGCGGCTTGCTAGTTAACTAAGTCTGAGTGTGTCACCCATCTTCTGGCGGATAAAACCACTGACAGGGAAGTATGCAGTTCACTGTAAGCCGCAAATTTCTGAAATGCAAGAGATTGTCTTAATTAATCTTTATAAACCCATCACCATTATGATGCCTAGTACAGGGCCCAGTGCACTTCAAGTGGCATCATTCACATTGTATTCTTTGATAACTGCAAAGAAAGATGGTATTTCTTTAAAGACACACTGACTGAGCATGCCTACTTGCCAGGGTAGTTGTATAAAAAAAATCGGGGAGCTCTGGTGGCCTAGTGGCAAGGAGCTGCAACTACAATCCCAGAGGCGCATGGTTTGAATCCACCAGATGCTCTGCCGGGGAAGGAGGGACAATCTCCTCCTGTACCAGTCAGATCTGATTTGACGGTACACTCACGCAAAAAAATAAAAACAAACAAACAAAAAACCCAAAACAAAAAAAACCTGACATCATATGTACTGAAACCGTTTGGAAGCTATCAATTATTATATAAACATTTTATGCTACCAGATATAGTTGAATTCTTTTCACTCATGGAATCCTTGAGTGTGGCAGAAAAGAGCTGTGCTCTATTGGGTTTTTAGGACCTTTTGCTTTTTTCATGGATGATATTCTTGATATCATCCCACAGCTCACCTGGTCTTCATTCATTAGTTTTCAATGCATCAAACCTGTTTTTGAGATGGTTTTTAAATTCAGGTGGGATAGACTCAAGGTTATATTTTGGCTTTTGTGTATTTCTTTTCATTTTCTTTAGCTTCAATTTGAACATGCACATGAGTAATTGATGGTCTGGTCCACAGTCAGCACCTGGCCTGGTTTACAAAACATCATTACAAAGACAGAGGAGGAAGAAAAGACCAAGGTGGATGTCAGAAGAGACTCTGAATATTGTATTAGGATGCCAAGAAGCCAAAGAAAAGGGAAGAAATGAAGTTAAAAAGAGTTGAATAGGATATTTCAAAGATCAGCTTATGAAGACAAGCAACGTATTATAATGAAAAGTGCAAAAGGCTGGAGCCAGAAAATCAAATAAGAAGACCCCTCACCACTTCTCAAGCTGAAGGAACCGAAGAACAAATTCAAGCTGTGAGTTGTAATACTTAAAGATGCTATAGATAAGACTATTGAATGATGCAGGAAGTATCAAAGGAGATGGAAGGAGTACACAGTCACTGTACCAAAAAGAACTGGCTGACACAGAACCATTTCAAGAAGTAGTAGGTAATCAAGAACCAATGATAATAAAGGAAGAACTTGAAGTGGCTCTGAAGAAATTGGTTAAAAAAAAAAAAGGCCCAGGAACTGATGGAATACCAATTGACATATTTTATCAAACAGATGCAGTCCTGGATGTGCTCACCAGGTTGTGCCGAGAAATCTGGTGGACAGCTACTTGGCCAATTAACTGGAAAAGATCCACATTATTCTCATTCCTGAAAAAAGGTCATCCAACAGAAAGTAGAAGTTAATGAACGATATCACATGCAAGTAAAATCTTGTTGAAGCATGTAAAAAACCTACTAGAATAGTAAGTACATCACAGAGAACTGCCAGAAATACAAGCTGGGTTTAGAAGAGGCTGTGGATCAAGGCTGAAAGTAGAGGGTACCAGAGAGATGTCTCTCTGGTGTGTGTGTGTTTTTGGTGTTTTTAAAGTGGTCTTATTTTTATAATCCCTTAAATCCATTATCCAATGGAGATGTTTTGCTCTTCACTTTCTGCCAAAGATGCACCAAAGAGGGTTGAGGGTGACTCTTGGTCAACTCCGCTTGGTCCAGTCCTGGGTTTCACGCTGTTTCTCTGGTGTTTTATGAACTATGCAAAGGCCTTTGACTATGTAGATCATAACAAATTGTGGCTAATATTGAAAAAAAAATGGAAATCCCAGAACACTTGATTGTGCTCATGTGAAACTTACACCTAGACCAAGATGCTGTTGTTTAAACAGAGCAAGGGAACATTACGTAGTTCAAAATCAAGAAAGAAATGCATCAAGGACATGTCCTTTCTCCACTCATTTTCAATTTATATGCTGAACTGATCATATGGGAGGCTGGATTTCCTGAAGAAGGTAGCATCAGGATTGGAGGAAGACTCATCAATAACCTGCACTATGCAGATAACACAACCTTGCTCTCCAGAACTGAGGACTTGATATATTTGCTACAGAAGATCTAGGACTGCAGTCTTCAGTATTGACTACATCATAACGTCAAGAAAGTAAAGGTCCTCACAGGGCCAATAGACAGTATCATGTTAAATGGAAAAAAGATTGGGGTTGTTAACAATTTCACCTTGCTTGGACCCACAGTCAACATTCTTGGCAATGGTAGTAAGGAAATCAAAGGAAAATTTCACTGTGAAAATCTCCTGTCAAAAATCTCTCTAGAGTGCTAAGGAGCAATGATGTCAGTCTAAAGACCAAGGAGTACCTCATCCAGACCATGGTCTTCTCAATTGTTTGCTGTGCATCTGAGAGCTATACAAGGAATAAGAATGACAGAAGAATGCACACTCGTTTATTGTGGCTTTGTTCACAATAGCAAGGAGTTGGAAACAACCTAAGTGCCCATCAACACATGAATGGATAGAGAAACTGTGGTATATTCACACAATGGAATACTATGCTGCATTGAAAAACAAGGAACTCATGCAATATTATTCAAAATGGGTGACCCTGGAGGACATTATGCTGAGTAAAGTATCTCAGTCATTAAAGGACAAATACTGCATGGTGCCACTGTTGTAAAACAGGACTGACATCGGGGTTGGGGAGAGAATGAGAAAGATGGGTTCAGTAATGTATACTGCATTGAAACAGATAAGGGAGAAAACTGTTTAAAAGGGATATGTGATTAGGTATTTTTGTCATGACAGGAGTCCAGAGCGAAGGCTGCATAGTGGAGTAGACCTGGGAGAGGGTTTGTAAAACAACGAAAGAATTTTTCTTTTACTTTTCCAAGAGGGTAGTGTACTAAGGGGTAGGGTTGGGAGGGGGAAAAGTGCAACAATGAATGAATGCAAACCCAAAGTCTTGTAAATTTTCATTGAAATTAATAATAAATTAAAAAAAAAAGAATGACAGAAGAATTGATGTGTTTGAATTGTGGTGCTGGAGAAGAGTATTGAGCATATCACAGACTACCAAGAAAACAAACAGGTCTATCTTAGAGAGGGTAAAACCAATTTGCTTCTCGTAGGCAAGGATTTTGAAGCTATATCTCACATACTTTGGGCACATTGCCAGGAGGGACCAATCCTTCCAGATGGACATCAGTGAAAGGGTAGAGGTAAGTGCAGAAGACAAGAACCCTGGATGAGATGGATTGACACAGTTACCATGGCAGTGGGCCCAGGTGTGTAAGAAACAGTGAAGTTGGCTCAGGATAAGGCAGGGTTCAGGGCCATTGTTCACAGGGTCTCTATGAATCTTAGTAGACTCAAGGGCACATAACAACAACAACAATTGGAGTTTAAAGATGGTTGATGTTACTGGAACTAACTCACTAGGCCTTTCTTCAAGGATGTGAACTAAAAGCTCCAACCATCCAATGAGCAGCTGAGCAAGTTAAGCATTTGCACAACCCAAAGTCTCCAAATCAACCAAAAATGTTGCCTAGGAGGAGTAGTCCAAGGTTTGGAGTCAAAACAACCCTTAGTTCAAATTCCAGTTCCAGAACTAACTGGCTGTGTATTTTTAGGCAAATTAATCACTGTGAACTTCATTTTCTCCACCTTTAAAATGTGGATAATAATACCCAATGATATCAAGTTGTTGTGATGACAGATTTAGCAGATAAATGTATAATGCCTTCTTCTGTAATGCATTCGTACATAAAAAAGGTGTATTTGTAAAAACTACTGTTAGTATATTCATATTGCACAACAGATATTTCAATCAGAACATTAAAGCATCCACCGATCTTGAAAATGACTATGTCCTTTGTTTTGATCAAATGTCATTTATTAGAAAATACAATTCCAGAGAAAGTAGGAGACACAAGGGAAGACTGGGAAGTGGGTACAGTACACAGACCTCTTTAAGTCAGTGCATAAAGGGTCAAAATAAAATGAGTTAACAGGCAAAAAGCCAGTAACACATCTATGGTCCATTCATTTGGAAAAGTCCCACTCAAGTTCCTCACTCCCCAAAGCCCTCACCACAGCAGCCTGCATTATTCTTGGCATTTGTAACTTAAAAGAAAAACTGAAACTCCCTTGCTGCACTGTGGCTTCAATGAATGGAGCGTCTTTCTCCAGTTATGGAATGAGTCAGCAAAAAGGGGGAGTTCCTGCTCCTTGGAGTTGGGGAGGAATATGGTAGGTCCATTCAGGTGAGAACTCACAAGAAAGCACCCCCGTCATTCCTTTCCCTTTTACAGGGCACAGCAGGCTGGCAGTGACTGGGGGGGGGGGCGGCGGTGAAGGTTAATATCAAATCTAAAGTCTCTCCCTCTTTTGTAAGGAAGACAACCCTTTGGAGTGAAGTTAATATCTGTCTGGTAGGGAATAAAGATGATGAAGAGATTAGAGACCTCTGTCTCTCAGCTACAGGGAAACAGTACTGCTCCAGCCCAATCTCCTCATGACCAAAACTAGTCATTGGAAAGAAAAAAGGGATGAATCTCCCACCTCATGCCGTGTCTTCTAGTTAGGGCTTCCCTTTGGCTCCAGGTTAATTTGGTGTATGGCCCCAAAGAAGGTGGAGAATTCTTAGTAACAAATTTGACAGGAACGGGGATAGGGAAGAAGTACAAAAGAAACAAGTGGAAGGTGACAGGGAATGCTTCCCAGGAGCTGCCTAGCAGGCAGCCATGTTGGCATCTATGGTCTAGAGGCCCCTTCCCAGGGCCAACTAAACCTAAGGGCCCCAAAAGATGTTATCCCAGGAGAGAAAAATTAAGGGCAAGACTAGGGGGGAGCACCCCCAGCGTATTCATAGGGACCAGGTGGCCCCCAGAAGGGCCAAGAGAATGGGAGGGGCCATGGGGTTACAGGACAGGATTCAGGGCAAATCCTAACAAAGTTGGGGAGCATGAGAGGTAAAACTCCCCCTATAAAAGCACGGGTCCCTGAATACAGGTCCTTGGCAGAACCCCAATACGAAGGCCCTTCCTTATACACATAGGGTTCACGGCGCTCTCCTTTGGAGGCAAAATCTGAAAAGCCCAGGCGCAGGGCTCAGCCCCACCCTCCCCTGCCTGCCTTCAAAGAGGGAGGCCTCTCAGTGAGGACCCGCTGGGGCCCTCCCCAAATAATTCCTATAGATAGAAAAAACGAAACAAACAAAGCTAGGGAAACGTCCAATAAGAACCTTAATCATACAAAAGTCCTAACAGTCTTTCTCTGTCGCCTTCTGAGGCACATCTGCACATCCCTTCTCGCGAGGCTTCCTGTCCAGTTAGGACAACATTACCATTTCATTTTTTAAAATAAAAATAAAGATATCCACCCACCCTCCCTCAAAATGCTACTACTTCATACAACCCGCCCCTGACACACACCCAACCAGGCATTGCTCCCTTGACACAAGGTAAACTTAAAACTTTGCTGCAACTTCACAGCCTCCAAGGGGCTGAGCATCACTACGCGCCTCCGCTCAGGCTGTGAGGGGACCGGCCAGGTGAGGGCACCTTCCTCTCCCCATCTCCGTGGTGGAGGGCGGATGCACCTGGACAGAGAGGAGGCCCACCAAGGGCCTAGCCCCTTCTCGAGGAAAGGAAGCGTCACACAGGGGAGACTCCCCTGCCCCAGCTCCTGCCACCACCCAGGAGTCCCTGGCCGTGGTTCTGCTGGTTTCACAAGGTCCCATGAGTCCGAGATCCTAGCGCGAACCAGCCCGTCTTCTCCTGGGCCAGGTCCAGCTCCCGCAGGCGGATGTGCACCTCCCCAAGGAGGACATTCTCCCAAAATCCTTGCTCACTCAGCACGCTCAGCTGCAGCTCCCGCTGCTGCAGATCCCCCTTGGGAATGCCATCGTACACCAACTGTGAGGAGAAAAGGAAGTGGTGAGGGAAGAACTCAAGTAAGAGAGAGCTGTTTACATCTGGTGGTTTAATCTGGCTGTAGCTAAGGGTACACGCCTCTAAACAAAGCCAAGAGCAACGAGGTATAATACAGAACTCAGCCTTGTTCTCTGCTAAGAGTTCAAGCAGCTGAGGGCTTTTATTGAGGCTCTAGGGTTTACAGAGCCCTAGTGGCCTAGTGGTAAAAAGATGAACTGCAATCCAGAAGGCACGTGGTTCAAATCCACCAGTTGCTCTGCGGAAGAAAGATAGGTAGTCTCCTCCCAAACAATTAACTACCTCTGAAAACCCTTCGGAGAGTCAGCTATGAGTCTGACCCATATAACAACAGCTGAAGGTCAGCTTGGAACTAGCAGGAAGCCCACCTCACCCCACCCCCACTCACAGGACAGGACTCAGGCCATGCCCCAGCTGTGGAATCTACCCGAGGGCCCTCAAACTTTTTCTGCCAAGGGCCAGATAGTTAAGTACTTAAGCTTTGAAGGTCACATGGTTTCTGTTACAACTACTCAGTTCTGGTTACAACATGAAAGCACTCCCAGGCATACATCACTAGTATAGATGTCTTCCAGTAAAACTTGTCACAAAACCAGGCATAGTACGCTGACTCTTGCCTCCCTCCCCTCAGTGACCTCCACACACACCATTTCATTGTAGGTGGGGTTGCAAGTTTTGCGGGCCACTTTGGTTTTCCTCTTGGTGGTTTTCTGAGGGTCTGGCAGAAGATAAATCTTCACATAGGGATCAGGGTCATTCCCATCCTGGAGAAGTTGCTACAAAGGAATAAAAATAAAAGGTAAAGACACCATTACCGCTCCCATGATCACACCTGGGTATGAACTTATCTTCCAGACCTGATTTCTGTAATACATATTTGAACTTGCTGGCCTGTGTCCCATCTCATCCACTCTGATGAAGAAATCTAGCACAAGAAAAGACCAAAAAGGACATCAGAAGAGAATTTGAAAATTACACTACAACTTAGAGAAGCTAAAACAAAAGTAAGAAATACTAAGTAAAAGAGAACAAAAAGATCGAACAAAATTATTTCAAAAGGCAGCTCAAGAAGACAAAGCATAGGATTATAATGGAATATGTAGAGCTGGAGTTAGAAAATCAAAAGGGAAGGACATGTTCAGAATTTCTCAAGTTGAAAGAACTGAAAAACAAATTCAAGGCTCAAACTGTAATACTGAAAGATTTTGTGGGCAAAATCTTGAATGATGCAGGGACCATTGAAAGAGGATGGAAGGGATACCCAAAAGTCATTGTACCAGAAAGAACTGGTAAACCATTTCAGGAGGAAGCATATAATAAAAAAACCAATGGTAACCAAAGAAGACGCTCAAGCTGCACTGAAGGTACTGGCAAAAGAATTAAGATCCCAGAAATTGATTGGGTATCAACTGACATGTTTCAATAAGCAGATGCAGCCCTAGTGCTCAGCAATCTGCACCAGGAAATTTGGAAGACAACTACATGGCAACTGATTGGAAGAGATTCATATTTGTTCCCATTCCCAGGGAAGGTGATCCAACAGAATGTGGAAATTATCTAACAATAGTATTCATATCACATGCAAGTAAGATCTTGCTAAAGATCATTAGAAAATGTCTAGAACAGGACATCAACAGAACTGTTAGAAGTTCAAACTGGATTTAGAAGAGGCATAGCACCAGGGAGATAGTGTCAGAAGGCTCTTGGCTCAAAGTAGAGAATGTCAGAATATCTATTTGTGGTTTATTTTATTATGCAAAAGCATTTGACTGTGTGGATTATAATAAATTATGGCTAATATTGAAAAGAATGGGAATCCCAGGATACTTAAAGCAAGGTTTAAAAACAGGATAGGTGTGCATCAGGATTGTATCCTTTCTCCATACATAGTCAATCTGTATGCTGAACAAATCACTTGGGAAGCTGGACTCTGTGAAGAAGAATGTGCCATGAGGGTTGGAGGAAGATCTATCAACAACCTGAATTATGCAGATGACACAAACTTGCTTGCTGACAGTGAAGAGGATTTGAAGTACTAGTTGCAGAAGATCAAAGGCTGCAGCCTTCAATATGGATACATCTCAACATTAAGAAAACAAAATTCCTCACCACTGGACCAACAGGCAAGAACAGTATGATAGATGGAGAAAAGACTGATATTATCAATTATTTCATTTTACTTGGATACATAATCTACACCCATATTAACATCAGTCAAGAAATCAAAAGATGTGTTGCATTGGAAAAAGTCTGCTGTCAAGGACCTCTCTAGAGTGCTAAGGAGCAAGGATGTTAGTTTAAAGCCTAAGTGTGCCTGGTCCACGCCATGGCCTTTTCAATTCCTATGCATCTGAAATCTGAACAGTGAATAAGGATGATAGACGAAAAACCAAGACTTTTGAGTTGTGGTGTTGGGAAGAGTACTGAATATCGCATGGACTGCCAAAAGAATAAACAGGGCCATTTTGGATGAAGGGACGTCATGCTTGGGACAGTAGAAGGACAGCGCAGGGGAGGAAGACCCTGGATGAGATGGATTGACTCAGTGACTGGGGTAATGGGGGAAGGCGTGTTGGAGATGATGCGGTTGGCTCACCATAGAGCAGGGTTCAGAGCAGTTTTACATAGGGTAGTGATGAGTCACAAGTGACTCAAAAGCGCATAACAACTACATCCCACATGGAAGATGAAAATCCTACCACTGCCTCCTCTTAACCCCTAAGAGCTGAAGACATGAGCCAGAGACTGAATTGCTCGTACAAGGCAGCTAAACAATAAGTGATTTACCTTGCATGATCATTTTGTTTTTTAATTGCTTGATCCTTTAAAATTTAAACCAGATTATGTCAGACCTCTGCTCAAAAGCTCTCAATGTCTCTCATCTCATTCACAGGAAAAGCCAGAACCTTGCTTGGGGTCCCGCCAGCTCTAACCTGCTGTGCCCTCTGCAGAATCTCCCACTGCTCTCCCTTCTGCCCCATCAGCTGCAGCCACTCGACTCAGGGCAGGCTCCGGGTTCAGGACTTTGGATTTATTCATTTGTTTTTCTTGCTCCCATTTTCTCTCAAGACAATGCTGCGTGGCTCTCTCCTTCAACTCCTTCCTACCTCTGCTAAAGTATCTCCCCATTAATGAAGACTTCCCTGATGATTCCACACAAAACTGCCACTCTTTCACTCCTCCTCTGCCCCACACAGCTCGAATCACCAGCCGTCATGCCATCTCTTACTCGCTTAACTGCCTCTTTCACTTGGTAACGGTAATGAACCACGAACCAGAAAGCCGTGCTCCACCAGTGAGCTATATCTCCAGACCCATTAACTGCCTCTTTCAACTACAATGTAGGCTCCCTGAGGGCAAGGATTTTGTTTTGCTTACAGCTGTTTCCACAGCTTATATATCAGTGTCACTCGCAGCGAGCCTTCACTGGGTTTCCAACACTGTAAATCTTTACAATAGGGATGCCCATCTTCCTCCTGCAGAAGACCTGGCAGAATCAAACTATCCCCAATGTCACAGACCTGGCACCAGGTACTGTGTTAAATGATTTCCCTGCATTATCTCATTTAATCTCCCTAACAACTCTTTAAGGGAGTATACTAAAGCTATCCTCATTTTCCTTTTTATTTTTTTATTATTTTTGTGTGTGCATACCATCAAATTGGATCTTACTGGTACAGGAGGGGCCACTGGCCCTCCTTCTCCAGCAGAACATCTGGTGGATTAGAACTGCGTGCCTCTGGGATTGCAGTGCAGCTGTTTGCCACTAGGCCACCAGAGTTCCCTATGTTATCTTCATTTTAATCAGGTTATCACCAGTATAATCAGTTTACTTGCCAAAGATCAGAGCTGTTGCATCACACCACAGGCCTTCATGGTAAGAAGCCCACAGTGGTGACTCTCATGACATGGAGGCAGAGAAGTTCAGAGCAGTCAGAAAAGCGCCAGAAAAAAAGTCAAGGGAAGGTCTCTGGGTACTTACCAAGCCCCGAATGTGCATCACCATGATGAAGAGTTTATTGTTTTTGTAGGAGATGGACAGCTTCACCTCCCCACCCACCTTCTCAATGGGCCGGGCCCAGGAGCCATCTACAGGGACAAAAGAAGGGGAGAAAGCTTGCATAAGGCCCCTTTCTGGTAGCAGGCAGATGTTTCTATTACCCTTCTGACCCTTTGTCCCCACATCCCTTGTCCAGTTCATCCAGGAATGGGGGCTTCCTGATACACTATTGAACAGAGTCCGAGAACATAAAATGGCATTAGGTTGGGATAGGTCTATCTATTTTGAGTCTAGGTCTAATTATCTAAGTCTAATTTGAGCGTATAATCAGTAACTGGGGTATCCAACTCCTAGGGAGCCTGAGCCTGAATGAGAAATCAGGTTTCCTAGTCAGTACGGAGAGGAATTAGACAAGTCAAAGAAAGAGAATTGGGGGGAAAGTGGGGGAGAAGAGGGGAGAAGCTACTCATGGGAATGGCTCTCTGGGTGTGGCAGGAACGTCACAGAGAAGGAACTGTACCCGAAGACTTGGGAGCTGGGCTGGTGCCTGCAGACTTCTCATCCCGCGGCAGTGGGTGGAGGAAGGTGTACACCAAATCACACTAGAACCAAGGAGAAAGCAGAGTCATTCTTCAACAGGCAACAGTACAATTTAAAAAAGGGAAGAGGTGGGAGGAGAATAAGTTCTTCTAGATTTAAAAAGAAGAAATGTTAACAACCAAGTATACAACTGTTTGCATTCTAGCTTAAAGAAAAAAAAATACAAAGACATTTCAAGGATAATTGGAAAAATTTGCATATATAATATGGATAGGGTGACATGGTGGCCCTCTATGTAGTGAGGCTGACACAGTGACTGGGGTAGGTCAGAGACAGTGAGATTGGCTAAGGACAGAGCAGATTTCTGAGTTACTATGCCCATGTTGTTGTTGATTGGCATCAAGTTGAGCATGACTCATAGCGACCCTATGAACAAAAGGCCTGAAGCCTTTCTATAACTATCAACATTTATCTATGTTCATAGAGTTTCCAGAGGCATGTTGTTTAGGAAGTGGATGCCACTCCTGCTTTCTGCTGTATGAGTATTCTCCCTAAAACCCAGCACTTTCAGTTTCAGTCTCCTGGAGCCATTCATAGGGTCACTCATTATATTGTTCTTTCTACTTTTCTGTAGGTTTGCAAGTTCATACAAAAATGAAGCTCTTACACACACACACACACACACACACACACACACAAACACACACACACTTAAACACAGAGGAAAATTTTCACCAATTTTAGACACAAATCATGAGTCCTTCTTTTGACAGTGTCTCCTAAGTAATCTGTAAAGCAAAACAAAGCACCTAAATACATAAAAATATTCACTCTAGCATGAACAGGGAGCTCTGATAGCCAAGTGGGTAAGGCATTGTGCTGTCAACCCAAAGGCAGGTGGTTCGCATCCACCAGCTGTTCCACAGAGAAATATGGGCCATCTCCTTTGTGCAATTTACAGCTGGTGGGTCAGCTCTGAGTCTGTTCCCATTCAAGGACAGGGAGACTGAGAGAATTTAGTACAGTTATCTCAGTTATGACAGTGTATACTAAAGACGCTGAGTAGGACAAAACAATATCCCATTCTATTTCTGCTATGACTGTGGTTTTGGGGATTGCAGTGTCACTAGATCATCAGAGTTCCCTGACTGTAGTTTTTGATAGGTGCTATCAAACGGATTTTTGACTCAGAGTGATCCCTCTTAGACTGAGGAAAGAGGGCCAAAGAGAAGAATGAAGAATTCAGAACTCAAATGCTGATGGCCTTGCTTGTTGCAGATAAGAAGACAGGCCTTGCCTGTCCTAAGCTAGCAGGTGGCTCGTAAATCAGAATGGAATGTCCCTCCCTAAAGACTCTGTTTATAAAAATCCTTCCCAGTAAGTTCACAGTGTGACTTCCCATTCTGCCTCTCCAGGATGAGGAACTCACCCGGGAGCTCCCATTTCCCCCCTTTAATAAAGCTGCATTAGGCTTTCTCTCGTTCTCTCTTCTTCTTTAAGTCCACTAACCTAACCTAACAATCCCATGTGGTGGCAATGAGTCAAATTAACATTAACCGTGGTACAGGGGGGAAAAAAAGAGAAGACCTAATTTAAAACATCTCTAAAGAAGCAAATCCTTAAGAAACTTAGGGAATTGAAAGTTAATATACCAGTAATTTAGTTCAAGGGAACTCTGGTAGCCTAGTGGTAAGAAGCTGTGCTGTAATCTCGAAAGCACATGGCTTGACTCCACCAGCTGCTCCCCGAGAGAAGGATGGGCAATCTCCTCTCATGTGATTAAACTGCCTCTGAAAACGTGCTGGAGGACCAGCCACAGATCGGTTCAGACTCAGCAGCAAACAACAACAACAATTTAAAGTTATGACTGTAGATACTAAGTAAAACAAAATAATAACTCATTTTATTTCACCTATGACTACAGTTGTGCTGTTTGAGTTGAAACTGACTCACAGCTGACCCTCTAGTGGGTTTTCAGAGGCTGTCAATTACACAGCTGATTGTCCATCTTTCTCCCCTGGGGCAGCTGTGAATTTCAACCATTTGCCTTTGGGTTGACAATCCAACTCCTTACCAATCGGCTACCAGAGCTCCCTGTGGTTGTTATGAGATGCTATCCCATGCATTTTTTAATTCATAGTGACCCTCAGACCAGGGTATAATCATCTTACAGTGTTTTCTAGGCTATAACGTTTGCAAGAAAAAATCACCAGGTCTTTCCTGGGCCCAGGAAGCCAGTGGATAGAGAGTTAACAGCCAACCTCTTCACCACTGCATGACCAAGCCTCTTGTGACTACTGTAACACTGTGACAGTCATCTTTATATGTTGACAAAGAAGTTGTTATTAGGTGCTGTCAAGTCTATTATAACTCATAGAAAGGGAACATGGACAATTTAAGTAGGTTGATGGGGTTCCTAATGACTATCTTGTTTTTAAGGGAGCTCTGGTGGTCTAGAGAGAAGCAGCTGCACTGCAATTCTGAAGGCAAGTTGTTCAAGGTCACCAGTAGCTCCTCAGAAGGATGGGCAATCTCTTCCCATTCGATTAACTGCCTCTGAAAACCTGCTGGAGGGTCAGCTATGGGTTGGTTCCAACTTGATGATACACAACATATTGTTTTTTATAACTTGCTAAAAACAAAAAAAAACCTAAGTGGATATACATTCACATTCAATCCATTCAAAACTCTTTTTCAATAATTTTTTCACTAAATTCTGACCATTGTAACCACGCTGGGATGGCATCTAATGAATAAATCTCTCTCCTTCGACTGGCTGCATGAAAGGTTCTGTTCAAGTGTGTTTGTATGTACAACGGACGGGATTATGTCTCCCAAAATTATGCTTTGGAAATCTTAAACTTTATGTTCATCGTTCTAATTCCAGCTGGGAATGGGATGTCTTTGTTATAACAGATGGTGTGTAGGCTGTATTTGAGTCCATTTCTTTTGAAACATAAAAGAGATTAATCAAGCAAGTAAGCAGAGATGGGGGTGACGGCAGGTGCCAAGTCACAGGAAGATCACCCAGGAGCAGAAGCTCAAAGACACAGAGGCAGTAGTCTACCTGTAGGGCCAGGGCCCTGAATTCAGACTTCTACACTGTGAGAAAATCAATTTCTGTGTGTGACAGTCCTTCAGTTGTGCTGTGTCTGGTATCACCGCAGCAGATAGCTAAGTCACTGTATTTGGCAACTCTGAGGCTGGAACTCCCGGTCTACCCTTCTCTTCCTCATCTTTCTCAGAATCCAGAATATTGGTCACTTCATCAACAAGTAGAGACAGAAGCACTATTTCTCTCTCAGCCTCCCAGCAGGCCAAAGCCTTCTGCTTCCACACACCCCAGCCCAGTGAGGAATAGATATAGCGGGAGGAGTTGACCCACCTCGGCCACCTCCGGGGCTGCGTGGATCAGGTGCCAGATGTAGCCATTCAGCTCCTCCCTTCGCCGCTCAGCCACAGCCTCTCCCCAGGAGCGGCCAATCACGAAGCGACTGGGGAAGCTGGAATGGGGGGGCGGGCAGTGGTGAAGCCGGAAGGGGGGAGATGGGGGGGAAAGGAGGTCAGAAGGCAACTGACTTATCAAATTTCATTTGTATTTTTAGTCACCAAACCCAAATTTCCCAAAGGTCTCCCTTCTCCGAGACTGTCACCTTGGCCCCTTGTTGAGCCCCCTCCACTGTCCCCACCAGCTCTGTGCCAACAACACATGTGCTCAGCATCTCATGCCAGACAAGAAAACCAAAATGTGTGCCCCCCAAACCGATGGGGCTTCAGAGCATCCTAATTTTCCAATTAGATTGACTTTAGCAATGGGAAAACTAGTTTGAAAAAAAACCCCTTTTACTCTTTTAAGAAATAGAAGCATCAATTCAGTCAATCCCCCTTGTCTTTCTGATGAATTTGCTTTCCTTCTGACGGGTGGGCGCAACCTCATTTTCAAGGCTGGAGGCCTCTCAGGAGCCCTGATGGTGCAGTGGTAGGTGTTTGTGCTAACCAAAGGGTCACTGAACCGAACCCATCGGCTCCTCTGAGGAAGAAAGATAGGGCAATCTGCTTCCATAAAAGATTTACAGCCTTAGAAACTTTCTGAGTATTTCCACTCTGTCCTTCAGGGTCTTTAGCAATCTGGAATCAGCAGTGGGTTTGTGACTAAAAGTGTCAGCGGATCTGGGCCAGCAGGGGGAGCATTTCTCAGCAAACTCAGGCCAAGTTAAAGCTAGAGCTTTTAAGGAATGGTTTCCATGCCCACAGTCCTTCCACCCACCACTCCATCTCCCTCCCGGCACTCCTCGGTGCAGAGCCTAACGGGGAGCTACCTGGGCAGCAGAGAAGAAGGGAAGAGCAGCCGCAGCTTGTTGTGCAGTTCCTGGAACTCCTCAAATGTCCTCTGGATGTAGGTGGCCTCCTGAACGTTCTCACGCATCACCTTGACCACGTATATCTGCAAAGACCCTACTGTTAGAGTGGAACAGCCCAGCCCTCAGCACCCAGTGAAGGGAGCAGGGAACAGTGAGGGAGGGAGGGACAGTCCTTTTCCAGAAGAAAGAGAACAAGAGTGCCCTTGTGGAGGTAAGGACGGTGGCTCCTCTAGGCAAAAGTCTGAGAGCAAAGTTCTCCTTAGACAGGACTCTTGACTCTGAAGAAATCACTGTCCAATCCTGGCCCCTGATTCTAGACAGGTCACCCAAGGAGGTGACAGAGAAGCAATCCGGGAACACTCCCTGTAGGATGCTCTGATATGTTCGTGTTTATTGCACAGGGTATTAACGAACCTCCAGAATTCCAACCATGTAGGGTCAGTGGGCATTGATTCTTCTGTCATTTTTAGGCATTGTCCAGCTCTCTGATGCACAACAAATACTTATAAAGACCATGGCCTGGACAACGACTAAGAATGATAGAAGAATTGATGCCTTTGAGTTGTGGTGCAGGAGAAGAGTATTGAATATACCATGGACTGCTAAGAGAACAAACAGGTCCATCCTGGAGAGCTAAAATCAAGTTTGTCCCTGGAGGCAAGGATTCTGAAGCTCCATTCTGAGATACTTTGGGCATGTTGCAAGGAGGGACAGTCTGTAGAGAGGGACATCAGGCATCAAAGGGTGGAGGGACAGAGTGTTGGGGGTAGCTGTGGCAGAGACAATGAAATTGGCTCAGGATAGAGCAGGGTTCAGGGCTGTTGTACACAGGTCGCTATGCATCAGAGTCGACTCGATGGCACATAACACAAACAACAACAGGGTCAGTGGGAGGGAGCTCTGGTAGCCTAGAAGTAAGAAACTGCATTGCAATCCTGAAAGCACACAGTTTGAATCCACCAGCTGCTCTGCAGGGGAAGAATGGGCAATCTCCTGTGTGTGACTAACTGCCTCTGAAAACCCACCTGAGACAGTCAGCTATGGGTCAGTTCCAGCTTGATGGGGCACAACAACAGGGTCAGTGGGAGCAAGAGGAAGTAGAAAGGGAGAAGACACTTACATAGCCCTTGCTGGGGTGAAAGACCTTCTCATGGCGACAGAGGAAAACATCACTGATGCGGCCAGAGCTCTTGAGGGTATATGTCCGGGGAGCAAAGGAAAGGGTCAGTCTATCATCTGAGCCTGTGAACTTCATCTGCGCCAGGTTATGGATAAAGAAATTGAGCTTTGTAGCTACACTGCCCAGGCTGGACTCAATCAACCTGTGGGTACACAGAGAGGGGAAGCGAGGCTATCACTATGGATCCAGGCCCCCAGTGGCTCGATGGACCTGTCATAAATCTAATCCTTTTCATTATGAAGACTCCTCATAGAGGGCATGACTGACCCACAATTATCTACCTGTGATTGACTGAAGTCTTATCTTCCCCTTGTCCGTGGCCTGCCTGAATCAGATAGTCAACAGGAGGCAGGAAGAAATTAGGGAACCCAAAGTAGTGATCTTGTGCAAATGTGCTAACCTCGTTCTCAAACCCATTTCCAGAGTTGTTTAGTTCAAAGGAATCTCACAAGGACGACACTTTGATTCAAAAGAAGTTCTCTGGGAACTTCAACTTGACTGCACACACCAGCTGCATACTCAGCTATGCAAGCCGAAACCAAAAGGAGTTTCCATGTTAGACTCAAAAAAAGAAAGTTTAGTTCGCTAAGTTCCCAAACCAGTGCAGGTCATTGGAAGTATTTAATAAGTGGTAGGTAGCACCTTAACAAATTAAGCTGCATAGGAAGGGTCTCCTGGTATATTTGGTAAGTATAGAAGCTCTTCAAGCGTTAAACTAGAGTTGACATTTTCTTTCATTTCTTTTCTATGTAAAAAAAAATCCACTCTTATAATATCTGTAACAAATGGTTCATTTGTCTTGTTACTCTTTAGAGCTTTCAGATGAAGCATTGTACCTTTTTGAGGTACAAAAAAAAGAAATTAAAATGCTGCAGATCTGGATATGTACATATTTAGTAGATACTTGAAAGATATAAGTATTATTTATAACAAAAGCATTGCGCTTAATCTTATTAAGTTAATGTTCTTAGCAACTTATATACATTTTTGGAGGTATAAGCTAAAAAATAATGAAAGCATTGCATCATGTGGCTGTTGTATAAATTATGTACTTTGATGCCTGAATCAGAATTTTTATATAATTCATGATTATTGATTTATTATAATTAAAAGCTTACTTACTTCAATTGTCATAATTTTTCATTGCAGATAAAGCAGTATTACAATAATGCATAAAAAAAAAGGTAACACTCCAAAAACAGTGCAGGACAAAGTGGAGGTGTCACCTATAATAGATGACATTCTAGGCATCAGTACAAAGATGAATCCCTGTACTCATATTGAAAGTTTGTTGCTGAAGAATATGGAACATGGAAAAACTGAACCAGGGTATTTTGTGTTTTGACAAGGGTGGTAAGCTTGATTCCAGAGGGCAAAATACTATGACCAAATCCATATTATACCTGGTCCTTGTCATATAGATCTTTGGCTGGGATCTGGTAAAAATGCAAATAAAAGTCCGTTTGTTGTCCCTCTGTATACAAAAGTTAGCACTAAAATGGACCTTGGAAACTGAGGCAGGGAAAGGAAAGGGATTCTCCTACGCCTGACGGAAAGGGGATACAACAGATTCACGTTATTGACTCTAAGCCATCACCTTAGCCTCTCCCAGTCCCTGGTCCTGTTCCTCCCAACGAGACAGCCTGGATTTGGCACAGAGTGGATGGTGCTCTGTGCAGTGTTACCTAGTGAAGTAGGTGGTGGCATTGGCCTCTGTGTCCTGAGGCCTCAGGGCATCGTACACATACTTGAGGTCCTCCAGGTCTGAGAGCTCAGGGATCCCACAGGACAGCATCTGGGGGGAGTGGAAGGAAGGAGACATAGCTTCTGTAACAAGGACTTCTTGCTGCTTTGCCATCATAAGGGGCCTCTGGTGGCTTAGTGGGTAAGGAGTTGTACTGCCAACCCAAAGGCAGGCGGTTCATATTCACCAGCTGCTCTGCAGAAGGAGATGGGATATTTCCTCTAGGGTGATTTACAGCCTCTGAAAACTCACTGGAGGGCCAGTTTGGAGTTTCTACTGACTTGACAGCAATGAGTGTGAGGTTTGGAATTTGTTTTGGTTTTTTATTGTGTGCGTGTGTGTTTTTTTTTTCCAGTCTCCATCATAAGGCAAGATTCTCTATAGCTAGGTTCCCTGACTCTTCTGGAAGGGTGGTAGATGTTTTTGATTTGTACTGTCAAAGCAGATCTGACTGGCACAGGAGGAGATTGCCCCTCTTTCTACAGCAGAGCGTCTGGTGGATTCAAACCGTGCTTCTTCATTATTATAGTACAGCTTCTTGCCACTAGGCCACCAGAGCTCCCGAAAGGGTGGTAGATGGATGCTGTGCAAAGTTCTGGAGGCCCCACGGGTTAAGGGGCTGCAGCTGGTAGTCTGACATGTCCAGGTACCCTAGGGATGTGCTCATCTGGGGTTAGAGAAGTGGGCCTCCAGAAATCCTTTGAAGCAAGCCAGAGGAGACTTAAGGATGCTGTTGGGAGATAAGAAGAAGGGGTTCAACCGAGGATGGGGCTCCTCACCAGGCCCAGAAGGTTGAGGAAGAGGTGGGTGTGCTTGCGAATGAGGTTGTAGGCTTGGCAGCAAAGGTCAACAAAGTCGTGGAAACGGCTGGATGGCTTGTCACCCCCATTGATGACGTACGCCATGTCTGACGTGAAGACAAAGGGGGCTCGGTCCCTGGGCCGGGGGAGACATACAGACAGAAGGTTAACAGGAGGAGGCGGTTCCCTGTGGACTGCATCAGAGGGTGGCTTCCTTTACCCCTTCTACAGACCTGCGTAGACGGGGCCCTCCCTAGCCCTTCTCTTTTCCCTTCCCTTAATCTTAGAAGACTTAAAAGACTTGCTACCTATTTGAGCTAAACAATTAATAGGGATGACAGAGGAAGAATTGATGCCTTTGAGCTGTGGTGTTGCAGAAGAGTACTGAACATCCCATGGACGGTCAAGAGGACAAATACATCTTAGAGAAAGTGCAGCCAGAGTGCCCCGAGGAGGCAAAGATGACAAAGCTTCATCTCACATGGTTCAGGCATGTTGCTAGGAGAGGCTATATCTTGGAGAGGGACATCATACTAGAAAAGGCAGAGGGTCGGCAAAGGAGAGGAAGACCCTCAACCAGGTGGATTGTCACAGTGACTGGTGCGATGGGTTCTAGTGTGTACAGAAGTGTGAGGCTGGCACAGGATAGGACAGGGTTCAGATCTGTTGCTCATAGGGTCGCTATGGGTTGTACTTGATGTGACAGCACCTAATAACAACAATCTTAAAAGATTATCAGTAACACATTCTTCACTGGTTCCCTGTCTGTGCATGACCAATATTTTGTCCCAAATATCTAACTGTATTCCCTTTGGCTGTAGTTTGGGTTCATTCTTCTTTGTTCAACCTCAGAAGGGAAGGAGATCAAGTAGTCTCCAGTTTCTTTTGCACAGCCCTGTAAGATTTGACCTCTTATCCAAAGCTGGTCAACCCAGGGTCCACGCTTACGTATCCCCACAGCCTAGGAGGTTTTCCAATTCTGAACCATCCCATCCTCCATGACCTGGTCCCTCTACCCACATGTTCTGAGTCGCAGAGACCACTTACCGCTTAATGTTGCCAAACATCTGGGCGTGTCCCAGGAAGCGGCCAAAATCTATGTGGAACATGTGGCCAGTGGTCTTCAGCATGATGTTATCATTGTGTCGGTCACAGATGCCCAAGACGTACGTGGCCACGCAGCAGCCAGCACAGGAGTAGATGAAGTTCTCCACAGCCTGGAGGGAGGAAGGCAGATGGAGGAGAGGATGCATCGCTGCCTGGGAATGACTCCAGGAGCCACACCAGCCAGCTCTAACCTCTCTCCTGTGAGCTCCAAAAGCACCTCACATAGTGTGTCACAGAGCGCCTGCTCAAACTTCATCACCCACTGATCCACACATTTGCATGCAGGAATGTCTTATGCAGCTATTTGCATGAAGGTATGTTCTATGCAGAATGAAGAGAAAGAAGGCATTTTTGTTTATCTACTTCTCTTTTGCCCCTTTTTTGTCTTAGGAAGGCTAGCTGATAAGACAGTGGATTAACCCAAGGGTATGGACATTTTCAAAAACAGAACTACTTTATGATCCAGCAATCTTCTTGCAAGGCATATACCCTACAGATTGAATACCAAGGCACAATCAGACAGATGTACACATATGTTCACTGCAGCAAAAAGCAAAAGGAGGGAAACAAGCTAAGTGAGTATCGGCGGGTGGAGTAGATAAACAAATGTGGTAAAAACATACAATGGAATGCTGTGAAGCCATAATGAATATTGAGGAATTCTCAAAATATAACATGGATGAACATTGTGCTGAGTTAAATACATCAACCACGAAAGGACCAATCCTGTGTAAACCCACTCTTATCAAAAGACAAGTTGTTGTTTGCCTTCTAGTTGAGCATGACTCATAAAAAGGCCTGAAGCCCCTCTGCAACCACCCACACTTATCAAAGTTCATAGAGTTTATGGAGGCATGTTGTTTAGGAAGTGGATGCCACTCCTGCTTCCAAAATAGACAAGTATACATGTGGAAACCAATGTTCACTGGTGGTTTTCAAGGATGGAGTGAGAGGGAGGAGAAATCATTCTTTAGATTGTAAATAGAGGAAGTTTGCTATTTGGGGGATGAAAAATATATGAGCAAATGAGGATGATGTATACACAGCTGGATTAAGGTAAATGACATCATTAAGAAGTATGCAAGACAGGGATGTTTTTGGTAAATGCTAAGACCTATATAACTCTGGACATAGCCCTTTGGTGGGGTAGCATAGTACGTTAGGTGTTGAATATGTTGGGCTATTTACCAAAAAGTCAGCAGCTCTAATCCACCAGCCACTCCAAGGTCAGCAGTTCTAGTCCACCAGCCACTCTGTGGGCTATCTTTATCTTCCCATAAAGATTCACAGCCTTTGACACCAAGGGTTGGGATTGACTCCACAGCAGTGGGTAGGTGAGTGCAACAATTTAATAGGAATGTGTGTTTGTCGTATCCGAGTCTGTATACACGATCAACCAGCATTTCCGGATCCTGCTCAGAATTCTCTTGCCTTTCTTCTCCTTGCCCCAAATAAAAAGCCCATTCTCAGAGTTCTTGCTAACAGCTAACTGCTAATCTAATTAAAGTCACTTCACTCCCAAGAAGAGCTGAGGCAGTTTAACACTTCTGAGGAATATTTTACACTTGAAAATCAGATAACTCTAGTTAGTAAAATGTGTTAGAGTTATTTTGAAGTTTCAAGTAGAGGGCGAGGGATCCACTAAAGTGGAAACTAGATCATTCTAGCTGGTCAACATCTGTCCAGGAAGTAAAAGCACAAGGAACCAGCACCACCATGTACTTTTTAGAACTCTCAAGAACTCATTAGCAGAGGGCCAACGGCTGTTGTTAGGTGTCATCAAGTGGACTACACCTCACAGCAATCCTATAAACAATGGATCTGAACCTTCCCCTCACTTGTGCCGTCCTCATCATGTAGAAATGCATAAAATTAAGAATGGGGAAAAGCTTTACAGATGTGGAACAAACAGCTACGCTGTCTTCTCTTCCCATTTCCACCCATTCTTCAAGGATGCTCTTAGTCTGGAAGCGCCACTAAAACCTGTTCAGGATCAAAGCAACATACATGACTTTGCTGACAGCCGGGAGGTGGCTGTACATGTCACACACGGGCTGGGAATCAAACCCGGGTCACCTGCACAGCTGGTGAGAATTCTGCCACTGATGCCCGTTTCCCGGGTTTATGCCTCCTGCTAAGGAGCCGCACTGCCAACCCAAATGCACACGCTTCTAATCCACCAGCTGCTCTAAGGAGAAAGATGAGTAACCTCTTCCTGTGGGTAGATTTACTAAATGATATGATGACACATAACAACAATAAGCGTCCTAAGCAACATGCCTCTGGAAACTCTATGAACTTTGATAAATGACAACAGTTACAGAAAAGCTTCAGGCCTTTTGTTCACAGGGTCTCTATGAGTCGTGCTCGACTCGACAGTAATCAACAACAACAGCAACAACAATAACACATCCCAAATAGATTATAAGCCCTATTGTGGGCTTCCTAAGCAGCTTTGGTGGTGCAGGGCATTGTGCCACTACATGGTGTGCTGCTAACAAAAAGGTCAACAGTTCTAATCCACCAGCCACTCTGTGAGAGAAAGATGGGCAGTCCCCTACCGTAAAAGATTTACAGCCTTGAAGCTCTGGTCACCTAGTGGTAAAAAGCTGTGCTGCAATCTCAAAGGCATGCAGTTCAAATCCACCAGCTGCTCTTTGGGACAAAGATGGACAATCTCCTCTCATGTGATCTACAAAATGCATACAACCCACCGGAATGTCAGCTATGGGTCAATCAGTTCCTACTCGCACACAACAGCAATGTCAAGTAAACAAACTTAAAAAAAAGATTTATAGCCTTGGGAATTGGATGGAGAATCACGAGTCACAATGAAAGAGAAAGTCTATAAAGATATCACAGACTTCACAAAAGAGAAATGCATACAGGAATGAAAAAAAAAAACAAACAACAAAACAAAACCCATCCATCTCATTCAGGCAGTACAAGTCCTCAAGTCTCAGTCCTGACCTTCTCCTCAAGCATATGATGTCCCAGCTCCTCTTTCTTCTTTAAATGCACCCTACTTTGGTGCACCCAATAGCTGCGTGCCTGTGGGAAAATGACTAAATTCTTACCACCTGACTAAGTTCTGTGGTGTTAGCTTCCTACAGACAGGAAGTATCGTATAAAGGGCATGCCCTTGATTTAAGGACCTTCACGTGAGTTATGCAGATGATGCAACCCTGCTTGCTGAAACTGAGGAGGACCTGAAGCACTGGCTGCAGAAGGTCAAGGACTGCAGCCTCCAATATGGATTGAGGCTCAATGTCAAGAAGACAAAGATTCTCACCACTGG
>NW_006399813.1:2871986-2941811 GCF_000299155.1 Elephantulus edwardii
CTGGACAGTGAATAGGGATGATAGAAAGAGAATTGATGCCTTTGAGCTGTGGTGCTGGAGAAGAGCGTTGAATATACCATGGACTGCTAGGAGAACAAACAGGTTCGTCCTGGAAAGGGTGAAGCCAGAATGTTTCTTGGAGTCAAGGATTCTGAAGCTTCGCCTGACATACTTTGGGCATGTTGCAAGGAGGGACTGGTCCTTGGAGAGGGAGAGGGACATCATGTTTGGGAGAGTGGAGGGGCGGCGCAAGAGAGGAAGACCCTCGATGAGATGGATCGATTCAGTGAGTGGAGCAGTGGGAATGAGGGTGTTTGAGATGGCTAGGTTGGCCCAGGGTAGAATGGCATAACATAAAGTCGCTATGAGTTGCAAGCAACTCAATGGCACATAACTACAACAACAACAACGTGTAGGACACGGGGATTTCTTTGGGGGGCCGCTGGACAAGAGACAAGGTTTCTGGTTCTTTTCCCCTGGAAGCCACTATAAGGAGTCACTAGCATTTTGAAGCAGAAGCAGCCATCCTTCCAACACAGGTATTAAGCAGAGCCTTAGCAACTGGTTAATCTGCTCATCGCACAGTAAACTGATTTGCCCCCAATTACAGCTGGCAGATAATGTGATGATCTTAACTCAGTTCTTTCCATTATTCTACGTACATTTTTCCCTGAGGTGATGGTTGTGGGGGTTTTCTGTATGCCAGCATATGCAGTGGAACCTCCTTGCACAAAAAGCTCACCTCTGATTCTTAAAAGTAACATCGGTTCTTCCTCCTCATCCCTACATATTCTTGACCTGCAATGTGTTTTGCAGGCATGGAATACCCACCACAGAGCAGCACTGCGCTAGCGGCTCCAGTTACTACCACTCTCTACCATTGGAACATACCATGGACTGCCAGGAGAACAAACAGACCTGTCTTAGAGAGGATGAAATCAAGTTTCCCCTTAAAGGTTAGATTTTTTAAACTCTCTGTGTTACATACTTTGGGCACGTGACTAGGAGGGTGCAATCCTTGGAAAAAGACATCATGCTCAGAAGTGTGGAGAAACAGCGCAGGAGAGGAAGACCCTGAATGAGAAGGATTGATACAATAACTGGGGCAATGGGGGACGTGTGCTGGAGTCAGTGAGACTGGCTCAGGACAGGGCAGGCTTCAGAGCTGCTGTACATAACAGGGTCGCTATGAGTCACAGGCAACTCAATGGCATTTATCAACAACCAGTGGAACCTACATTATGTAAGGCATAAGAACACATACAGAGAAACCAAATCCGCATTGGGTAGATAAAAAAAGAGTAGGTTTAAAGGCCGGGTAAGAAGACACCATTATCTAAGGACTTTGTGCTGTTAACACAGGGAATTAAATTAGCATAAGGTGGGGAAGGGCAGTGCTTAACACTGCAGAGGTGGACCAGGCTGGGTTATGAAGGGTTGTGCATTCAGTACTAAGGAGGCTGGGCTTACCTTTAGGATACAGGGACCTCTCGTGCCCTAGAGGACAGTTGTGTGGCTAAACCAAAGGCATGCCTCTCTGGCAGCTCGGATTCACCAAAGACAGATGAGCAAGTTACACCCTCCCCCTCAGCTATGTGTGGATTCCCACTCAATGGTGATGAGGTTTGAAGCCAGGACATAGGAAGCCATTGAAGTACTCAGAGCAAAGGCATTCCATGAGCTGGTGTGCACTTAAAAAAAAAAAAACAAACCCAAAAAATAAACCCTCAGGAAATCAATTAATCAATCACGGATGAGATGGAAGGAGACGGGACAAGGTAAGGCCATGCCATCAGTTTAATTGACGGAAGGCAAATGGCTGAACTGAAGCATTAGGAAGAAAATGGAAAGGAAAGGAGAGCTGGGAGATAGTTGGGAATAGGAATCAGCAGGGCATGGCAAAGGCAAGGCCGAGCGCAGCAGAGAGCAAGCTCCTGGGTCTACAGCTTGAGTGACTGGGTGGAGAGCATCTTGCCATTTCATGATAGAAAACACACAAAAAAGCACGGCTCAAGATGTGGAAGAGACACAGAAGGCTTGGCTTTGTCTACAGGGAGTCTGAGGTAGAGGCGAGACACAGTTAAGAGGGAACTGCGTAGCCCCAGAGTATAAAGCACGAGGAAGGGAAGGCAGCCAGGCGAAGTCTGACCCATCAGCACATGGGTGGTGGTTAGAGTAATGAGAGGATGAGCTGGCACAGGAAGAAGGCAAGGACAGAGCACAGCAGGCTAGGGATTAAACCCTGAGGCACCTCAACATTTAAGATCATTTAAGACCCCCTAATTACAGGGTGACTAAACAACATTCCAACCATCACCTGGCTTCCTATCTTATTTCTCAGGGATAAGATGCATCCAGTCCATTTAAATTAGTATTTGGATCCCCAGTGGAAATTAAATGTACACAAATTAGCATTCTGGCTTATGCTTAGTCTCTTGTGAGTTTGGTTATTGTAACTCGTTCCTCTTGCCCCTCCTTCCCTTACACCAAATTATCCCAGGGATCAGTGCAGTGGACCAGGGCTCCGCCATAGCAACCCACAGGGGTGCCATCACCCAGTGAGGTCCCTCCCAGGAACCATCCAGCTCCTTTTTCAATAACCCCTGGCTGTGAGTTACAGCCTTGTCACAAACCTGCTCAATAAAGAGGAACAACTAAGTGAATCCTAAATCGCATCGATGAAAAAAGGGGTTGAACGAAAATGATCTCTAATGTCTCTTCCAATAAATGCTTCTTCAAAGTGAACCATGAAACATCTATGAGAGCTCAACAGGAATTGAAGGGATACATAAGTAGGAGAGACACAGGTCGGTTCCCAAAAGCTGACCTCACACCCCTCACACTCTCTTTGCCATGAAGGACCCCGGATGTTGCAAAACGTTCACACTCAGGCAGTAGTGTTACTGGGATTGGGGTCAAGGCCATGCAACGAAACCCTACCCTTCCAGGGTTCCCCACAGCAACTCCTCCCCTCTCACACTGGTCAAGACACCCACCCACCTGAACCCTGAATGCTGAGTATGGAGAATTTGAGTTCAGTGACTGAACTGGGTGTGGTGGTCATAGTGGTGGTAAGTTAATGACACCACCACCTTGGCAGCCATCCTCCTGCAATACCAGACAGCCACGACCCCCAGTGCAGACCCTGAGGTCATTTTAGTATGACCCTGTGACAGTCCAGTCCCTGGGCACTCCTCAGTGATGCCACTGTACTTGTCTAGTAATGGCAAGCTTGGCAGTTGGAATCCACCAGCAGAGCTGAGGAGGAAACCAACCTCATGATCTGCTTCCATAAAAACTACAGCCAAGAAAGTCCAACGGGCAGGAAAAGGAGAGACAAATCTCCAATGAGGAGATCAGAATGTTATCATTAAGAAAGGGAAAGACAAGAGGGAGCCAGAAAGATCCATGGGAATCAGAATTACAGGAAGGAAGTGGGGAAAGGGTGACTACATTGTGGGTGCTGAAATGAAAGTTCTAGAACAAAATGTGTATGAATGCTTGAACAAAAAATTGGTTTTCTTTGTGAATCTGCATTCAAATCACAATTTGAAAATTATTTTTAAAACTCTAAAAAGCCAACAAGGAACTCATGCAATATTATTCAAAATGGGTGACTCTGGAGGACATTATGCTGAGTGAATATCTCAGTCACAAAAGGACAAATACTGCATGGTACCACTGTTGTAAAACAGGACTGACCTCAGGGTTGGGGGGAGACTAAGAAAGATGAGTTCAATAGTGCATACTGCATTCAAACAGATGAGGGAGAAAACTGTTTAAAAGGGATATGTGATGAGGTATTTTTGTCATGACAGGAGTCCAGAGCGAAGGCTGCATAGTGGAGAGGACCTGGGAGGAAGGATTGTAAAACAATGAAAGAATTTTTCTTTTACTTTTTCAAGAGGGTAGTGTACTGGGCGGGGAGGGTTGGGAGGTGAGAAAAGTGCAACAATGAATGAATGGAAATCCAAAGTCTCTCTAAATTTTCATTGAAATTAATAATAAATTAAAAAAAAACAAAACACAAAAAACCAAAAACCACACAAGGGAAAAAAAACCCTCTAAAAAGCCAAAAAGCTTTTAAGGCCAGTTCTGCTTTATCATAGTACACAAGGTAACTTAGGGTATATCAATATCAAAAAGCTATTTGCCTAAAAGCAGGACCGGGCTGTGCATATTACTCTGCAAAAACAAACGAAATATTCTGTCTGCCAGAGGAACTAAATTTGTTATGTTAAGGAAGTCATGTCAATGTAAAGTGCGTCCTAAACTTGATACTTTTAAGACATTAAAAAGAGCAGGTTAGACATAAAAGAAGCAAAAAATGGGAAAAGATAGAGGCAATGTGAAGATCACCCAGGAAGTGAGGAATCTAGAGCTACAGACGCTAAAGGAGACAAGGATCAGCCTCCCGTGTACAGAGGGAGAGCGCCCCCTGGAGCCTGGGCCCTGAACTGGGACTCCTATGGGTTAGAGCAGGGAACCTAGCGGTGGTCTAGTGGCAAGAAGCTGTGCTGCAATCCCGCAGGCACACAGTTGGAGGCCACCAGCTGCTCCATGGGAAAAAGATGGACAATCTCCCACCGGAAGGTCAGCCGTGGCTCAGTTCTGATTCACCAGTAAACAACAACACGGGCTCGAACAGGGAGCAGTAGTGGCCTAGTGGCAAGAAGCTGCACTGCAATCCCAAGGCACTAGGTTGGAATCCACTAACTGCTCTGCAAAGGATGGGAAATCTCCTCCTTTATGATTAAACTGCCTCTGAAAACCCCTCAGAGGCTCAGCTATGAGTCAATTCCGACTTCATAGCACACAACAACACAACATCACACACATGGACATATTAGAGATCATGAGAATGGAGAAGAATAGAGCAGGGTTCAGATCTGTTGTTCACAAGATTGCTGAGTTGTAGTCGATTCAATGGCACCTAACAACACCAGCAACCTCCTATGAGGTATGCTGCTGCCACAGTAGTCAAAGTGCTTGGTAGCTAACCATCAGGTGGGCAGTTTGAACCCAGCAGCACCTCTGGGAGAAAAAGATGTGAGAGTCTGCTTCCATAAAGATTAAACCCACTGCTGTCAGTTCCAACTCATAAAGACCCTCCCTTGGGTTTCCAAGGCTGTAAGTAAATCTTTAAGAGGCATTTGTCCATCTTTCTTAGACCCACAGACCTTTCTGTTTGAATGCTGTGGGTCAATTCTGAGCTGATATCAACTGACAGTTTCAATAGCTTCCTAACTTCCATATTTCAAAGCTACCCACTTGTAGAATTTCTGGGACAGGACCTTGGAAAGGCACAAAAGCAGCTCGGTGCCTGCCAAGCCCACGGTGCCACAGCTCCCAGAACCTACCTTCTCATACTCATCCTCCCCGGGGTTGTGTTTCTGCAGCCAGTCGGCCAGAGGCCGGTCCTTGAAGGAGCCGGTCACCCCATGCTCCACCTGGATCTTGCGTAGGGTCTCGGCATTGGGGATCATCTCCACCATCCCTGAGAGAGGAGGAAATCAGGTCACCTCCAGAGCTCAGGACTCAGGCTGCGGGAGAGGCTCGAGGGATGAGTCCCTAGAAATTAAGCTAGAGGGCAGCTGGGCAAAGTCTGAGGAAAAGGATAAGGATAATGGTGGAAGTTCATTCCCTGAGGTTCATATCCCATCCCGTGACATGTTGGTTTCCCAGCAGTCATTCCTTTTATATTTGCACATGTTATAATGGAAAATTTCAAATCTATATAACAATTTAAAAAATGGAACCATGAATTCATATGCAATCATTCCCCACCTTCAAAAGTTATCAACATTTTGCTAATTTTGTTCATCCCTCATCCCTGCTTTCCTCTCCCCCGCGTCTTCTGAACTTGAATATATTTAAGCAAATTCCAGGCATATCATTTCACTCATAAATACTTCAAGTCTATAACAAGCACAGACATACATCATGCTATTATCATAAGAAAATATTAGCATGCATTCCTGAGTATGATCTAATGATCTAATCCCGAGTTCACATTCAAATTCCCAAGCTGTCTAAAAAAAATATATTTTTAAAGTTTGTTGGAAACAGAAGCCAAAGTTTATGTAATAGATTTGGTTATGGTGTTCCCAACACTGTTATAAATCTTTCTTCCTGCCTTCTTTTTCACATTATTTAACAGCCTCTAACGTCACCATCTCCTTTCCATCTTCCGGGAGGTGTTCAGCGTTCATGCTGGGGAGTGGGCAAAGGGTCCCCTCTCCACCACCTGCTTATTCACCCCCTATTCCTGACTGACCTCTGCCCCGGCCAGTGGAGAAGCAGCGGAATATGACCATGCGCATGTCCAGCCCTTCCTGGACCCAGATCTTGCTCATGATGCGAATCATCTGTAGTGTCAGCATGTCCTGGCGAAGGTCATCCCCGCACTGGATGCAGAAGAGCATAAGCTCAGGGTTGGACAGGTCAGCACCCCTCCCCACCACAGTCCTCCTCCCAGCCGGTGGTTCTCCCAGCGTCCTAAGGACAGTAATGAGAGGGGCTGCCCTGTCCTCCCACCTTGACCTGATCACTCTATTCACACCTAGTCAAAGCAGCAGTTCAAATACCTTCACAGAGTGCCCGGTATCCCACCCTCCTCTCCATGCTACCCCCCACCAGAACTGGAGTCAAGTTCCCTTCTAAGAAGCCCTGGTAGTGTAGTGGTTAAATCCCTCAGATGCTAACCAAAAGTCAATAGTTCAAAACCACCAGCTATTCCTTGCATGGTAATCTGCATGCATAAAGGTTTACGGACTTGGAAACCCTAGGGGCCAGTGCTGCTGTGTCCCTGGGGTCATTATGAGTTAACTCAGTAGCAACAAGTTTTTTAACAGGTCCTCTTCCTCATGCAGCCCTCCAGGGCCACTGGGCCTCCCCCACCTGCCCTTTCTCCCAATTTGCAACTCAAACACAGAAAAAAAAATGATGGCTTAAGTTACAAAATCATGGACATGCCTTTTGTCTCCCCCACTGAATTATATGTTCTGAAGCGATCATTTACTTCTCAGAATCACGGATTCACTGGAATCAGAAGCAAGCGTAGGGTTTACTGATCGATCAGCACCTGATATATCTGCTTCCCTTTCAATATTAACGGGGTCATTGATCCTCCTGGGGATAAGCAGATGCACGACTCTATCCATTTCAGCTCTACTGTCTAGAAAGCGTTTCTGTAGGCTGAACTGCCGGTTGCCTTCTTTAATCTCCTAACACTCTTTTTAACCCTCTGGAGCTACTGGAATTAGGCATTTGCTTTCTCATCTGATGGTCTTCCATAGAGGGCAGCAAGGAATCATGGGAAGAAAACAGCTCAGAGCTGCTCCTGCCACCCTCTGCTACCTTCTCTCCTTTCCTCTCCCGCCTTCATCCCCCACTCTTACGTGGAGGACTCTCACCTTGAAGATGACGCGGATGTTCTCACCCAGCGGGTCCACATTTTGGAAGGAGAGCTTGAGGGGGACAGCATTGGAATTGAAATAGGAACAGTCCTGCCATGGCAAAGAGGGTGATGACAGGAGTCAGTGAGGAAAATGACCGTGAGATGTTGGGCACCTTTTGAGGCTGGTTCACCCAGACCTGCTCATTTGCTCATGGTTTTCAGGCACCCACCTCTTCTCCTCCCTTACAAGCACCCTGGGGCTCAGTTTATTAAGACATTAACTCTGATCTCTAGGCTCTCCAAACCACACTGCATGCAACTTATTAGTTCCTTGCCTTTGGGTATGTCACGTGGCCTACCTAAGGCTTCAGCTTACACCTCTGTAAAATGGTCTCACAATTAATACTGACTACAGTGCAAAGATGAAGTGAGATAACCTACAGAAAGAACTTAGAGGAGTGGCAGGCACAGAGGATGTGCTCAGTAAATGACAGATGCCAGGAGCTCCTGAGTTCATTGCCATCCTCAGGGAGACACTTACACAGCCCTGCCCCAAGCCCTGCCCCCTGCACAGCTGGTGGGCTAAAGTCCACCCACTGGGACAGGAGAAAACCACAGATAAGTCTTTTCTTCCTATGTCTCCAAACTCACTGGCATGTCAGTCAAGGTCACACCTCCGCAACAGAGAAAGCCTGGTCCACCGGTCACTCACCCTGGGCACGATGCCCTTGACCAGCAGGCTAGGGCTGAGTGGAAGGCGACAGGAACCATTGAGAGCAAAAAACTGCTTCACATCCTCCAAGCCTGTGCGGAGGATCCCCTGAAAGGAAAAAGATAAGAGGCTGACGTGGGGACCTATCAGCTCCACTCAAACCAGGCCTCCTCCAGGAGTAGGCACCCAGTGGTAAGTGGTATGAAATCAAACACCTGAGAAGGGGGGCCACATTCAGGAGGTCGCTGACCTATAAACCAGCTGGGCACAGGCAAAGGCACTGATAGTGGCTTGACAGGTGGCAGAACAGCATGGAACAGCCTGTATCTAAAGGGCTAGAGGCGGGTAGCCATTCCTCAGGCTGTTGCCAGAGAAGTCAACAATCTAACTTTATCATGGAATTGCACAATTCTTCAACACTAACAACCAGGAACACTGCTGGCCCACTGACATCCCCTGCCATAGACAGATAAATGTGTTGGCCTTGGGTGGCGGCAGTCCTGAGTCATGGATTGCAACCTTGTGAACAAAGTCTGGCGGATTTTAGCCCTCACTGGTTCCCTTTGCCTGGGGGCTCTTGTGCAGTGAACAACTTACACTACTGTGCTGAACCTTCCCAGCAAACAGATAAAAACACCAATTGTTTGTTAGCCAAACAAAACACACCCACAGGCTATATGCATGCAGCTTGCAGATGGTAGTCTTATGGCTTGTTTAGAGCTAAAGCAACTTTCTTCCAGCTCTAAAAGAGAGGTGATTCCCGTCACCCCTGCTAGCCAGGATGCTTGACAGGTTAATGCCATGAGAGGTTGCAGCAGCTCTGGGCTAGAAATGGACAGAGTCCCTTCCCACTCACCTGCCGGGCAGATGGGGCAGCCTCCCGGACCTGCGCAGCCAGCTTGGCCAGGGTGCTGACGAGCCAGCACTGGCGGTTAAACTCCTCTCTCAGCCCTTTGCCACAGCAGCACAACAGAGCTGCCAGCAGATACTGGTAGCGGATGCTGAACTGAGAGTCTTTGAGGCCATCCTTCAGCAACCTACGAAGCAGAGGGGCGTGGGGAGTCAGGACCCTGAAGGATCACAGGCAAGGTGGGATGAGGGGGCCAGACCTAAGTCCAACACACAGAAAAACCCACCCCAAAACGGAGAGGGAAAATATATTAACCAACTGTATAGGACAAGGTAGGGAGCTCTGGTGGTCTCGTGAACAAGGAGCTGCACTAGCAACCCAAAGGCAGGCGGTTCCAATCCACTAGCCTCTCCAGGTGAGAAAGCTGCGCAGTCTCCTCTCGTGTGATTTACAGCCTCTGGAAATCCTCTGGAGGGTCAGCTATGTGTCAGGTTTTACTCGATGGCACACAACATCACAATAATATAGGACAGGGTAGAACCACCCTGTAGGGTTTCCACGATGGCAAATCTTTATGAAAGTGGACTGCTGCATCTTTCTCCTATGCAGGAGCCGGTGGGTTCGAGTCACCAGACTGGAGGTTAATGTCTAAAGTGTTTCACCTACTTCATTGCCAGGGCTCTTTTGCATTAAATGCTAAGGGGGTGGTTTTAACCAGCCAGTGGTTCTTTAGAAGAAAGACATGGAAAGGAACTCTGGTGGCAAGACGCTGTACAGCAATCCCTGAGATATGTGGTTCAAATGCACCAGATGCTCTGCTGGAGAAAGAGGGGCAATCTCCTCCTGTACCAGTTAGTTTTGACGGTACACACACACACACACACACACACACACACACAAATTTAAAAAAAAAAAAGAAGAAGAAAGACACAGCAATGTACTCCATAAAGGTCATCTACCCTATAGAAAAATCCTCTGGGGTAGCTGTACTCCATCACACGGGGTCATTATGAGCTGGAATCAGCTTAATAGCACCTAATCTCAGCAACATGCTATCTATACAGGGGTGCACATCTGTGTCCACTCTAAGTAGAGAGCTCAAAGCACCTCACACCCAGTTAGCCCCTTTATATGTCTGCCATAAGTGCAGAGGCAGGAGGCACCAGGCTGACTCTCACAGCATCATGCTGGGGGGAACATGCAGGAGAAGCCAGCTCAAGATGCCAGAGCAAGTCAGCAGCATTGTGGAACCCTCAGCCCTCGCCCTTGTAGACATTGGAGTAAAACACGGTGACGACCACACATCCCCTCCCACGCTCGCGCACGGCTTTACCAGAAGAAGTAGTGAGTCACTCTCAAGTCCGAGACGGCTCGTTTTAGGAGGAAGCGCACCAGGTGGCTGTCCAGGTAGCATTCGTACTTCAGGGCCTGGCAAGCGATAGGTAAGAGAAGAAGGGTCCTTGTTAATGCCCATGATCTACACTGACCACTAGGCCACTGGGACCTGGGTTTCTCAGGAGCAGAGCACAGGCTGGCTAGGGGGTCTAGGGCTCGGACCACAAGAACTGGAGGGCAGGCCAGTCCACCCACCTGCACCAGTTGGGGCAAGTAGTCCAGCAGCTCGGCGTCTGAGAGAGAGCTGATCCACTGGACAGCCATGCGCCGCACCTCTTGGTCTGGGAAGCTGTAAAACAGATCCCAGAGCCTGACACCCAGCCATGGGCTCCAAGGCTCAGGCTTTGCCGCCAAACCCCACCACTACCTGGCTTCTGAGGGTGGAAAGGCCCGGATGAGGGAAGGGCAAGCTTCCCAAGAATCCACCCACCTCAGGATCAGGGTGCCCCTCAGACTGTAGAGGGAGGCACAGGAGGGTGACCATGCTCATTCCTTGTGTGATTTACAGGAAACCAGAAAAGCTCTCAGCCCAGCCCTACTCATAGAGTTCTCTTCCTTGTGCACCAGTAGGCTGGAAATTTTCATCACTAAAGAACTTTGACATGGGTTACCAAGATTGGTATCTCAGTATTATCCTTAAATGCAAAGCCCTAAATGCAAATAATGGAATGATGGCATTTTAGACAAGCCAGGACACCTTGGCTAAAATTCTCTGGCAGAAATTAGCAAGTGTGTTGTGTCAAAAATTCTCCAATACAATGGCAAAGGACACACTGACAAAAGAGATTAATCAGAACTGGCTTTGACAAGCACTGTGGCAAATGGACAATTAAAACAGACTTTCAAGGGGGGAAGAAGAACAAACTGGGGAGGAGGGTAGAGAAAATAGTGCAACAATGAATGAATGAAAACCCAAAATCTCTGTAAATGTTCATTAAAATTAATAAAATTTAATAATTAAAAAGAAAAAAGAACAAAAATTCCCCAATACATTATTGTTAGGTGCCATTTAAGGTGACATCTTACAGAAACCCCTGTGAACAAGAATCTGAACCTTGTCCTCGCCTGTGCCATCCTCATCATCTCTGATAGACTGAAGCCCACTGCTGCGACACTGTGTTAATCCATCTCGTTGAGGAGCTTCCTCTCCTTTACAGACCCTCCACCTTCCCAAGTATGATGTCTTTTTCCAAGGAATGACCTCTTGGAACACAGATGGATTGGGTAAATTTTAATAACTGAGAATAGAGAGAAACCAGGCAGGAAGACTAAGTAGTGGGGGTCTGGGACCAGGAGCTTTTTGTCTCAGAATCCTTCAGGGGAAGGAGGGAAATAGGACTGCTATGATATGAACCAAGGAATAGAGTTTGGGCTACACAGGTATGTGGTTGTTATGTACCATCGGGTCAGAATTGACTCACAGCTGACCCTAAGGCAGGTTTTCAGTGTTAGTTAATCACATGGGAGGAGACTGCCCATCCTTCTCCCACGGAGCAGCTGGTAGGTTTGAACAGCTTGCCTTCAAGACTGCAGTGTCACTTCTTACCACTAAGCCAGCCACCAGCGCTCCCTACATGGGTGTATGCATTTGTTAAAACTCAGTAAGAATATTAAATTGTAGTAAAGGTGTCCTGGTGGTGAACTGCATAACGTTATCATGCTGCTAACCAAAAGGTCAGCCCTAAAAATCAAAACAAAAGGTCAGCAGTTTGGATCCACCAGGTGCTTAGTGAAAGAAAGGGCTCCTGTCAATATTTATAGCCTGAAGGGAGCTCTGGTGGCCTAGTGGCAGGAAGCTGCACTGCAATCCCAGAGGTGTGCAGTTCAAATTCACCAGATCCTCTCCTGGAGAAGGAGGGACAATCTCCTCCTGTACTGGTCAAATCTGATTTGACGGTACACAGACAAAAATAATAAAATATAATTAAAAAAAACCCCACAATAACAACAAAAACATTCAAAGCCTGAGAAACCTGATTTGGGTGTGTTGTGTGTGTGTGTGTGTGTGTGTGTGTGTCTTCATGAGTTGGAATTAACTAGATGGTAGTGAATTCTGTTTGGGTGGTTAATGAGAAGCATGTTAAAATATCTGTGAGGGAATTTAATAGCATCTAGTAAATACTTCAATTTTTTTTTATTTATGCAAGACAAAAAAGAGGTTTATTAAAGGAAACACATTGCAAAGCAAGACAAAGAGATACAAGGCGTTCCTGGTCCACGTCTTGTTTTTACAATGGCTGGTGGGATCCTTTTTTAAAAATTTTTTTTAATTAATAGTTTAATTAAAGTTTACAGAAAACTTGGATTTCCATTCATTCATTGCTGCACATTTTCCTCTCTACCCCTTTCTGCCTAGTCACTTTTCTCTTTGAAAAGATTCTTTCATTGGTGCACAATTTCCTCCCTCCTCCCACCCACCCCCGATTCCACTTAGCTATGCACCTCTTATTCTGGACTGTTATCATCAAAATTATTTTTTAAAAACAGTTCAATGAATGGACAAAGGGACAGATTGCCATAAAGCAAATACAGCATGAGGTGATAGACTAGCAGTATTTACTATGTGCCCCTTTCAGTCCTGTATTTGAACACTGTTCTGAATATAACGAGAGGTGAGGGGAATGAGATCAAGAAAAGTGAGAAGAGGGGGAAGCAGCCTGGAGGCCCTGGCCCAGTGCACCTTTTCCCTCAGGACAGGTCGGGTCAGTATCAGTCTTCTGGAAGGGCATGCGGGGAAGGAAAGGTGGGTGTCACTCACGTGGCATGCAGCAGTCCCAGGGCATCCTGGTGGTTCATGTGGGTCCACTGCTTCAAAAGCGCATAGATGTCGGGAAGGCACGCCCACTCCCAGCTGGGGGCGCTGGCGAGCACCAACGGGAGGGAGCTCACCTCCGAGTGGCAATAGTAGCGCTTCTCCCACAGCTGCTTCTTGTCAGCATCACTGAGCCTGCGGGGCGGGCCAGGAGAATCCGCCCAAGGGCTAGCGTTACTTCAAGGTAAACCATCCACAACTATACACAAGGCAGCAGAGTGGATCCCCAATTCCGCCACCGATTAGCATCACCTAGGGAGCTCGGGAAAATCCTCATGCTCGAATGTAAAAATGGTGCAACCACTGTAGAAAATAGCCCTGCAGCTCCTCAAAAAAACTGAGCACAGAAATTATTATATGACCCAGCAGTTCCCAGGTATATACACACCCAGAAGAGACTGAAAACAGAAACTTGTCCGCCAATGTTCACTGCAGCACTTTTCACAAGAGCCAAGAAATAGCAACAACCAAAATGCCCATCAACAGATGATCAGATAAACAAAGTGAGGAATATCTAACATTTAGATATAAAAAGGAGAACCTGAAAAATGTTATGCTGAGTGAGAGTAATCGGTTGCAAAAGGTCAAATACTTGCAAATATATACTGCAAAGGACAAGTATGAAGAAATGAATTGACACAATAACTGGAGTAGGGAGGGTAGGTGTGTTGGAGACAGTGAAATTGCTCAGGAGAGAGCAGGGTTCAGGAGCTATTGTGCATATAGGGTTGCTGTGAGTCACAAGCGACTCGATGGCACATTACAACAACAACAAAGATCCTTAGTGATTACTAAGCTTAGGTCAGGGGATAGTGAAGTTACATATTAATTGTGGGGGAATAATTTGGTGAGAATTACTAAAATGTACTTGAATAAAACATACAACTCAGAGAACAGAATCATTATTACTGAACTGTACATGTACAAAGTGTTCAGGTGGTATATGCTTTGTTATATATAGTTTTTCCAAAATAGAATGAAAATAACTTTAGAAATTTACTTTAGAATATTATTCCGATGTCCAGGTTCCACCTTAAGTGTTAAGTAAATAAAAATGGAGACAGGAGCCAAGTATCAGGAGTTTAAAAAGATCTTCAGGTAATTCCAATTTGCAGTCACGTTTGGGAACCTGGACTGAAATTTCACCTTTAATTCCAACTCGGGGACATCTCAAAGTGAAGCAGAACACAGGCCTGGGGGACCAAGTTTGTTCTCTTCTCAGTATGCCAGGGTCCCACTCCTCGAAAGAACCACCAGAGGGCAGTGGTTCCCACAAGTCAGGGTCTAGGCAGCTGAGAGGCCTCCTGGGGCCTTCTGGCTGGGGGGAGACAGCTGGCGGTTTAATGGGACCTGCAGCTAATTGGACCTTGCTGGAGATCAGGTGTCTAATGGGAGAAGGCAGCCAGGGGGCTAATGAAGTGAGGGGTCAACAGAGGAGTGGGGGCAGGAAGGCCTGCAGCTGCTCTCTCTGGCTGCCCTGGTGAGACAGGATGGAGAGAGATACGTCCCTGCTCTCCCGTCTTCCCAACTAACACATGCACAGGATCAGCATGAGGCAGGGAGAAGTGCAGAGAGAGCAGGGAGGAGCCCACAGCCAAGATCCCAACAGCAAATCCAGCTCTGTTCCCACCCATCTTCCCGATGACATCAGCCTGGCCGAGTTCACCCCTGAGAGCTGCCAGCTTGCTTTGACACCTGATCCTTTTTGGAAAGTGTCTGGGCCAGAGTAATGCAAAGACTGTGGGTGTGGACTAGGCAGGCAGAGGGGGAAGGGTGCTGAGGACAGCAGCCAGCTGCCTCAGTGGACAGACAGTAAACCAGACAGTCTCTTAGGACGGTGACAAAGCTCTAGCCTGGGCCAAGCATTCTGTGCAAGAAGGGGTCACATTTAATCCCACTGTGGTAGTCCTAGTATCAGTCTATGGGAAGTGCAATGGGGGCTGGCCTCTGGAGATCCCTGTGTCCATCACTTCCTGCCTGGAGTGCCTCTATCCACTCTGCCCCACGTCCACTCTCAAGGCAGAAGAGAACATCAGATCAAAAGTGACAGACTTGGTGGGGAGCTGAGCCGTGCATGGGGGACGCCCTGGGCCTCACCAGTACAGGGACTCCTTCTGCATGATGTCTTTAAGCTTGCCTTGATCTTCCTCCCGGAGGCTGCTGAACTCATAGCAGGGGCTGAACTCGTCTCCAGGGGGGCTGGTGAACTTGATGTCAAAAGCTGAGGTAGGGAAGTCAATCTAGTGAATGGAGTCAGAGGAGAGGAGAAATAAGAAATAGCCAGTGTGAGTACAGGAAGCCCTGGTGGCCTCGAGGAAAGGAGCTGCACTGTCAACTCAAAGGCATGCAGTTTGGATCCATCAGCTGCTTTGCAGGGGAAAGACGGGCTATCTTCTCCTGTGCAACTTACCTGCAGGAGGGTTAGCTATGAGTCAATTCTGACTGAGCACACAATAAGAAGTGTGAATGTGGACAGCCTCACGTCTGGGGCTTCTAGGGTCTCTCTGCCCCTCAACCCCAGCATTCCTGCCTACTCCCTCTCTCTTCTCTCAGGTTCTTTGTCTACAAAATAATACAGTTGGACTTAGGAGCTTGAAAATCTCTTCCTGCTTAACTACCAGAAGGGGGAAAAAATAGGAAGAGGAGAGAAAGATAGAAAACTGGCAAGTCAACCCAGCAATTCCACTCCTAGGTGTCTACCCAAAGACTTAAAAACCCAAGACCCAGACAGACATCAATGCTCCCTGCAACCTAGTTACAATGGCCAGAATTTGGAGCAACTTTAAGTGGATGGGTGGCTAAACAAAGGTGGTCCATATGTGGTACAAGGAAATATCATCCAACCACAAAGAAAAACCAACTTCTGAGATGTGCTGGGACATAGGCAAATCTGGAATTCATTATGCTGAAATAAATCAGACCCACAAGGACACATATTGTTATTATTCTACTTAGATGAAATCTTCAGAATGGGCAAATGCATAGAGACAGAGAGAGGATTAGAAATAAGTTCTCAAAGAAAGGCATCATGCTTGGTAAAACAGAGAGTCATCGAAAAATAGAAGACACTCAGTGAAAGGGATCCACATGGTGGCTCAATCACGGCCACCACTGTGAAGATGGCCCGTGATCGAGCAGTGTTTCATTCTGCTGGACACAGGGCCTCTATGAGTTGAAGCCAACTCAACAACGGGGTGAGGGGATAGTTATTAATTCATGTAACCTAATAATTCACATAAACTCAAAGAGTTTCCATTTGAGGTGATAAAAAATGTTTTGGAGGTACATAGTGGGGACGATCGCATAACACTGGGAATTTCACTGCTGCTGTTGTGGAATGTTGAGTCAGACCAGACTTGACCTTCCAGCGGGTTTCCAGAGGCCGTTAATTGCATAGAGAGGACACAGCCCATCCTTCTCCAGCAGAGCAGTGGTGGATTTGAACCCAGGTCCTTTGGGTCTGTAGCGCAGCTTCTTACCACTTGGTCATATTAATGCCACAAAAGTGTATGCTCAAAAGCAGTTAAAATAGCATATCTTATGTTCTGTAGGGGAGCTCTGGTCGTAGTTAGTAGAGAGTTGCACCACTAACCCAAACGTGGCACCTCTCTGGCAGTTTGGATTGACCAGCAGTTCTGTAGGAGAAAAATGGGCAGGCTCTTCCTGTGAGATTTACAGCCTCCAAAAACCCACTGGGGGGTCAGCTAGGACACGGTTCCAACTCAACAGCAGTGAGTTTTTGAGTATGTTCAAATCCACCAGCTACTCTACAGGAGAAAAAATGGGCAATCTCCTCCTGTGCGGTTTACTGCCTCTGAAAACTCGCTGGAGGGTCAGCTGTGGGTCACTTCTGACTCATTGGTACACAACAACAACAACACACACATTTTACTGCAATTCTTTTGTTATTAAAAATAAAAAAGCAGGCAAGTGAGAACAGGTAAGGGGACAAGTCCCAACCCAGAACATCCCCCACAAAAGTCACCCTCCTGAGCAGCCAAGAGCATCTAACTGAGGTGGGGGAACCTTCAGTGTGACCCACATGAGAAGTGGGACAACATGCCCAGTGAGAACTGACCCCACAACTCTAAGGCCTATGATACTGGGTCCCATTTCTCTAGGCCACCAGATGTTTATTCATTCTTCTAAAATGGATATCAGAGTTGAGCAAGCCAATTCACCAAAATGTGCTATCTTCTTCAACTTTTTTTTTTTGGAAGCAAAATGTATTGAACCTTAATATGTGTAGGACATTGTGTTAGGCCTCGAGCGTTGAATAGTAAATCAGACAGACAAAGTGCTTGCTTCATAGAGTATATGAAGTATATGCTTCATTCTGTATATTCTGTGTCCTGTTTCACCTAAGCTGCTCCATATTCCACATCAAAGCATCTCACCATCATAAGAAAGGGGAGTCAAGAATGTGCAGGTAATCCTCGGCCCCAACCAATTCCTTCTCTTATTCTAGGAAAATGGGTTTATTAATGCGTCAACTGAGTGAAGACTTCCTTCAAACTCCACGAGAGGACAGCTTAGCTTGGATCAAATTTAGTCACGAAATGGCTCAGAACACGGGACTCCAGAAAGCTGGCTGAGTCCTGCGTGGGAACATCTTGGAGCCTGTCTTCAGGCTCCGTGCAGTTAAACGTCTAGGAGGTGGGAGGTAGATTCCACAGAGCTCACCTTCCCCTTTTGAGTCTAAGTATCCTCATTCAGTTGCTTCAGTCACGTCATCATCAATCACCTGCCCAAATGTCTGGCATGTTCTCCTACTGTTCCAGCCTAAACGTCCACAGGGGGAACCTGGCACTTCTGGAGTGATTCTGGTGGGTGGGAGTGAGGGAAGAATGAGAGCAGGGTCTCACCTGCAGAATGACGCTGTCTGGCTGGTGAAAATTAGGTGCACTCCATCGGGTGCTGGGGTGTTCCTGGGCGGCTGGCCACAAGCCCAGAAGCTTCCGGCCACAGGTTAGCACCCTAAGGAGGATAGAGTGTAGGATGAGTCAACAAAAGAAACTTGGCTAAGCAGATATTTCCCCTCTTGCTCCTTCAACTCAAAGATGTGCCTGTTCTGTTTGAAGCCTCCACCCAGCTCGCGTCTCTTTGGTCCTCCCCACAGATCATCACGGTTTCCTTCCACAAAAGTTGGCCAGGCTGGTGGGCAGGAAGCCTCCCTGAGCTATCGCCACCCGGTCTGCTGTCAGGGATGCCTTCATGAGGTAGGAGCCTGGGCTAGATGACCTCTAAGGCCCTTCCAATGACAAGAGCAGATGGCTTGTTATCCGAGTATTGCTTTTCCACATTCCCTCCCCCATCAGTCCTGTGTCAGCGTCCTGCACAGTGGCCCTTGGTTCCACCAATAATCCTGATCACTAGTCCTGTGCTTTAGCCCCAATCAGAGCTGGGTCTCATGGCTCTGCTCCTGTGTCCCCGGCTATGATCAGCCCTCTTAAGGGGTGCTAGATCCCTCTCTCTATCTTTGTGCCCCCTTTCATAGCAGATGAGACATTGCCCAGGGGGTTCACATACTGTCTGAAATTGAAGAGTGGGGTAGTGACCCAGCCAAGGGCTTCAGGGACCCTCCGTTGCTTGTTGGTGTCAGAAGAGGTCCCAGGTGGGGGGACAGGCAAAGCATAGAGGGTGGCACACAGCAGGGTCTCCCGAGGCAGCCGGTTTACCTGCACAGGGAAGCAGATCCTAGAGGGAGAGGAAATCAAGTCAGGAGGGACCACTCCTGGGGCTCCAGGGGACATGTGGCCCAGGGGATCAAGAGAAGGCTGAAAGCCCTTGCTTGGAGGGTCCCAGGGAAGCAACCAGCAGCACCAGGCCAGGCTCCCAGCTGCAGGCAGAGGCTCCCTGGAGTCCTCCAGCAGCAGTCTGGTCCCTGAGTCAGCCCCTTCACATGGTGAGGCAGCCCATGACAGCAGGACAGAGCTCACTTAGCCAGAGCCATCCAGGAGTGCAGCTAACTAACTCCACGTCCCATGGTGTAAGCCCTGCTCCGTGACCTGACTTAGGGTTTCTGTACATGAAGCTGCCTTTTGTCCTCCTTTCAGTCTGTCTGTCCTCATCCCTCCCCTACGTTTCCAGCAGAGAGCCACCCAGAAGAGCACTCTCAATTTACCCTCCCCCACAGCTTCCCACCTGCCCCCTTTTCCTCCTAGCCCCAAAAACCTCCTAAGGCCAAAGGCATACAGAAAGGGGACTCGTCCAATTCCCTGAGCAGTGGGAAAGTGAATTGGCAGGGCAGAGAGACTGGAAAGCACTTGACCCTAGCCAGCCCAGATGTTCCTGCTGGCTACTCAGCCCCTCCACACCCAGCCACTCCCTCCCAGGCCTGGGTGAGGAGCTGAGGGTGGGGTCAGGTAATGCAGAGGAGAGCAGTGGAAGGAGTGGGAGGTCCCCCAGTACCTTTCAGGGCAGCTGTCCCTGGGCCAAAGTCCTCCGTCCCACCCTGCCCAGCCCTGTGGCTTTGGTGCCAGCAGGCATAGAGGCTGTGCAGTTACCCCAAAGCCCACAGACTTGGGATAAAGCCGTTGGCCTCTGCGGATGCCCCTCACTCCTCCAGGGAATCGCCACCTAAGTGAGGCTCTGTCTCCTACTGCCAGAGACTGGCAGGGCTCTGCTCTGGCCCAGCTGCCTCTATCCTGGGGGCAGGGGAGGGGCAGCTATAATTAGGGCCCCTCCAGGAGACAGCGGACATGCCATGCTCAGGCTTGGCTGGGGGGGGCAGAGTGAGGCTGCTGGGCCTATTTTGAGAATTAGCTGATCCCTCTGCTGAGAGAATCAGCTGACCCCAATGCGCAGAGGAGAGGGAGCTGGTCCTGATGCTCTGTCTTCACCCAAGAAGAAAAAAGCTTCTGGTTATGTCTGGGAGAAAACAGAAGCGGGACTTTTCTAAAGAGATGCCCTGCCAATCCAAAGGCAAGGGGTTCTAATCTACCACCTGTCCCACAGGAGAAAGATGGGCAATCTTCTCCTGTGTGACTTACTGCCTCTGAAACCTCTGTAGGGTCAGCTACAAATTGGTTCCTACTCAATGGTACCTAACAGCAACTGAAGCCTTACGTCCTAGACCAAGCCACAGCCACTTCTCCTCAGTCCTAGCGTGTGCTCGAATTACAAAACCTCCACCACAGACCTACACCCAGGTTTGGTGAGGAGAGCCACCATGTTAGCTGCCATGCACCTTCTCCCTGCTTTGCCACTCTATCTCATTCATCCACATCACATCAGAGGGGCTGCCTCATCCAGGAGGTATTCCTGGAAAGAACTAGTCTCAGTCTTGGTTCTGCTACTCATGACTTTAGGTAACATACATACATACATGATGCACATACTGTATACTTCCTGCTATGTGACACTATAGTCACTGCCCTAAAGCTGGCCTCTATGAATAGTATTTCCACATCTAATTATCCACATCTATCAGTTGCTGTGCCAGTCAGTCACCTAGATAAGAGAAACTAGGACTGAGAGAGCTCTTACAGCTAAGAAGAATGAAAAAAAGAAAGAAAGAAAATCTTATATGATAGAAAGTTATGCTACCAAGCCCAAGGTGGGTGGTTTTAATCTGTGGCCCTCAGGTCTGGTTTAAATTGTTTTTTGTCAAACATTCTTCTAAGTAGCATAGCACTGGTCTGTCCATTTGCTGTACAGAGGAAACTCGTGGTTGCTGTGATGCTAAACACTGTGACATTGATGTGTCAAATGTGATAATGGTTACCCATGGTGGACAGTGTTTGGTGGAGCTCCAGAATTAAAACAAGTTTGGAAGCAGGAGTGGCATCCACTTCTGAAATGGCTTGCCTTCGGATACTCTATGACCAATGCTCAGGCCTTTCGTTCATAGGATTGTTATGAGTCATCTACGACTCAAAGGCACCTAACAACAATAACAACAACAACAATGTACATACATGGTGCTAAGTACTTCACTTACAAGGTCCTCCCTGCTCCCCCAGTGATCCCACGAAAGAGACCCCACTACAGTGAAACTTAGCAGCAACAAGCTGTGCTGCAGCCTCAAAGGCACATGGTTCGAATCCACCAGCTTCTCCACGGGAGTAGGATGGACAATCTCCTCCTGTGCAATTTACTGCCTCTGAAACCTGATGGAGGGTCAGCTCTGGGCTGGGTCTGACTTGATGGTATGTTACAATAACCAAGAAACCTGGGAAAGCCAGAACTTGACAGAACTGCCTCATTTCCCCATCATTTTCTAGTCTATTTTAGGGAGATCTTGCTGCCCATCATGTACAATGTTTGGAGGAACTTCAAGATTGATTCAGGTTGGGAAGTAGGAGTGGCATCCACTTCCTAAATTAGATACCTCTGGAAACTCTATAAACATAAAGAAATTATGTTATTGAACAGAGTTCAGGTCTTCTGTGCAAGGGTTGCAATGGGTCCTATTCAACTTGACAACACTTAACCGCTGCTAAATGAGAGTAGTGCTGTTAAATCTGGAGGAACATTCTTCCACTTTGTACCTCACTCTTTGTCAATGTGCTGTCTGAAGTAACCTGGTTTGCTGTGATGCTGAACCTTGAGCCATTCGGGTATCAAGTACAATAATGGTTTCCCAATGTGGACAGTGTTTGAGGATGCTCCCAAAAGGGAAAAAAAAAAGCAGGAGTAGCATCCACTTCCTAAAACAAATGCCTCTGTAAACTCTGTGAACTTGTAGAAACAATGATAGTTATGGAAAGGCATTAGGTCTTTTGTTCATAGAGCTGTTATGAGTTGTGCTCGACTCCATGGCAATCAACAACAATAACAACTGGTGGCCTCGAGGCGAGAAGCTGTACTACAATCCCGAGGGCACACAGTTTGAATCCATCAGCCACTCTGTGGTATACAGATGAGTAATCTCCTCCTGTGCAATTTACTGCCTCTGAAGACCTGCTGGAGGGTGAGCTGTGAGTCAGTTCCGACTCAACGGCACACAACAACAAGAAGCCTCATTTTCCTGGGTCTTTCAGTGAAATGTTTCCACCTAACCCAGGTTCTGGCTTTTGCAGGTTTTATTGTATTATGCCCGTTTTAGACCAAGTTCACACTGGCAAAGCCTAAGCTCTAAATCCTCTACTGTACTTGTTCCCAAAAGCCCTGGTCCTGACCAGGAAAAGGCCAAGAGAGCTCACATGGGACAGTCATCTGGGGGTGCTAGGATGACCCCTTTTACCAGGTTGCAAGCAGGAAACCGTTCCTGGGGATGTGAGACACAGACCTCAGACAGGAAGTGGAATGAGGCAGGTCTTGGGGTCCAGAATAGGTGGGCTGAGTAGCTTGGGACTGGCCCTGGGCAAGTGGGATCTTCAATATGACTCCCTAAGGCCAAAGTTTGGGTCCACCTGGGCCAATGTACAGTGTAACAACGCTTCTCTGGTCATGTGGTATTAAGGATTTATCGTTCAAAATGGCTATCTAGCCATTGACTTTGACTTTGCCATGTAGAATATGCAAATTCTACATGGGGATATGCAAATAGATGTGTTAGTCTAGCCAAAGATTAGCTGGTCTGCCTTTTGCCTAGTGAACCTCATAATCATGAGTATACTTCGTGTCCTCTGTGAGTTATTGCAACAGATTTTGAACCCAGTAGAGCAATAAGACTGGTGCTGGAATTAGTAGAAAGAGGTACAGGAGGATGGAAGACATTCTCCTGGCAAATGGTTTTTGTGTCGTAGATAGTGTTGGCAGGGACTATTTCCCTTTGTGGAGTTAGTAGAGGTCAGCTATGGCTGTCCCAATGTGGCCCTTGCTCTTTTCATTTTGTTTTTTAGTGTATATGTATATATATATTTTATTTGTCCATTCATCATCCGTTGATGAGTACTTGGGTTGTTTCCATCTTTTTTGTTATTGTGAACATAGATGTGATGGTAAAACTTATGTCATTCTGTCCATCCACTATTCTCCATTTTACAGGGCAGTTGGCAGCAATTAAGGTCAGAGACCCGCAAGGAGAGGGTGAAACTCAGGCCATTTTCCTGCAGCCATTCTCTGTCCCTGAGCAGTTTCTCCTGCTCTAAGGTAGACTGAAGAAGTCCCCACGTTGACATCACTGTTACCCTATGAAATTACATACACTGTGAAGTAAAGAAAGGGTCTATCTCCCCAGTTGCTCATTTGTAAAATGACTCAATCCTATAGCATTTCCACAGATTCTCATTTTTCTGTATCCTGCCTTCCCCCTTCTCCCTCCATGCAGGGATACTCTTTCACTTCTTGCCTACATCTCAAATATTAAAGTTGCCGTTTTTCTACACTCATGAGGACCAGGTAAACCCCCATACTCAGTCTGTGGAAGTGAGGGTGGAGACAGGCAAGAGGGGGTTTTCAGTCTGGAGAGTGGACAGAACACAGCACAGCAAAGGGCAGGCAGACAGACACCTGCAAGACCACCTCAAGGCACCCTCCCTCCACTTCCTTCCTGCTTTGCTTGCCTGATGACTGTTTAGCAACAGTATTATTGTTAATAAATGGTGATTATGATTTCATATCTATAACCTGCCTATGTCATTCCAGCACCACAATTTCCTCTGAATTAACACAAATAGTACCATTTGACAGTTTGAGGATCGGAGGTACAGAGGCTAGAGAGGATTTAGCATAAGAGAGCTACACATGGAGGTTGGCCCCATTATTCTGTCCCCAAGCCAAGCTTCCTTTCTCGGTCCTTCAACGAGAAAGTGGTCCTTCTCTGTTCATGGGAACAAGGAAAAGTTCATAATCCTTTGGACTATTTAAACTTTCTACGGGAGGCAAGATCAAAACATCAATGTATGTTTATATAGCCCTTTATGGCTTACAACGAGCCTTTATTAGTACCTCTCACTGGGTCCTTCAAATAACTTGAGAGGTAGAAATTAAATACTTGTCCCATTTAAGAGCCAGGGATGTTACAGGGACTCGAGTGGTTGAAAAACTTGTCTGGTTAGGGCTAGTGACAGAGCCTGGTTTAATCAGGAGTGAGCCTAGGCCCAGGCTGGTTATTTGGCACCAGGGACACCCACAGGGGCTAACAGGTCTACAGCGGCCTGAACAATGGGGCCCAGAGGGGTGGCTTACTGCTGGTCCCAGACGATGAGATGGAAGAGGTACTTGTAGAAATGGGCCCTTCTGGTCTGCAGGGGGCTGCACAGCTCCTTGCCACCATGACTGAGAGAGCAGGAGAGGTAGAACTCTTCATAGCTGTCACAGAAAGGGAGCAGGTCAGGATACCCAGCCCCCAAATCCCACCTCAGTCACCAGAACCAATGTACCTCTAACACCAGGTTCCATTCCCCTTGGGAGAAACCTCAGCCTCCAAGGACTGTAACATGGGGACAGCAGACAGCACAACCAGGTAGTTTTAAGGAAATGTTTCTGAGCAAAGCAACCCAATTTGGAATCCTCCGCCTAGTTCAGGTTCCATGCTGGGCTGGTTTTTCTGCTTCTACATTGGGAAAGTCTGCTGTTAGAAAGAAGAGTAATGATGTCAGTCTGGAGCCTAGGGTGCACCTGATATAAGCCATGGTCTTTGCAATCACTTGCTATGCATCAGAGAGTTGGACAATGATTATGGATGATAGGAGGAGAATTGATGCCTTTGAGCTGTGGCGCTGGAGAATATTGTTGAATATACCATGGACTGCCAAGAAAACGAACAGGTTCATTGTGGAGAGGGTTAAACCAGGCTGCTCCTTGGAGCCAAAGGTTCTGAGGCTTCGTCTGACATACTTTGGACATGTTGTGAGGAGAGACTGGTCCTTGCAGAAGGACATCATGCTTGGGAGTATAGAGGGACAGCGCAGGAGGGGAAGACCCTCTATGAGGTGGATTGATTCAGTTACTGGGGTAATCGGGATAGGTATGTCAGAGATGGTGAGATTGGTACAGGATAGAGCAGGGTTTAGAGCTGTTGTAAAAAGGGTCGTTACTATGAGTCACAGGCAATTCAACGGCACATAACAACAAACAACAACTAAGCTTCAGTCTTGCGTCCTCCTCCAGACAGATCCATGTCCAGGTATCAAATGTGTGTGTGTGTGTGTATGCATGTACATGAGTTTGTGTAGGAGTGTTTGCGTGTATGTTTGTATTTGTTTGACAGTGTGCTTTCATTCCTGTGTGCGTGTGCACGCACGTGTGTGTGTACAGGGGTGTGCCTAGGTGTGTGTGCACACACTTGCATGCAATCACTCATAGGCGAGGAGGGGGGGGAGGAAAGCGACATATGCTGACATGAATGCCAGCACATGGGGGTCCCTGTGGCTCGTGACAGGTGCCTGACAGAAGAGGTCAGAGAAGGCCCTGGTTTCCCAGGCTGCCTCCTTTGTTTTCCACCAGTGGCCCAGAGGAATACATTAAGTGAGGAACAAAGACAGAGGGGAAGGGGAAGGAAGGATGGGGGTGAGGCCCAGCACTTACTCCCCCTGGCTTTGGATGCTGAGGATCCTGCAGAAGCCAGGATTACCAAATGAACCTCCCCCCCATACTCCTGCAGGCCTGGGGAACCCCAGACAAAGGGTCACTGCCCCCCCCCTACCCCCACCCATTGTGCGGTAGTGTAGTCACTGGCCCAGGGGCAGGCACTCTATCTGGGAACAGGCCATCTGTCGCCATGTCTCCATCAGCTGGCTTTGGATGGGGAGGGGCTGGGACGTTGAAGCAGCCAGCACTGGCAAGAAAGGTCTGGACACTGCAGCCCCCTCTATCTATCTATTCCATGATGTCCCAGCCCAAGACCCCTGAACCCCATCATGCACACAGCCCTCCCCTTCAGCCCGGGTGCACCACAGTAGGGGTGCTACATGCACACGCAGATGTGAGACCTCAACAGCAGAAAATATCACCACACTCCCTCCCTGAGGCCTCCCAGCCCGAGCTCACCTGGTGGCCCAGGTGATGGGGATGCGGTGGGTGGCGTAGACGGTGAAGGACAGCGGCCCGGAGAAGTGGCAGGCCTCCTGGACCAGGTCGTGCTTGCAGCTGCCGTGCACAGCCGTCTGGAAGTCTGCGTTGAACGTGTTGCAGTAGAGCACCACCAGGTCCAGGATGGCAGCGGTCAGGGCTTCCACCACCTTCTCTGTGGGAGGAAGGCCAGCAGGAAGACAGTGAGGCAGCTACAAAGCCTCCCTCTACTAGAGAGGCCAAGTTGCTGGCTAGGGTGGGAGCTCCAGGGAGAGTGGTTCCCCACTGCCCATCACTTTCTAATACACATGGCAAAGGTCACCATCTATGAGGAAAACAACAGTATTGTGTTTATGAGCTTTCCATAAAGTGATCCTTATTCCAACTTAAACATTGTTCTTTCTTGCCTGATTGCAGCTAGGTGCTACAACGTCCTTTGTTTTAGGAAATGATGGTAGCAATGAACACAGGTCAGTTTTTTTTAAAATGCTATTGCTTGGCAAAATAAAAAGTCAGCAATGCCACGCTTGCTCCCAAAATAATTTTTAAAGTATCTGACTGGCTCCTGAAATCCCTCAAACTGGAAATCTATCCTAAGCAGCTCAGAATCCCAGAGTTACTGGTTCACAGGGCCCAGTTCCACTTGAAAGACTCATGAAGGAAAATCCTTGTGAAAATGACTTTCTCACTCCCTCCCCGAGGCCCATTCTAAATCAGAAACCTCGGGGTTATGAGGTGCCTGGGATAAAATCACAACCCGACCAAGTGGGAGTTTTCCCATCTGGATCCCAGGGCTGGCCCCCACCCCCACACTTATTCCACCTCATCACCATCTCCCGGGGACACCACAAGGAATAACTAGTAAAATTAATGAAAGAACACTTGGTGGAAAGAAATATGCTCCCCAGCTGTGCTCACACCTCATATAGGAGAACGCATGCACACACACATACACACACACACACACACACACACACACACACACACTGACTCGGCCCCATAAATCAAGGGGGCCAGGGTGAGAGGAATCTGGGCACAGTGTGCAGTTTTCAGCCACCCCTACTGGACAGGCGGACAGCCGTTCCCTTACCTCGGTTTTCCCTCACAGCCAAGACACTGAGATCCTATTGGGGGGGGAAAAGAGGGAGGGGAGCTTCAGGGCCATGGCCTTTGCTGCCACAGCTGGAAGCAGAGATGTTCATAGCTGCGCTCATCTGGACCATGCTGGGCTGCAATTGGAGGAGCAGCGAGTCCCCAGGGAGGATGGAGTCATGGCTTGAAGCAGAGCTGTGTGATGGGCAGACTGAGCCAGATGCAGAGTAAGATCATAGGGTCCACCCAGATGAGACATCCCAGCTCTCAGCCATTCTGCTGCAGAGCATATTCGGGGGGCGCTGGGGCCACAGCACACAGTCACACTGTGGGGTCACCCTGAAAGAGGGAGGTGCGGTGGCTGGCTCTGGGGAGATCCTCTTGCTTTGGTGTGTGTCCCCTGAAGGATGTGCACACTGCCAGGCAATGCCTCAGGGGTGTAAATAAAGCCTCTGGGGCCTGGACTTACTCATGGTTATCAGTTCTAGGGGCAGACCCCATCCCACCCTCCTTCTCTGAAAGAGGAGACATGTGTGGCCCGTTCACTTCCTAAGCAGTCTTGTGAATAATCTATTGGATCGTAAAACAGGTGCAGATAGCGCTTTAAGATCACACTCTTCAATGGGGCGATAATAGCATTGCCCAACCCTTTACCTTCTGGATTTTAGGCTGCATGCGGGAGGGGCAGGGGGGCAGCTGGTTGAGTGCGTTGGTGATCTCGGGGGTCTCGACAGCGGCGAGGGCATTGCAGATGGCCTTGACTGACTGGACCACCCTGTCAGCTTTCAGTGGGAAGTCCCCCTGTGGGAAGCAGCATGTGACTCAAGCATTCTCGGCTTCCAACTTCCCCACCACCCCAGGCTCGGAAATAGCAGGTCAGTGGGTTGGGAGGAGAAGGGGCTCACGACCTTCAGAAGCAACTAGTGTAATCCCAGCTGTATATTCAAGCATCTGTGTATTTCTCTCCCGAGACACTTAAATGGAACAGGTACACACAATAGAACTCTCCTTTCAGCTATTTTCCCTCCCAAAACATCCTCCTGTTCCTAGCTTCCCTCTGTCCTTTCACATCTGTTGTTGTTGTGTGCCATCAAATCTGAACCAACCCCTAACTGACCCTCCAGCAGGTTTTCAGAGGCAGTTAACTACAAGGAGGAGGGTGCCCATTCCTTCTTCCATACTTCTGACATCTTCTAGTGGCAAATACACACAGGGTCTTCCCCAGAGGCACACAGAAAAGGTCAGATGTTCAAATCTACAAGCTGCTCCACAGGAAAAAGATGAGACAGTCTGCTCCCATAAAGATCTACGCCTCAGAAGCCCTACAGAGCCCTAAAGGGTCATTATGAGTAGAAACCTACTTGATGTGTGGTTAGAGAACCCCAAAGAGGCTAATGAGACTATACTGAGGCTTGCCACTCCACTCAAACTTACTGTGACTTTCATCACAGAATTTACAGATAACCCTAAAGAAACCAGAGCCATGACTCAAAACAGAAGTATGCGGGGGTTGGGGGGCCTGGGCGGGACAGAAGTACAGCAATGAATTAATGGAAATCCAAAATCTTTATAAATGTTCATTAAAATTATTAAAATAAAAAATAATTACAAAAAAACCCACACCAGAAGTATGCATACTCATGTTTTATCGCTGTGTTATTCACAACAGCAAAGAAATGGAAGCAACCCAAGTGAACATCAACAAATAAATGGTTAGAAAAACTACTTTCTAGAGCAATGAAAAACACTGAACTCGTAAAACATTACACAACATGGGGGAGTCTGGAGGACAATACGCTGAGTGAAATATCTCAGTCACAAAAGGACAAATACTGCGTAACATGTTGTTATAACATAGGACAAACACGAGGGGACTGGGGATGGATTGGGGAAAGAGTGGATTGATAATGAATACTGCTTTTAAACAGATGAGGGGAAGAACTGAACGAAAGGAATATATGATTATGTTTTCTGTGTATGTGAAGAGTCTGGAACAAGGGGTGCAGTGCATTGCAGGGTGGGCTAGCGGATGGGGGTGGAGAGGAAGAAAATGTGCAACAATGAATTAAAAAAAATAAATATGTTTTTAAATGTTCCAGACGAGTAACAACTTAGTTCCACGGCCATCCCCCTGCCCTCCCCTCTGCAATTTTGTTCCTACAGTCTTTACATTTGGGATTCCTCTCACCTCCCCATCTATTCCACATAAATTCAAATCACAGACTCATATAATCCCACCTTCTTCAAAATTCTTCCCTGACTGCTTTAAACCAAAGCCTGTTGATGACTCTCTAGGGCAAAGCAGAACCACCTTGCACGGTTCCCAAGGCTGTAAGCTTGATGGAAACAAAGTGCCACATCTTCCTTTTGTCAAGCAGCTGGTGGGTTCACACCATAAACCTTTTGTTTATTTTTAAATTGCAATTTGAATGAAAGGAAGTTTACAAAGTAAATTAATTGTTCATTCAGCCACTCAATAAACATTTTGTTCAAAACATTCATTTCAATACCACAATGCAATCACACTTTGCCCACTTCCTCTCTATGACATTCTCATTTCCATTAACTCTATACCTCTCTTTGTGCTCAGGCCGTTCATTCATAGGGTCGCTATGAGTTGTCTATGACTCGACGGCATCAAACAACAAAAACAACAACAACATACCTCTCTTTGGCTTCTCTGTCTTTAATAAAGCTGCACTGACCAGTATCCTTATTGGATACTGCCTTTTCCTTCACTCATCTTAATATGTGTCTATTATCAATTTACTAATTTTTCCTCCCTACTTCCTTCCTTCTCATCGCTAGGAACCATCCAGGAATGGTTTTGTGTATAAACCTTTCTTTAGCTTTCTATAGCAGTGGTCTTATGCAGTATTTGTCCTTTTGTGACATGATTTATTTTATTTAGCATAATGTCTTACAAATGTAGCCATATTATGCAGTGCTTCATGAATTCTTTCTTGTTTTTTTTAGGGTTGTATAGTACTCCATTGTATGAATGTACCATAGTTTCTTTATCCATTCATCTGTTGATGGGTGTTGTTATGTACTGTCAGGTCAAAACCGACAATACTGACCCACAGCTGACTGATCCTCGAGCAGGTTTTCAGAGGAAGTAAACTGCACAAGAGTTGACTGCTCATCTTTCTCCTATAAACCAGCTGGTGGATTCAAAGCATGTACCTTTGCCTTATCAGTACAATTCTTTTGGTGGCCTAGTGGTAACAAGCTGCACTGCAATCCCAAAGGTACATAGTTCAAATCAACCAGCTGCTCCATGGAAGAGGAGTGGGCAATCCCCTCCCATATGATTTAAAGCTTCCAAAAACCCACTGGAGTGTCAGCTGTGGGTCAGTTCTGACTTGACGACACACAACAACAATAAGCCAGTAGAGCTCACTCTGTTTATGGATATGTAGGTTACTTCTCTTTGCTACTGTATATATTGGTGCTATGAACATGGGTGTTCAAATATCTGTTCATGTTAGCGTTCTTATAAGAAACTAAGATTCCCTAGTAGTGGGATTGTTGGCTCAAATGTCAAAGAACTGATCTTTTATTAGAAGCTGAGAACTTGCTAGCCCGCTGTGCCACCAGGGCTCCTTCCCTGAATGCTTTAGTCCTACACAGTCCCCTCCCTTTCTCTATTGCCCTCCGAGAGTCCTTGATTAACTCATTGCTATCTTCTGTCTACAGATACTTAATGCTAATAAGAACACGGACTAGCTGAAGGCCAAGACTATTCTTATTCTTCTCTGTCTCCCACAGCCACCATCATGGAGTGAGACCAACCTACATTCAGTGCTCCAGGAACTCTCTCTTCATCATGTCCAAGGTCAGAGGGCTGCAGAGAAGGGATTCTGGCAAGGGGGATGGGGATGAGCTAGGTACGATGCTACACTCCAGGAGGGGAGAATCGATGACCACTGTTAGATGGATCAGTGAAACAAGGATTGGTTTGAGTGCAAAGTCTCTATAGTGCAAAGACAACCTGAAACAGTGCTTATCACGGGGTTAAGGCTTGAGATGAGGGCAATCCTTTTGGGATCCACGCCACTTGCTCTAAGTGGTAAAAGTCGTGGCATCTCCTTATGTTTGTGAATCTGTAACTACAGATGATTCTCTACCTGTGACATCAGCACATGTCCCCGCTGAGGCCCCACTGGGCGTTGCTCACATCCTTGCTCGCTTCAATGTACATTCAAGTACAGTGGTTGGGAACCAAGGCTTTGTGCCCTCGATTTAAGAACACCTTCCTCCAGAGACAGGGATCAGGGCACAACTCCTGATCCACTTTATACAGAGCAGCACAGCATCTTTCTACAGACTTACCAGCTGCCCCAAAGCTTAGAGTCTTGGTTTATCCCTGAATGAAGGGGATGAGGAGGGCTCTGCTAGGTACAGCCTCAGTATCTCGTCCACATGCCCTAGAGTGCCGGCTGATCCTAGGAAGCCTGGGGCAGTGGAGCGAGGGGCTCAGCCTGCTCTGCCTCCATGGTGTGTACTCACATCAGCCAGAAGGAAGGTCTCTGCCTCATTGTGGTAAGTGTCGAACAGAAGACTCAGGGCCTGCCTGGGGAGGTGGGGGAAGAAAAAAAATATATCATAGGTTAGGAAAGACACAGTGCAGTGGGGAACCCATCCTTTCCTCCCCTCCCTCTTAGCTCAGGCATCAGATTCTGGTTTAAAGAGGTCTTCCTGTTTCCACAACGAAGGAAGGAAGGAGAGCTCTTTCAGCTGAATCACTCTTGCTCAGAGAATAAGAGCAAAATGCTAAAGGGAAGAGATGCTAAAAAGCTTTGGAGCAGGGACCTTCCCCAACAAAACTTTTAGAATTTACTCCTGATATCTATAAGATCTGCTTATCTGGCAGAAGTAAGCAAAGAACCCACTGGAACCCTCTCACAGCCCTCTTCAGATTATATCTAAGATGATACCTATTCTCACCTGCTGATGGTCTGTTTCACTGGCCTTTCTTGTAAATGGACGAGGTAGTTCAAGGTGGAAGGGCTCTGGTCATCATTCACCTACATAAGAAGGGTCCTGTTCAGAGAGGGCTAGTGCCTTCCCTCAACCCAGAGCGCCTACCTCCATCACCCAACACGCTCCACGTCACCCTCCGCCCCTCCAGCTCCGTGCTGCCTCCCGTTCACGAACCGTCCGGGCCAAGTCGCTGCGGACAGCCTTCCGCTCCATCAGCTGCAGCCGGATGTCGATGTCAAACTTGCGGCAGTACTGAATATACTCGTGGCTGCCCAAGGCATGCTTGCTGATGGCATAAAAGGACACGACCATTAGCATCGCAGGGACTCAGTGGCAAGGGAGATGCAGACCTAAGCCTTGGGAGGAAAGCCGGGCCACAGCAGAGGTGAGAAGGTGGTACCTGAGCTCCTGGGAAATGTCACAGCAGTGCTTGGGAGAAGCAGCCAAGAGTGATCTTCTTAAACAAAAGCCACCAAATACACTTTACCTTTGATTTGTACAAATATCTACACCTGACCCTACTCCCTGCTTTTCATTACTTCTATCACTGATTATCCCCAAGCAGTGGGAGCTGCTCAAGAGAATGGAGAACAGAGGACTTGGCAACCAAGGGGAAGCTGTTTAAACCCTATTCTCTTGGCTTTTCTGTATGTAACAACCACGAGTGGACATGACGAGAGGTATCCTGGGCTCACTCCTGGCACCCTTTCTCACCGTGGTCCTAAGTTTCCCGCTCCTCATCAGGACAAACAGGGTACTGGGGCCACACAAAGCGACCCAATCAAGATTCCAGCTTTGCTATCGCCAGGCTCATCCAGGTTCTGCTGCACATCCCAGGGCCCTGCCTGATGGGGAATAACCACACAAACCTCCACAGACTTTCTGAGAAACGCCCACCTGCGTACCTCCCCACTGCTCAGGTACCCACATGTGGGACATCCCCCACCCCAGAAAAGCGGATGGTGGTGCAGGCGGCTTTCTGTGACTCAGTCTCCCCCTGCATCACACCTTAGTCAGAAAGGAAGCTCAAGAGAAGGGGCAGAGTGGGAGTCCTGCCCCGAGCTGGCACTTTAAGCTGGCTGCGTCCCAACAGCTGGGTAACAGAAGCCGGAAAGAGACTTCCTTCCTCAGCCAAGCTGGGAATGTGGGCCAGATATAGAAAGGAATGGAGCAGAGCAAAGGGGACATAGCGATGAGGATGGAGGTTCCAGGGCCAGAGTCCAGTCCAGGTCCAGGTAAGATTTAGGGGATTCTGTACATCCTGATGGGGGGCAGGGGGAAGAACTCCCATTGTAGCCCCAATCTGCTGAGACTGAGCTGTAGCCAAACCCTGGGGTGAAGAGGCTAAACCCCACTGAGGCCAGGTTTGTGGGAGTGTCCTAGGAGGAAGGAAGAGTGGGGAAGGGGTGGGGGAGGCGGCAGGAAACCCAGCCCTCCCCAGGGACTGTCTCAAGGTTCTTATCAGAGAACAGCCTACACCCAGGCCTGCAGCTTTCTTCTTAGTATCAGCCCCTCCTACTAGGCAGAGGGAGCTCTGGTGGCCTAGCGGATAAGGAGTTGCCCTGCCAACCATGGGAGAAAGACGGGCAATCTCCACTTGAGCACCTTACAGGCCTGAAAACCCACTGGAGGGTCAGCTATGAGTCAATACAAACAACAGCTAGGCAAGGGTAGAGCTCTGAGTCCAGGTCCTCCCTCCTTCAGGATCTTTCCACCCCACCCTTGGGCAGCAGGCTGTGCTCAGTGCCCTGGGGGCTTGGCTAGGAACCAAAATAAAAACAAACCACTTGCCTTTTCAATTCCTGCCTCTGGGTGAGTCTAAACTACCAACCTTTCAGGTACTAGTCAAGTGTTTAACAGTTTGCACCTCAAAGAGACTGGGGCTGGGAACCAGCACTGAGCTTTTTAAGAGAGGGAGGGCGGAGACAGGCCTCAGAAAGGGATGGGGTGGTGGGGAACACTGGGAGTCAGGGGGCACCAGTCCCCTGGAAACTCACTTGACCTTCTGTCTTTTTTTTTTCACTTGACCTTCTTTGGAGAGTTCTCCTCCTGCACAATCAGGTATGTGGACATAGCCAAAGACCATCCTATTCCTCGACACTCAGAACATTCCACCTGAGTCTTGGCAAGAAGTCAAGAACCTGCTGAGTTACCCACCAACAGGCTACCCCCATATTCAGAGGCTCCCTGGTCTCGGGAATAGGGGAGAAGGAAGGGAAATGGTCATCTTGCTGATCCAGATTCCCATGCATTCTTCTTTGGCCAGACACTTTAGTGCTAATATGCACTGTTCATTGGTTCATTAATTGTACTAGTCAGGATTAACTGAAGGGGCAGTTTCACCACCCGGCAGGAGCAAGCCAGCGCTGACACCTGCACCTAGCCCTCCAAGTGTGAACAGAGGAGCCCTTCTAAGGGACTCCCTCTGAACAGCACCGAGTTCTGCCAGAAGCTCCCCCTGCCCCAGCCCCTCAGCTTTCTAGACAAGAACACAGAGGCCAGAGAGATCCTCACAGTACCCCTAAGAATGACCAGCTCAGCTGAGGCACAAAGAATCCAGACCTTGAAGAATCCTGACCTCCAGCCAATGCTACAGACACAGATCCACCACCCTCACTTTCACACCTGGAAGTGAGAGAAAACCCAAGGGGTAGCACTTACAGGCCCTCCTAAGGGAGACCCAGGCTGCCTCCACCCCGCCCCCCCCCCCCCATCCTGTTTTCTCCAGGGCCAGAGCTGGTAGGTAATAGCCAAACTGCAGTTTGTGACAGAGGAAGATTCTTCTCCTTATCTACCTGCTACCCTCCTGCCAGCTGCATAGGCAGCCCACTGTCCAGTCTGTGCCATCTGTGGGTCATTCACCTCTTATTCTGCCCCTTGCCATCTCCTGCACAGACCCAACAGAGTGTGAACGGGATTGCCTCTGCTGATGCACCCCACTCTCCAGGGAGGCTGCTTGTATGGAAGGTACTGAATGGGGAGGTGAGCCTCTGGTGAGGAGGTGACCCAGCTGCATACGTCAGCAAGAGGGGAAAAGGCTTGTTGGCAGCGGAAGGAGGAAAAGAGAACAACTGTTACTTCTCCCCTAGAATCCCCAAGGGCACTTCTGCCTGGTTCTACTTCTATAAAGATGTCACAGAACATTTAGAGGAGAAACAACCCCACAGTTCTTTCCCCCTCATACACACGTCTTTCCACACGCAGCAGTTTAGAAGGAGACGTGACCCACAGTCTCTGCCTAATCCCAGCTCCAAGTTCCTTCCACAGCAGATTTGGCTCAAGAATCTGGCCAACCTGCTGGAAGGCAGAGCTCCTGGAGAAAGAGTTGATGATGTGGCTCAGAGTGTGTCCAGAAAGCGGGGATCTCAGCTGCGGATGAAGGTGCAGCTGCCAGCCCAGAGCCCAGTCCCAGACCCTCAACCTTCCTCGGCTCCTCCACCCAGAAGGCAGCACGATTCCTGCCCCCACCAATGCACTCACTTCTGCAGGAACTCCTCCAGCCCACAGGGTTTCAGCACAAAGTCACCCACATCCACATCCCTCAGCTCGTCACGGGTGTAACACAGCGTCTGGTAGATGAGCAGGTCTACGGTGGAAGAACCTGGAGAGTAGGGGTCAGGGGGTACGATGAAGGGCACACGGGCCAGTGAGCTCAGCTCCCCATCCTGATCCTCTGATTCTCAGGGGTGGGGGTCGGGGGTACGATGATGGGCACATGGGCCAGCAAGCTCAGCTCCCCATCCTGATCCTCCCATTCTCAGCAAAGTCTTTTCCAGAACCATCAACAGATGTAGCAGCACACCGTGTGGAGTTGGGGACAATTACTGTGGACTCTTATGAACTTTGATAAATGTCCTTAGTTGTAGAGGGGGCTTCAGGCCTTTTGTTCATAGGATTGCTATGAGTCATGCAATCAACAACAACAACAACAACTGTGGACCTAGAAACCTGGCCTCATAGGGTCACACGAATCCCCCAACCCTACTTTACCTACCACCCTACTTCAAGCGATGCTCTAACCCCAACTTACAGTTGCAGGTAAAAGTGAGTGGCTCCCTCAAGCTGTCACACAACACGGTCACCTTCAGGTTGACCTCATTCCCGAGGTGCTCTGGACTTGGGGTGACTGCACTCCAGACATATCCAGTGAGGGGATACTCTTGGATGTCAGAGCCAGCTCGAAGTCTGTGCAGGAATACAGAGAGAAGGAGCCTCGCCAAACAGGCCTGCTGGAACACCCCCTGCTCTTTGGCCATTCCCCCCGTTCAACCAGATCCCCTAGGTCTGCAGGCCAGGATGGGGGCAGTGGACAAGCTCCTCGGAGAATCGATGTTCCTGAGATGTTTGCTATAGTCACAAAATGTTGCACCAGCAGAGTACATAGCAGAGCCAGTCCTAAAAGGACAAGGTTATAGAATGATTTTTCAAAATCCATTTTTCTCTTTTAGCACCAGAGCACAGCCTCAGCTCCACCCAGAAGTGCATTTGCTCCTGAGGGTAGCTGAGGAAGAGCTTAGAGTAATGGGCATGATGACACTGTTAGGTGCTGCTTTTCTGGATTTTGTTGTTTAAAAAAGCAAAAACAGCTTCAGTTTGCTTGGCTCCACAATCAACACTCTTGGGAACCAGCAGCCAGAAAATCAAAAGATAAATTGCATTGGGAAAGTCTGCTCTCAGGAACCTCTCCAGATAACTGAAGAGCAATGGTGTCACTCTAGAGACTAAGGTGTGCCTGATCCAGGCCATGGTCTCCGCAATTACTTGTTATGCATTAGAAAACTGAATAATGACTAGGGATGATAGAAGGAGAACTGATGTCTTTGAGCTGTGGTGCTGGAGAAGAGTATTGAATGTACTGTGGACTGCCAAGAAAACAAACAGATTCATCCTAGAGAGGGTTAAAGTAGGCTGCTCCTTGGAGGCAAGGATTCTGGGGCTTCGTCTGACATACTTTGGAAATGTTGCAAGGAGGAAACAGTCCTTGGAGAAGGACATCATACTTGGGAGGGTGGAGGGACAGTGCAGGAGAGGAAGACCCTGGATGAGATGGATTGACACAGTGACTGGGGTAATGAGGGTAGCTATGTCAGAGCCTATTGGTTCAGGATAGAGCAGGGTTCAGAGCTTTGGTACATAGGGTTGCTATGAGTTGCAAGTGACTTAACGGCACATAACAACAACTGGAATCTCAAAATACCTGTAACACAACCGTTGCGGGACACATCCCATAGCTATAAACTGAGGTTGATTAAATATAACTCTTCTTAAAGTTCTGAAATGGGTGACAGTGCCCTCCCCATCCCCAACCACCCTCCTGAACCAATTCTTTAATGCTCACACATCCAGCATGTGGCAAAATGCAGCAACTTCCTCATCTCTCTCCTCGGAGACCTCAAACAGCTCATACCCGTTGGCGACGGTGCGGGGCCGCGAGCTCACCTTTAAGAAAAGAGAGGTTGTCTTGGTACCCTTTCTCTCACTCCATCCCTTCCCCTGGACGACTCTGAATCCTTTAACTACAGATAAAAAGGTTTACCAGGCATCCAACAGCCAGTGAGAGAAGTTATGAGTAAATGTGCTTATCTGTGGTTCTCAGAGACTAAAGTCAAGTTTGAAAAACCAGCTGAAGCTTTTGGTGAGATAAGAATGTGGCCAAATCCTTCTCCAGTGGAGATGACCTGATAAACTGAACATTTCAGTGGTGCTGGGTGCTGTTGGGCTTTCTAGGGGATGCTCTTAGGGGCCTGAGGGTGTACTGAGCAGACAGCTGTTTGTACTGTCCCATCAAGTAGGCCACAGTGAAAGCCTGCCACTTGGTGTCCAGGGATGCCTGGCCTGGATACACTTCTGAGCATCCACAGCAGCTCCAGCGACCCAGAGCCAAGCACCCCAGAGCCCATGGACGGAGATGACTCAGACACACATGCCTCCTCAGTGGATGCTATTTGAGGAAGAAGGTGTCAAAGCAGCTGTCTGGGCAGGGGAGAGCCTGGTACCAGGCCTGGGGACTCCAGGCTCCTGTGGCTTCTGGCTCAGAACAGCTGGAAAGCCAGGACATCTGCTTATTTGGCCTCACTTCCGCCCAGAGAACATGTGTGTGGTCGTGGGAATTATCTCAGGCTGGCTTGCAAAGGCACTCCCACCCTAGAGCTGTTTCCAGCCACTTGAAAGGTTCTAAAGAAGCCCTCTAATGAGGCCTGCAGGCTGCCCTGGGGGAGAGGAAGCCAAGGGGAGAGCTGGAGCGTGACAGGGAGGCCACTCGGGAGGCCACTCGGAGGACAGGCCCACAGTCAGATGGAGTCCCCTGCTTGACTGCATGTGGCCAAGGTGGTGGGGCCAACAGCTGCTTCTTGGGGAGACCAACAGCTCCACCTCTCACCCTCCCCACCTGCTATTCTCAGTCCCCACTGCACCCAGGGGAGCTGGTGACTTCCTCATCCGAGCATCCAGACTGCTTCCTCTGGGTGACCCTTTCCTGCGTGCCGTGCTCCCCTGAGTGTGCCAGGGGAGGGGGCAGTGGGGGGAGTTGGCATGTGAGGCCCTGGCTCTGCCAAGTTCATGCCCATGGCCCTGTCCAGACAATAGCACCACTGTCAGCATTTAACCCACAAAAGTAAGACACAGAAAGAGAGAGAGAGAAAGGGAGAGGGAGGAGGGGAAGGCAGGGGACAGAGAACACAGTGGCTACTGAAGGCCATTTCCATGCCCTTTCAGTACCACTCCCTGGCACCATAAGAAAACAAAAGCCACTTACGTTTGCCTGGCTGGCAGGCCCTGGTGGCATCGCCCGATGCTGGCTTGGGGGGTCTGCCGGGCAGAGGCTGGCAGCAGGGGTACAGGCCTGACATTTGGAACCAGCCATTTCCAGAGCTGGCTCTGTAGGCCTGGGATATGGAGGATCCCTCCGGCTGGAAGCCCGGTGAAGGCGGGGTGGTGGTATGGGCAGAGGGCTCAAGGAGTTACCCCTCCTAGTGGGCTGAGCCCCTGTATCCACCTGAAGTGGTAAGGACCAAGACTCCATTTCCCCCCAAGAAGGGGTAAGAGCCTGTGGCTCTGCCCTAGCTGCTTCAAGGAGACGCTGAGAATTCCTCTGAGCACAGGGATGACACACAGGGGCTGGGGGAAGGGTAGGGTTGTGAGGGAGGCAGGAAGGAGGGAGTGGCAGCGGTGACCACCTACCGGAGTGGCCTGACCTGGTGAGCAGGCCCAGCTCTGTGCGAGGACCTCGAGCTGGGAACCGGACTCTCCCAGGCCCTATAAATAGAGGGAGCAGCTCCACCTCTCCAGGCAGGGCCTTTAAAAAGCCCTGAGCTCCAAGCTTGGGGGCTGAGTCTGCTTTTAGGGGGACTCTCCTAGCAGAAGTGAAAGAAGGAAGGGCTGTGGGGCTCTTCCCAGAGAGGAGGGAAAGATCCCAAGAGCTGGATGGTGGGAAAGCCCCAGTGTCCCCGAGACAATGGAAGGAAGAAATGAGGGTGGGATTAGCTGGCATCCCAAGGTACGAGAGAAATCAGCTGTGGAGGTGTCTCTGCTCTCCTTCCGAGGTCAGAGCTGCGGGGTCAAAGGTGAAACACTTTAGATCTTGATCGTTAGATCATGGAAATACTGCTGACACATGTTTTAAAACCAGTACTATCAAAGCTACCCTTGCATCCAGCCAGTGTGTCTATGCAGACACTATGTTGTCTAATACTAAAGTGTTGATGGAGCGGAGGTGTTTCTTTTTCACTGTATTATTTTTTCCAGTTACTTTCATTGTGAAAAGAGGGTGGATTTTGGAAAAAGAGGGTGGCTTTTGGAACAAGATGGACCAGTTGAATGCTGGCTCTGCTATTCAAAGCTGTGTGTAGCCTGGACCAATCACTCGATAGTGTAACAATGGCTGTCAGGCAGGGTGGTCAGGCGGGGCTGTTACAGGCTTCCGCACCAGCGACAGGGACTCAGTGGGCAGTGGATGAGGGGCTAGTGTGGTGAACCCTCACTGTTGGACAGGGGCGTATGGCAGAGCAGGGACTAAGAAAGCAGAAGCAGGAGAAATCCTCAACACCACACAACATCAACAATAAGTCTCCCACCCCCCCATGTCAGGCCCCAGGTCATGAAGTGGGCGCATACAACAGAAGGGGGGCTCCACGTCTCAAGCCTCTTTGCCTCCTCCCTTCCTCCAAGCCTATCTTGGGCCTCTCCCCAATCAGGCTCCATAGTCCCAATGGAGGATATAGAAAACTTTTTAAAAAACACACCAAAAACTCCCACTGTTGTTGATGCCAGCTCACAGTCCTCTTACAGACAGAGTTGAACTGCCCGGTAAGGGTGATGGAAGCTGACTGCCACCACAGTTCTCTAGTGTGCTGCAGCTGCTAAGTTCAAGTCATCCACCTTTTGGTTACCAGCTGTGAGTCTAACCATTGCCATCAGGGCTCCTTGACAGATGTAGGAGGACTCAAGGTGTGGGCACTCAAGGCATGTGGGTTTGGAACAACAAAGTGGAGAAACCAGGACTTGTCTGAATGCCATGGGCAAAGGGCACAGGCACAGAAATCAGGTCCTCACCGGAGCTGCAGAAATCCTGCGGTTCTTGCCAGCTCCTCCATTCCTTCGGTTGGCGTATCGGGGGGCATACGTGCGAGGGGGCACCTGAGGGGGCATAGTTTTGCTCCGAGCCACGGGTTTTCCTGGAGTGTCCTTGCCGAAGTCCAGGGGGCCCCTGCCTTCCTTCCAGCCCCTGGTGGCATCCCGCAACATCTCTGTATCATAGGTTGACTTTAAGTTGAGTCGTGTAATTGCATCATTGATATCGTCATAGTCCACGGACCCGAGCAGGCACCCCTGTCCGCCACCTCCCGGCTCAACCTCTTCCAGGATCCGATGGCCTATCAATTTGCCTGGTGGTTGTTCGGCCAAAGAAAATGTGTTGATGTCGTTGGGCTGGGAGGTCTTAGAGGAGAAGGGTGACCCTTTTCTGGGAGGCAGAGGGGGCGTGTCCCAGATAGAGACTCGGGGTGGTAGAGGAGGTGGAGACAGTTTCTTTGAAGAGTCATCCACGACCCCTGGTCCTGGGGACACAGGGTGTCCCCCATCTGAACCATTAAAAATATAGAGATAGTCTCCAGACAGGGAGCCTTTGGGCCAAGGATCTGGGCCAGGCTGGGAGCCCTGGGAGGTAGAGTGGTTGGGCAGCCCTTCCTGTGGGGAGAGCGAGTTGTAATTGAGGGTGGGATCCGAGCCAGAGAGACCGCGGAGGAGCTTGAGGTCGTTCAGCCTGCCTGCTGGCTTGCTGTAGAAGTCCAGGACAGGCTCGTCCCAGCTGATGAGAGAGGAGTCTGTGTTCTGCTTGGCCCGACTCTCCTCCTTGTCGTGTCGGAGCCGGGACAGAGCATCATACTCCATCTGCAGGGCTTCTGCCATCGCCAGCTCTTTGCGGCTGATGCCCACCGACTCCAGGGACTTCCAGTGTTCCCCATTGCCCTGAGTCGAAGACATGATGAGGATGAGGGGTGGAGGAGACAAGGAAGGAAGCCTTCTACCTCCTGCCAAGGCCAGATATGAAGGCTTGGAGCATGGTGCTCAAGAACCTGCAGGCAAGAGGTAAAAAAAAAAATTAGTCACTGAGTCACACAGAGGTCTTTATTCATAATTTAGTGTAGATGACAGAATCAGAGCCAGGGCCTACTTCTTTAGTGCCTACAACAGATTGAAGGAAACAGGGAAATGGGGAGAAAAATAGACATCAAGACGATTTCATTTAGCAACGTATCAAATACATCCATCCATTCATTCATCTATGTATGGGTACCTTTCAGGAGACAAGAGAAAATGATGAAAGCAAAGGCCCTTCAGATTAAAAGAGGATATATGACAGGAGACGCTGTCAAAGTCTATATAATGAATTTGGACTGGTAGACCAATCTATATTCATAATTGATAAGGAGATAGTAACATCAGGAAGACAGTCCAGGTCTGAGCAAAGTTTCCTGTTATTATACATAAGGTCACTATTGAGTTAAGTCAACTCAATAGTAACTAACAATAAAGAGACATTCCCTCTCTCATTGCTGTCAGAACCGATGTGTAGCTGACCCACCAGTGGGTTTCTGAGGCCATAATTGCAGAGGAAGAGGTGGCCCATCTTTCTCCCACAGAGCGGCTATTGGATTCACACCATCAGCGAGGTGAGGCCTTGGCTTGGAGGCACCGCTCCCCACTGTGGACCACAGCCCCAGAGCTCCCTATACACCAAGGAGGCTGGCTGAAGTAGAAAACAGCGGCCATGCTTAGTGTACAGAGAAGGAGCTCTCTTGGACTGTGGTAAGGAATTACGTTGCCAACCCAAAGGTGTGAGGTTCCAATCCACTAAAGGTCCTGTGGGAGAAAGATGAGCAATCTCCTCCTATGTGGTTTTACAGTCTCTGAAAATCCACCAGAGGGTCAGCTATGAGTCGGATCCCTCCCAACCGTACAAACAACAACAGTGTTGCTAGAGATGTAAACACTTAGCCTCCGCTCACTGAACTGCTGGTAAAAATGACAGCTCATACCATCACTTTGGAAAACAAGCAAGTTTTTAAACATATTCCTATCATTTGACCCAACTATTCCACTCTTGATAAAAGTCAATAGTTATAGAAAGGCTTCACGCCTTTTGTTCATAGGGTCGCTATGAGTCGTGCTCAACTTGAAGGCAATCAAGAACAACATTATTTCACCCTTGGACTCTTCTCCAAGAAATGAAATTAATAATAAAGGCTATTGCCTCACAAAGATTTGTATGTGAGTATTTATAGGAGCTTTATTTGAAGACTCCCAAACTGGAAGCAACCCAAATACCCAGCAACAGGAGAATGGATAAATAAATTGTGATGTGCCCATATATTAATATTAAAAGTCACCAAACACCCATGTTTACTGCAGCTTTGTTTGCAATAACAAAGAGCTGGAAACAACCCAAGTGCTCCTCAACAAACAAATGGATAGAGAAGTTCTGGTATAGTCACACAATGGAACACTCTGCAGCACTGAAAATCAAGGAACTCATGAAATATTACACAAAATGGGTGACCCTGGAGGACATTATGCAGAGTGAAGTATCTCAGTCAAAAAAGGACAAATATTGCATAGTGCCACTGTTGTGAAACGTGTGACTGACATCGGGGTTGGAAGGAGACTGAAAAAGATATGATAAATAAAGTACACAGCATTGAAACAGATAAAGGAGAGAACTGTTTAAAAGGAATATGTGATTAGATATTATTGTCATGACAGGAGTCCAGAATGAAGGCTGCACAATGGAGTGGACTTGGGGGGAGGGACTGCATAACAATGAAAGAGTTTTTCTTTCACTTTTCAAGCAGAAGAGTGAACTGGGGAAGGGGTGCAGGGAGAAAAGTGCAACAATGAATGAATGGAAATCCTAAGTCTCTGTAAACTTTCACTAAAATTCATTTTAAAAAAAGTCACCAAAAACTTTACTGCCATTGGATTGGAACAAACTCATAGCTGATCCCTCTCTGAGTTTCTGAGATGGTAAATCACACAGGAGATTGTTCATCTTTCTCCCAAGGAACATGTGCTGGATCCAAATTGCCAGAGTGCGCTGGCTGCCTTTGTGTTAGCTGTGCAGTTCCCAAGGAACAGGCCACCAGAGTTCCCTTCACACAGTACTTACTACTCAGTAACAAAAGGAACAAATTATTATTACATTTAGTAACATGAATGAATTTCAAAACGGCTAACTTGAGTAAAGAAGACAGGCAAAAGAGCATATGTCTTAGGTCTCCCAAAAAACCCCTCACTAATCGACAGGGACAGAAAGTAGAACAAGTGTGGCCTGAAAAAGGTGCACGAAGAGGGACAGTTACAAAGACAGGAGAAGTATGAGGCGTGATGAGCACAGTCAATATTTTGACGGTGAAATGAGTGTCACAGAGTGCATGTATGTCTCAAAACTTATGAACTTGTATATTTTAAATAGGTCCAGTTTATTGCATACTAACTCTACTTCAGTAAAGCCGTAAAAGCAAAGGTCTATTAAACAGACCTTGTATCATTAACCAAATTATACCGGGATCCTCCCAAGGTACACAAACACGTACAATAAATTGACGCTTTCCAACTGCTAAGACCTTGGCTCCAGATGGATCGCAGGTGTGCCAAGACATTGATTCCAACAGCCTTCACAACCCAAAAGGCCCAGAGCCCCCCAGATAGCTACCTCTAGTTGCAAACAGTACCATCCCACCCCATCACTCTGCCATTTACTGCAGTGCTGGTATCTGGAAAAGAGAGACACTACAAACATAGTAAATTGGCCTCACACACTGGCTCACAATTCTGGTTGTACCTTAAAAACACTGGTTGTCACCACAACAAGATAAAGGTAAATAATCCAATAGAAAAATGGGCACAGGATATGAACAGACACTTCACCAAAGAAGACATTCAGATGGCTAACAAGCACATGAAGAAATGCTCAAAATCCCTAGCCCTAAGAGAGATGCAGATCAAGACAACTATGAGATATCATCTCACCCCAGTCAGAATAGCAAAATTTAACAGAACAGCAAGCAACAAATGCTGGCGAGGTTGTGGAGAAACTGGAACCCTGATTCACTGTTGGTGGGAGTGTAAAATGGTGCAACCCCTGTGGAAAGCAGTATGGCGCTTTCTCAAAAAGTTGCAAATAGAGATACCATTTGACCCAGCAATTCCACTACTGGGAATATATGCCAAAGAGACCATAAATGACATCCAAGCAGATATATGCACACCCATGTTTATCGCGGCTTTGTTCACAATAGCAGGGAGTTCGAAACAACCTAAATGCCCATCAAAAAATGAATGGATAGAGAAGCTATGGTATATTCACACAATGGAATACTATGCTGCATTGAAAAACAAGGAACTCATGCAATATTATTCAAAATGTGTGACTCTGGAGGACATTATGCTGAGTGAAGTATCTCAGTCACAAAAGGACAAATGCTGAATGGTGCCACTATTGTAAAACAGAACTGACCTTGAGGTTGGGGAGAGACTGAGAAAGATGGATTCAATAATGTATACTGCGTTGAAACAGATGAGGGAGAAAAATGTTTGAAAGTGTTATGTGATTAGGTATTTTTGTCATGACAGGAGTCTAGAATGAAGGCTACATAGTGGAGTGGACCTGGGGGAGGGTTTGTAAAACAATGAAAGAATTTGTCTTTTACTTTTCCAAGAGGGTAGTGTACTAGGGAGGAGGGTTGGGAGGGGAGAAAAGTGCAACAATGAATGAATGGAAATCCAAAGTCTCTGTAAATTTTTACTGAAATTAATAATAAATTTAAATTACAAAAAAAACAATAAACAACCAACAACGCTGGCTGTTAGGGAGCTCTGGTGGCCTAGTGGCAAGAAGCTGCACTGCAATCCCAGAGGTACGCGGTTCGAATCCACCAGATGCTGTGCTGGAGAAGGAGGGGCAAGCTCCTCCCGTACCAGTCAGATCTGATTTGATGGCACACACACAAAAAATAATAAAATATAAAAAAATACTAAAAACACTGGCTGCTATTGTTGTTAGATGCCATCAAGTGAACATAGCGGCTCTCTTAGCAACAGATCTGAACTCTGTCCTATCCTGCGCAATCCTCATCATTTCTGACACACTTGAATCCACTGCTACAGTCACTATGTCAATTCATCTCCTTGAGGGCCTTTCTTTCTTTCTTTGATCCAAGCATGATGTCCCTTTCCAAGAACATGCTCAAATATGAAGATGAAATGAAGCTTTGCGATCCTTGCCTCTAAGGAGCACTTGGACTGCACTTTCTCCAAGCCATATGTGCTTGGTTTTTTGGCAGTCCATAGGGTATTCAGGGCTCTTCTCTAACACCACAACTCTATGGCATTGATCCCATAGCATCTCTCTGGTGGTTGCAATCTACCAGCGGCTCCATGGGACCAAGATGGGCAATCTCCTCCTGTGCGATCTTCAGCCTCCCAAAAGTCCACTACAGGGTCAGCTATGCGTTGGTTCCTGTTCAAAGGCAGTGAGTTTGATGAGTGTTTTGATTGTGACATCCAGTCCACACTTGGACATTCTGACTTAATTGATCTGTGATCACCAAACCAATTGCTATTGATCACATTCCATCTCAAGGCAGCTAGCTTCATGTCATTGCAGAGTTGGGTTTTCAGCAGCTGCTTTTTTCAAAGTGGAAAGCTAGACCTTTCTTCAGACCTTCCTTTCAACATTTCCATCACCTGGGGAATCCTTGTCTGGGTTAGGGTAGCAGCAACCTCAAGAGGAGATTCTAGCTTGAAACTGAAGCTGTGAGTCACAGAGCTGTGTGTGTTTGATGTGGGCTTGAGATTAGAGTGGAGACAAGACTAGGTGAGAGCAATATAAAGTAGTCACTCCTGACCCTAAGTATTTGGCACAGCAGTTCACAATTAACACAATTACCAGAAATAGTTCAATATATGGTTACCGCTTTATCCAATGGAAAGCAAACATAAGAAACATATTATTCTTCATGATCAGAAAATTAAAATCATTAGTATGAATAAGATTCAGATAGATTCTTGGATGCTAAATTTTATTAGACCCAATATGAATGAAACCAAAGATACATCCCCTAAAGCAGCGTACCCTTCCACGACTCTGGTCCATCTCTCAGGCCCATACACAGATTCCAGGACAACTATTGTACTTATAGAGAGCCTTGGTAGATTAGTGGTAAGGAATTGAGCTGCCAATGCAAAGGTACATGATTCGAATCCACCAGCTGTTCTGGAGAAGAAAGATGGGCAGTCTCCTGTATGATTTACTGCCTCTGAAAATCAGCTGGAGGGTCTGCCATGGGTCAGTTATGACTTGATGGTACTCAGTAACAACAACATTGTACTTATGAAGTATCTAGGTCCCTAAAGAGAGAATGGCCCAAGTCCAGACTCAAGGTATTCCAAGCAGCTCTCTGCTGACTCCTCTTTGCCAAGTTTCTCCATAACTCCTTATTAGGTTCCATCAAGTCGGCTCCGGCTCATGGTGACGCACCATGTGTAAGAGTGTAAACCATTGTCCAGTCCCATCCCACCTTCATAACAACGAGCAGCTTCAGTTCCTTGCTGAGGCCTCTGTGCATCAAATGCCTTCTAACCTGGAGTTCGCCTTCCAGCACTATGTCATACAATATTCTGTTGTGATCCAAAAGGTCTTCATTAGCCAAATTTTGGAATTAGATCGCCAAGCCATTCTTCCTAGTCCATCTTAGTCTGGAAACTCCACTGAACTCTATCCGTTAAGACTGGCTCTGGTGGTACTGAAATACTAGTGGCCTAGCTTCTGGCCACACACAGCCACCAGAGTAAGACAAACCAAGAGATCGGTAGTAGAGCACTCCTTACTGATTGCTTTAATCCACAGCAGGTGTGAGACAGTCCTTGCTAATTCAAAGGAATCAGATTTGAATAAGCAGATAAAGATAACTAGATATGGGCTGCCTCAAAGAGAGAATCTAGTCCCAGAGGGAGGAGATCCTAGTGCTTCATAAATAGGAGACACTAGATAACCGGTCAGTACTGAACTAAGTTTAAAGGGTTGGGACTTTTTTTAACTTTAATATTATTATTTTTTATTATTTTATTTTATTATTTTTGTGTGCGTGTACCGTCAAATCAGATCTGACTGGTACAGGAGGAGATTGCCCCTCCTTCCCCGGCAGAGCATCTGGTGGATTCGAACCATTTTAATGAATGTTCAGAGACTTTGGATTTCCATTCATTCACTGTTGCACACTTTCCTCCCTGCCCAACCCTCTCACCCTCTCACCAGTTCACTTTTCTCTTTGAAAAGTAAAAAAAAGAGAAAAAAAAATGTTTTTCATTGTTATACAATCCCTCCCTCCAAGTCCTCCTCCACTATGTAGCTTTCATTCTGGACTTGTGTCATGACAATAATACCTACTCACATATCCCTTTTAAACAGTTTTCTCCCTCATCTGTTTCTATGCAGTATACATTATTTATCCCATCTTTTCTTAGTTTCCCCCCAACCTCAATGTCAGTCCTGTTTTACAACAGTAGCATTATGCAGTATTTGTCCTTTTGTGACTGAGATATTTCACTCAGCATAATGTCCTCCCAGGTCACCCATTTTGTATAATAATGAGTTGTTTTTCAGTGCAGCGTAGTACTCCATTGTGTGAGTAGACCACAGCTTCTCTATCCATTTGTTTGTTGATGGACACTTGGGTTGTTCCCAACTCCTTGCTATTGTGAACAAAGCCGCAATAAACATGGGTGTACATATATCTGCTTGGGTGGCAGTTATGGTTTCTTTGGGGTATATTCCCAGTAGTGGAATTGCTGAGTCAAATGGTATTTCTATTTCCAACTTTTTGAGAAAGTGTCATACAGACTTCCATAGTGGTTACATCGTTTTACACTCCCACCAACAGTGAATAAGGGTTCTAGCTTCTCCACAACCTCATGAGCATTCATTGTTTGCTGTTCTGTTAAATTTTGCTATTCTGACTGGGGTGAGATGATATCATAGTTGTTTGAGCTCAAAGTTTTTTAATGCAGAGAATCCACAGGGGTTTTTTTTCATTACTTGCTATGTATCTGAAAGTTGAACAATGGATAAGGATAATAGAAGAATCGATGCCTTCGATTTGTGGTGTTCAAGAAGAATACTGAAATATCCCATGGACTGTCAAGAGAACAAACAACTATGTCTTTGGAAAAACACAACCAGGATGCTTCTTGGAGGCAAAGATGGTAAAGCTTTGTCTTAAATTCTTTAGGTATGTTTTTAGGAGGGACCAGTGCTTGACAAATGACACCATGCTTAGAAAGGTGGAGGGTCAGGAAAGGAAAGGAAGAAGCTCAAAAAGATGGCTTGACATAGTGACTGTAACAATAGGCTCAAGTATAGTACAGATGATGAGAACAGCACAGGATAGAGCAGGGTTCAGATCTATTCATAGGGCCTCTACGAGCTGTGGTCAACTCAATGGCATGCAGTAACAACAGCCATGCAAGGAATGAGTGAATCAGCTCTGAGCTGGGACAGGGAGGACATTACACTTGTCTTAGTGAGTTATGGTGGCACCGTGAGTCGCACAGTTAAACCAAGGGCTGGGTTTCTCTGCTGGTTTGAATCAGCCACTTCACAAGAGAAAGATGTGTGGTTTAGCCTTAGAAATCCAGTGGAGGGTCAGTTATGAGTCAAACCATTTTGAAGGAAATGAAGATTGTAGAAGGAACACCAAGGCTATTGGAAAGTATTTTTTTTATTTCAACTTCTGGCCTCTCTTCTCCACTAACATATCCACATCTGCCTTCATCCTTTCTGTCCCTCTTGCTGGTCTCAGAGGCAAGCAGGCTCCTCCTGCTGAAATACAACCCCCTTGTGCTCTTGCCTCATCCTTCAACCTCTTATCTCTAACTAGGTCTCTATCTTCAGCACACAAACATGTTCACACTTCAGCCTTTAAAAAAGAAAGAATGGGGGGGGGGGCTACACTCTTGGGAGCCCCAGGAGCACAGCAGTTAAACACTGGGTTGCGAATGGAAAGGTCGGCAACTCAAACGCATCAGTTTTTCCATGACAGAAAGATGAGACAATCCACGTCTGTAAAGATTTACAGCCTTGGAAACCCTATGGGCAGTTCCACTGTGTCCTGCAGAGTCATTCCCTCCGTGTTGGAATTTACCCAATTGGCTCCATCCAGCTGGTTTTAAACACCCTTGGTTCTTTGTCTCTCTGCTCGCTCTTCCTTCCCAACCAAGCGTCCCAAGAATCTTGACAACACATGATGGTTCCAAATGCTCCCTTCCCATTTACGCTCCAGTACACTGTAATCTGGCTTGTGCTCCCCATCATTCCACCAAAGTTGCCCCAGCAACCACGTTCAGGCTGCCCAACCAGGGGGCGTTTCTAGCTGACTGGGAATTTCTACTTTTTTGGCCTCCAACTCCCTCCTTGAAATTCTCTACCCCCCTCGCTTCCTCGGCCTGACTTTTCCCCTTGTTCTCTATTTCCTTATTTGTCTTCCTCTTCCTCTGTCAACCCTGAAATGCTGGCGTTGACTTGGGAGTCCCTTCTTGGCTCTCTATACCCTCTGTTCATCTTGTCTCATTACTTAGTCATACCACCATGCTAATGTTTTCTAAATACTAATTATTTCTCTTCCAAGTTTGTAGGCTCCCCAATATCCCAATCCCAAAATGTATAAGACGGAAGGTATCATCTCTTTCCTCTCTGCAGTCTACTCTTCATGCCTAGTTCCCCAGCACAATCTATGACACAACAAGGTGCCCAAGCAAGAAACCCTACAGCCACCACAGATTCTACCTTTTTCTCACCTCACCATATGCAATCACCAAGGTCCACCAACTTTCCCTCATCACTCTCTCCCAAAGGAGCTGCACTGTCATCCCAAAGGTACGTGGTTCAAATTCACCAGCTGCTCCAGTGGGAGAAAAAATGGGCAGTCTACACCCTTAGGATTCAGCTGCCTTGGAAAACCTGCTGTAAGGTCAGCTATGACTGAACACAACAAACAAAAACAACCTTTCACTTAGACAGGTCTGTGGATCTTTCCCCCCTTTAAGGCTTTCCCTTATAACAGCCCCAGGGCTTTTTCTAAAGTGTAAATCTGATTCTATCACCCATTCTTTAAAATCCCTCCATAGGCTCACTATTCCCATTCCCTTACAAGGTCTTTATCACCTGCCCCCACCTCTCTTATCTCCACCATTCATTACCATGTATTCCATACCTCAAGCTCTTATCCTTGGCACGCCCTTTCCACTTCCTTTTGCCCCAGTGACTAACAAGACTTTGCTCAGACATCAAGATTTTTAGGACACTTTTTCCAAATCCCCAGATTGGAATAAAATATTAAAAATTAAATATCTGCAGATCTGTCATTTCCATGAAATTTCCACTTCAAGTTCTGAATCCACTTCCTTTCCATTGAGAAAAATCTATTTGAATCTGAATGCAAGGGCCACGTTTTTTATAAACCCTGTGAGAATTTTTAGATACAGAGATGGGTGACGAAAAGGTAGGTTCTTCCTTAAACAAGGGATTGGGATTCAACCAACCGGGCTGGGAGTGACAGTTATAGAGGCAGGTAGATGGATGGCTGAGGCTACACAAGGTGCCTTCCAGACCTACGAGCCCTTTAAGCAAAACCTTTAAGTCAGGCTTCTAGAGGAATACAAACTCAAATCTCAAGGCTAAGGACCAGCCTTAGGCTGGGGATGATCCAGCAGGCCCCACTCCTGAGGTTCTTCCCAGACTGGAATTCAGACAGAGGAAAGCCGAGCTACCCCACTCTAACCACCACTGGTTAGAGCCAGGGCACCACCAGACTGTCTGTCTGTCAGCCATGAGGGGATGGAGGCCCAGCCGCTGATAGACCTCAGAACCAGGTTCCAGAAGGCTGCTCTCGCTCTGACAGTGAGAGAAACAGTGAGCATGAGGGGCAAAGGGCGTCCCCTGCAGGCCCACAGAGCTACCCCCTCAGGGGAGGTCAAAGTTCAGAGAACTGCAGCCAGGCACCAGATGAAAAGGTCAAAGGGAAGAAAGAGGTGGAAAGAGGACAGCAAGAGGAGAGCAACCAGTCCCAGCAGCCTGAGTCAGAGCGAGCTGGCTTCCTCCAGGAACACAAGTGCCCATTACATTTATTATCCAGAGGGAAGCACTCAAAGTAGTTTAGGAACAGGAATTTCATGTTTCATGCTACCAGCGCCCCTAATCCAACTCCTCTGATGACCTCTGGCTGGTCTACATATCAGAAAGGGCTCTACCCTTCAGTCCTTAAAGGAGGGAGGGCTGCTAGGAATTCTGGGAAAGGCAAAGATTCCAGAAGGCCCAGGAAGAAGGAGGGGTGGATCTTAACTACCCCACTGCCAGTTCTAGAAAAGCTGGCTGGGGCCAGTACTGCTGTGTCAGGCAACTCCAGGCAGGGTCACACATACTGTATGCAAGTGACATCTCTGAGCCCAACAAAGAAAACAGTGTGAGCAGCGCCCCATGGAGGTGTGCGTCTTGAGGGCTTTGACTGTTCTCAGACGTCCCTCTCTAGGGGAGCAGGTGGAATGGATCTGAAAGGTCCACTTTTGGTCAGCTTCCTCTAATCACCTGCAGGCACCGCTAACATTTTCCCGCATTTGTTTTCCTGTGTCTCTGACCATTTGAAAAATAACTGCAAATACTTCACCTCAGATATACAGTTCACTTTCAAAACTGGTGTCCTGAATTCATACTTGAGGTTGAATCTGTCAAGGCTAGGGCAGTCTCCCATATAAACACACCACCATTGGCATTCCCATGGAATTAATTTAACAAGTACACAAGCTGTTATCAGATATACAGTTCACTTTCAAATGACCACAGTGGTGATCCAGGAAGTTTTTTTAAAAACATACATTACCAGTCCCTGAACTGGAGTCTCTGATTCAGTAGAGACAGTCCCTCAACAAAAAAAAAAGGTCCCATAGTCAGGTTGAGCTCCACAGACTGGGGTTCTGAAAACTCCTTGGAAGACAAGAGGGACTTAGAGAAAGGAACCCCCAAAAAGCACTGGCAGCCAGTGAAGGAAGATAACAAGTTGATGGCTCAGTAGGTTAGTGCCAATGTCCAAGCAGCACCAGGCACCAAACCCAGTCGATGCAGCTGCTAACAAACAGCTAAGGGCTGCCAGAGGAGGAAATGAGGCCAGGGCAGAGCCACACAATGGGTCAGATTCAAAGGGTGGAGCCAGGAGAGGGCACACCCTCCACTGGAGCTGGTTCTGTTGAGTTCCTGGGCCAGAGAAGGAGGAGTCCAGGCCTGGGGTAGCTGGAGAGGGCTTCCTGCTCCTCTTGCTGTAGGGTGATTCGGGCTTGGCACTAACTCACTCACTTACTGCCATTGAGTTGATTCCAACTCATAGTGACCCTACAGGACAGTATAGAATTGTCCCATGGGGTTTCTATCTTTATAGAAGGCTGTAACTCTTTACAGAAGCAGACTGCTTTCTCTAAAGTGGGAGCCAAAGGAGCCTCCTGCCTCATATCCTGAGCCACAAGGCTGGATACCAGTGACTACAGAGAGCCAGCTACGTGCCAGGTACTATGCTTCTAGTCTAGCTATCCAGTCGAGCAGAACCCAACTCATAGCAGCCCACATGTGTCAGAGAACAATTGTGTCCTATCTGCTTGCAGCAGCTCTGACCACTGGGGAAGCAGATCACCAGAGGTTTCTTGCACCCATGAGTGAACTTGAAACTCTGGTTAGCAGCCAAGCAGGCCAAGCTAGATCACTGTGGCATATTTCCACTGACTTTTCAATCTAGCATAGGCATTAGACACATACATAAAGAATTCAATTCCATATTTGGGTATAAAAAGACAATACATATCTTAACCCACCGTGACTGGGCACAAAAAGTGGGTATCATGAGATGAAATGTGCCACTCTAATTCATATGCATCAACTAGTTTGGCAGTTACATAGTGATGCCATTTGGCAATTTGGTACCATGCCATAATCCCCATGATGTGATCATCCTCTATGTGACTGATATAGTTATCTTTCATTTGCCTGTGTTGTAAATCTTGAGCTCTAGATTATGTAAATGAGGATAGATTACGTTTGCTATGTTAAAGAGGCAAGATTAGGGTGGAATACATCCTTGATCAGGTCATATCCCTGATCTCCTGCAAGGGGAGTTTCCCTAAAATGTGGCCCACATCATCTTTTATTTCACAAGAGTTAAAAAGAGAGAGAGAAGCAAAAAAAGGGGAAGGGGAGATGTCAATGGCACCAAGAAAGAAGAGCTGAGAGTGAAGCAAGTCTTTAGGATCCAGAGTCCCTATGTTGAGAATCTCCTAGACTCTGGTGACAATTGATTCCAAGCCTTGGAGAGCTCAAAGGAACACCAGGCCTAGATATTGGGAGGAGACATGGACCTTCCCTCAGAACTGGCCTTCCCCAAAACTGGTGCCCTGAATTCATACTCCTGAAATGTAAGTGAATAAACTCATTATTTGTTAAAGCCTTCCTTATGGAGTATTTCTATTATCATAGCAATAGACAACTAAGAATTATGAAACATCCTACAACCAGGAGAAGATAACGTAGATGAATGGGATCTTCTAAGACTCAAATCCCTATGCACATCCAGAAACTTCTCCAATAGGGTAAAAAAGGAAGCCACTGACTGGGAAAAAGTATTCGGTAATAACATATCAGATAAGGGACTTATATCCAGAATTTATGAAATACTTGAGCACCACAACAAGATAAAGGTAAATAATCCAATAGAAAAATGGGCACAGGATATGAACAGGCACTTCACCGAAGACGACATTCAGATGGCTAACAAACACATGAAGAAATGCTCAAAATCCTTAGCCCTAAGAGAGATGCAAATTAAAACAACTATGAGATATCATCTCACCCCAGTCAAAATAGCAAAATGTAACAGAACAGCAAGCAACAAATGCTGGCAAGGTTGTGGAGAAACTGGAACCCTGATTCACTGTTGGTGGGAGTGTAAAATGGTGCAACCCCTGTGGAAAGCAGTATGGCGCTTTCTCAAAAAGTTGCAAATAGAGATACCATTTGACCCAGCAATTCCACTACTGGGAATATACCCTGAAGAGACCATAGCTGACATCCAAGCAGATATATGCATACCCATGTTTATTGTAGCTTTGTTCACAATAGCAAGGATTTGGAAACAACCTAAGTGCCCATCAACAAACGAATGGCTAGAGAAGCTGTGGTATATTCGCACAATGGAATACTATGCTGCATTGAAGAACAAGGAACTCATGCAATATTATTCAAAATGGTTGACTCTGGAGAACATTATGCTGAGTGAAATATCCCAGTCACAAAAGGACAAATATTGCGTGATGCCACTGTTGTAGAATGGGACTAACCTCGGGGTTGGGGAGAGACTGAGTAAGATGGGTTCAATAATGTATACTGCACTGAAACAGAGGAGGGAGAAAACTGTTTAAAAGAGATATGTGACTAGGTATTTCTGTCATGACAGGAGCCTAGAGCAATGGCTACATGGTGGAGGGGACCTGGGGGGGGTTTGTAAAACAATGAAAGAATCTTTTCTTTTACTTTTCCATAATTTTTGACTCATGTACTTATAACTTGTTAGTTAAATTTGTGTCTTCTAGGTTGCAACACCCCCATGATACATCTTCAAGGATATGAACATGTACGGCTAAGCACAATTAATAACAGTGCATCTAAATTCCAAAATCAATCTCCATAATAGTCTATGTGTTTCCTACTGCCAAAGGGGCCCTTTAGAGTAGTAAGAGAAGATCTTCACCCTGAAACCCACAGCATCCCTTTTCAGCAGGAAGTAGCTAAGAGAATACGCCATCCCTTTTTCCTTATGAATCAGGGTGAAGTCTCTCTCAGGGAGGAGTGATAGGGAATGGCAAAGGACACACTGACAAAGGAGGTTAATCAGAACTGACTTTGACAAGCACTGTGGCAACTGGACAATTAAAACAGACATTCGGATGGCGAAGAAGAACAAACTGGGGAGGAGGGTAGAGAGAATGGTGCAGCAATGAAGGAATGAAAACCCAAAATCCCTGAAAATGTTCATTAAAACTAATAAAATTTAATAATAATAAAAAAAAGTATTAACACTGAAAAAAAAAAAAGAAACATGACCTGCAGCCATGGCCATCCCACCATCTATGACAGCTTCTGAGACTGCTCTAGGAAAGGACAGACACAGTCAAGGAGTTGGAGGACATAAGGCCTTTGGTTTCCAGGATTTTCTTTTCAGTAAGGATGCCTCTTCCTCTCTCCTACCCTTCAATGCAAACACATATCCATACCCCCTGGCTTTAGAGGGGGGAAGGGGCTCATTCCCACAGCTCCACACACAGTCCCATTTGTGACCTGCTGCCCAGCTCTCTTCCCACAGACCCTCTCCCCACCTCTGACTCAATTCCGACAGGGAATATTGACATTTCCTGTTCACGCCAAGGAATTCAACTTTTCCAATAGAAAAGTGAATAAGGAATGTTAATTAAGCCAGCTCCTGCTCCAAACAGGTAGTTGATCCCTGACTCCTTATTAACAGACTACAGGTTTTACAAGGCTCTATCATTTTTTTAAGGAGATGATACAGTGTTATATGTTGCAGTAACTCAAAGGTCTGTGGTTCAAATCCACTGGATGCTCCTCCAGGAGGGAAATCTCCTCCTGTAAAGATTTATAGCCTTGGAAAGCCTCTACAAGTCAGAAACAAGTCAAGGGCAATGGGGTTTTTTTAATAAGCTTTTAGGAGCCATGGTGATGCAACACTTAAAACACTCAGCTGTTAACCATAAAGCTGGTGGTTTGAAACCACTAGCTACTCTATGGAAAGAAAAAGCAAACCAAACACAAGACTTGGCGATCCACAAAGAGCACAGCTTCCACCACATTCCCTGCAGATTCTGGAGTCTGAGGATGAGGAAAGACAGGAATGGAAGGGGTGAGGCAGCTCATGGCTCCTCTGTAAAGTTTCCTTCCCAGAGCCGTTAATTTAAATGGCAGGGCTAGAAACCAGAAGACTGGCAACCAGCTCGATGGAACCTTTGGCGAAGAGGGAGAAAGGCCTTGGCAGTGTATGGATTCTAGTGCAGGAATCGTCCCAGGAGCCAGAGCAGCCACATCTCTTCTCTGTCCACTCCACTCTCCCTGACTCTCCTCCCTCACCCCACCACACGCTCAAGAAACTGGTCCTGACAGATTCATTTAGCCTAGATTCCATCAGCTAGGGAGCCCTGGGGACGAAGTGGTAGGGAACTATAACGTCAATCCAAAGAAAGGCAGCTCAATCCACTAGCTGCTCCACAGGAGAAAGATGGTCAGTCTCCTCTTGTGCACTTTACTGCCTCTGAAAACCCACTAGAGGGGCAGCTATGAGTCGGTTCCAACTTGATGGAACATAACATAACAGGTTCTATCTGAAGAGCACAGGAGTTCAAAGTACTATCTTTAGCCTTGTTAGATCTCCAGAGAAGGGTGGGCAGGATGGTGGGAAGGAATAGAGAAACCTCCAAGGGGATCTCCCCTTCGAACCCTTAGCTCCTGGCTGAAGGGGGTACTTCTGCAGAAACTTCACATACAACTCTCACACCAGCCCAGCACCCAGAGAAACAACCATGGAATTTCCCAACAGCAATATCTAGGATATCCCTGTCTCTCTGAACATATTACAGACCCCAAGAAATACAAAGGAAGGAAGCCGCTCTGCAAAGAAGACTTAAGAAAATGAATAGCGTTGGACCTAGGAATACAGCGGGTCTCACTTGTCTTTGCCACTTTGCTTCACTGCACACGTTTGCTTCCTGAAAACTTAGGTCTCCTGAGTTGCCCAGGCTCTCACCCCTGTGGTCTCCGGCTTAGGGTCAGCTTCTCCACCTCCTGCCCTTTAGAACCCAGTTGTCCAGGATTTCTGTGTGGGCTGGGAGAACTCCCTGGAAGAGGCCAGTCCATTAAGCAGTGCCCAGAAAGCAAGGTCGCAGCGGTTCCCTTCCCCCTTGCCCTTTTATAATTTAAACCCAACCTAGCCAGGGCACAAAAGTGAGGGCTGAGTATACCAACAATTCCCCGTTCTGCCCAGTGTACTCACCAGCAACAACAGATGATGGGCAGTGCTGGGTCCGCCTCGTCTGCTCTGGTCCCAGCTCCCCCAGTCCTCAGCTGGGCTGGGCTAACCCATCAGTACCTGCAAGGGGAGGAGAGAGCACTCAGAAGAGCTTCCGATTACAGAGCAGCCTCATGCCAACGGGACAGAGATAGTGGGCATCTGCAGAGGCTTGAACTAACCGGAGGGCACCAAAGGGTCCTAGTGAGGCAGCCTTCCAGAAGGAAGACATCCTTGCTGCCGGGGAAGCGGGTGGTGAGCAATGCTTTTTACCAGGTTATTTCCAACCCATTAATAAACAGCAATTCTTCACTTGTTTTCTGCCAGCACCTTTTTCAGACAACTGATGTGCTTAGACGTCTCCATGACAGGGTCCTTCTTTGAATTCTAGATGTGCAGAGAGAGGCCCCCCCCAAGGGGAAGTGCTTTTGCCTTGGGCCTCACAGAGCTGGGGAGGACTGTGGCCGTAATCCCCAGGAGGCTATGTAGAGGTGATTCTCGGAAGCCATCTTGATCTGGGGCCTCTGTATTTCCCTCCTAAACACAAGCTCTATGCACGTATGCCTGCCAGAAACTAGGGTGAGGAAGACCTTGGGGAATTGGTAGAGCCCCACAGAGCTGAGTAGGTGGGGCCAGGGGCCCCAGGTGGCGGTGCTATCTGTGGGTAGAGAGGGTAATGGATTTTAAGGCCGGTTGCAGGAGCCAGTGGGCAGGGCCAGGCTGTGTAGGCGGTGGGCTGCAGCAGCTGACAGCCACCTGCTCAGCTCTGACAAGAGCCGCCAGAGGAAGTCAAGCAGAAAAAGGCTGAAGCGCCAGCCATGGGAACAGCCAGCTCCTACAATCTCGGGCAAGCGTCTTCCTGCGGGGTCCCTGAGGGTCAGGAGGCTCTACACACATGTCCACAGGCCCGTCTCTACCACCACAGCTAAGACAGCAGCCTAGAAAGGTCTTCTGACAACAGAGTGGGAAATCAACAAATAAAGGCTCTTAAAAATCAAGAAGATCCTGACAGACTACAGTCATCCTCAGAGATCTCAAGCTACTCACATTACATGCACATAATCCCCTCACACCTTCCTCAATGCACCCCACACACCACACATTCCCCACACCCTCGCGACCTCTCCTATGCACAAGGCCCCAAACCCACGTCCCAAACCTTCCCATCCCTTAGACCGTCCCCCATACACCCTACACCTACTATACAGATTACCTCATCAGCTCCCTGAGGAGAGAAGGCTGCCCTAGACCCCTTGAGGGCACATTCTTAGGGTCACCAACAAAGACTTAAGAAAAAGTCTGTGGAAGCTTGAACTGATGAACCTAGAAGAAGAAAGTAAGCAGGACCCTCCAGGTCCAGCAGGGCAGCTCTGGCCTGTCCCCATGCAGCTCGCCCTTCTCTGCATTCTAGCACACTGAGGCAGGCCTAGCGCTCAGAGGGGTACCAGAGAGTGCTAGGAAAGGAGCCAGGAAGAAAATCCCCAGGGCATCTTTACCGGCCTTCAGCAGGCCCCAGGGCCAGGGACTTATTTCCTGCTAAAGTGTTGACAAGCCTCAAGGAGAAATAAATAGGGCACCAGTAGCTCTTTTCTTTCATCCCAGGAAAAAACAAAAACCAAAAACTCAGCATAAGCCATCTGATACTAATTTACACAAAGGTGTTGGAAGCTAAAGTGTTAGTGACCACCAGAGGCATGCATTTAAAAACAGGCTGAGGAGGCTATAAGCCAAATCCAAGTGGTTCTAGAAATGGCAGGAAAGTTCTAGAGGTGCAGGGAGGAAGCATCCAGTAAAGGATAGGCTGAGTGGATCTCCAGGGTAGGCTCTGCCTCTCCAGGGCCTGCCCTGGTCTCCACTCCTAAGCCCCAGGAATCTCTTCTCTATCAGCCTAAGTCCCCCACAACGCTGCCCAACAGGCAGCCTGCCCCTTTAAGCAGCAGACTCCTCCATCCCTGCCTTGGTTATTCTTATCCTGGCCTGACCCCTTTGGTGCCCCAGGCACACACCAGAAGCCACGCAATTCCCAAGCTGGGAGCTTCCACTCTTTCTGGTACCAAGCCAGAAGGATATCCTGCTCCGAGTGAGTCAAGGACACAGACCCAGAGCAGACCAAAGACTGTACATTACCCAGATCAAAGGAGAAACCTGACTGGGAATGCAGGGCCCAAATTAGAACCCTAGGAATGGCTTTTCAGAGTCTCAGAGTCCCCAAACAACCAGTGTTGGACCTAGGAAACTCCAGCCAGGTCTCCCCACAGCAGCCTGATTACCCCGAGACACGCCTCAGCATAGATCTCAGTGTCCTCTGCCCTGCAGTCCACCCACAGTCCACCTCTGTTCTACGTCCCACTCATACCTGTTCTTACCATCAACTGTGGAGTCGATTCAGACTCACAGTGTGTCAGAGCAGAACTGTGCTCTGATGCTGATTTCTTAAGAGGACCCAGGGCTTTTTCCCAAAGCACTGAAGGGTAGACTGAAATCTCTAATCTTTTGGTTGGTAGTTAAGCAGGTTAAACATTTGCACCAGGCAGGAACTCCATCTGTTGTTGGTTGTTGAATAACTTACTCAATAGCTAAATCTCTAGCAGGTTTTCAAAGGCAGTTAAGTAAATTGCACAGAAAAAAAACTGCCTCTGTTTCTCCTGCAGAGCAGCTAGCGGATTGGAACCATGTTCCTTTGGGTTGACAGCACAATTCTTTACCACTAAGCCACCAGAGTTTCTCCAAAAGCCATGGCTGGAACTGGGTTAAGGGAGTTCAGGTGATGGAGCCCATAAGGAGCAGCACTGCTAACCTGAGGGTGGCGCCTATCTGGGGTTTCAAATTACCAGCGGCTCTGAGGGAGAAAGATGGACAATCTCCTCCCATATGCTTTACAGCCTCCAGACAACCTAGTGGAGGCTCAGCTATGAGTTGGGTCCAACTGAACAGCAATGAGCTTGAGTTTTTTAGTTTGATGGCTCAGTTAGCAATTTCCTTTAGTTTGACAATTTCCTCTTTCTCTGGCTTGTTCTCTCTCTCTCTCTCAACTCAAGATCCTCAGAAGTCTTCCCTGACTTAACACTTTCAATTTTTCCTCACTTCTGCTACTCTCCATGTCCCTTCAACACTTTGATGCCATGTTGTGTCACATGGCTGATTAAAAGGGCGGCCGCAGGCCGAGGAGGACAAACACAACAAGCCTCAGATGGTGCTAAAACAGTCACTTTGCATTTTTTGCTGCATCAAAGCCTCCTAAAATTTCCTTTTAAAGAAAATGTCTTGAGGAACTGCAAGGAGTCTTGTCAATTGGTTTGGATATTTTGTACCTAGCCTGAGCCCTTTCAGCTGCCGCCTATCTCAATCCTATCTCAATCTGTTATGGATGGAATTGTGACACCCAAAATAAATTGATGTGTTTACATGCAGGATCTGTGTGAATATGGCCTGCTGGGGAAAAAGGTCTTTGAAGATGTAATCCGTTTACACAAGGTCATACTGGGGTAGGGTGTGCCCTTAGCAATATGAATGGCATTCTTTTAAAAGAGAAATAGCATGCAAAGGGGGAAAAGCCATGTAAAGACAGGCCCAGATGGAATTCTGCTCCAGCTGCAAAGCCATGAAGCACCATGGCTTCCCAAAGCTGAGAGAGGCAGGGAATGATTATCCCATAGAGCCTTGGGAAAGAATATGGCCTTGCTAACACCCTGCATTTGGCTCCTTGGGCTCAAGAACTGTGAATACATTCCTGTCATTGTAAGCCACTTGCTTTGTTACAGGAGCCTTAGGAAACCAACACACCCTCCTTGCACAGGAAGAATCTAAGGGAGATAGAGATCTCCCTGAAATAGAATCCAAGTTTCCAATCCAAGCCTCTTTTCAGCAAAGTGAACCCAGAGTAAAGGGTCCAGCTGCCCACCTGGCACAGTGCAACCCACTCACATTCCACTAGACTTATGTAGCCTCACTCAGGGTCAACCAGAATAGCAATGGTCAGAGGTCAGTCCCAGCTGAGACTGGCTGGCATTATTTACAGTGACATGAGTGCAGCTAAGGTGTGACTATGTGAAGGGCATATTACAGAGATTGATTAACAGGAGCCATTTCTAACACTACCACTGGGTCAATCCTATAGTCGCAGTAAAGTAATAGAACTTCTCTTTAGGGTTTCTAAGACTGTTGTCTTTATTGCCTCATCTTCCTCTTGAAGAGTGGCTGTTGTTGTTATGTGCCAATGATTTAACTTTGACTTTCAAATTGCTGTAATGTGCCGTCAAGTTGCTTGTGACTCATAGTGACCCTATGCCCTACAGCTTTAAGTCTTGCTCTATCTTGAGCCAACCTCATTGTCTCTGACACACGTAACCCCAGTTACTGAGTCAATCCATCTCATCCAGGGTCTTCCTCTCTTGCAGAGAGGGTCCCTCTATCCTCCCAAGCATGATGTCCCTCTCCAAGAACTGGTCCCTCCTGGTAAGATGCCAGATATGTCAGACAGACTTCAAAATCCTTGCCTCCAGAGAGTAGCCTGATTTCACCCTCTCCAGAATGGACCTATTTGCTCTCTTAGCAGTCCATGATATGCTCAATACTCTTCTCCAGCACCACAACTCAAAGGCATTACTTCTTCTTCTATCATCCTTAATCATTGTCCAGCTCTCTGATGCATACATAACAAGTAATTATGAAGACCACGGTCTGGATCTGGTGCACCTTAGTCTCTAGACTGACATCATTGCTCTTCAGTACTGTTGAGAGGTCCCTGATAGCAGATTTTCCCAATGCAATTCACATTTTGATTGCTTGGCTGCTGGTACCAAGAGTGCTGATTGTGTAGCCAAGCAAGCTGAAACTTAACAATCTCAGTCTCTGCGTCTATCATGATGCTGTCGATAGGTATAAACAGGTCAAAATCTTGACCTATCCTGCACCATCCTCATAATCTCCACCTGCTCCAGTCCATTGTTACAGTCACTGTGCCAATCCATCTCATTGAGGTTCTACCTCTCTTTCTCTCTCCCTCCACCTTTCCCAGCATGATGTCTTTTTCCAAGGATTGCTCCACTCCCCAATAACAGGCCCCGAGTCTGTGAGATGAAGTTCCACCACTCCTTCCTCTAAGAACTCTGGCTATGCTTCCTCCAAGACAGATTCATTTGTTCTTTTGGCAGTCCATGGAATATTCAATACTCTTCATTAACACCACGACTAGAGAAGAGTGGTTCATGGATTCAGATCATCTTTTAGTCAAATTAGGACCTCCAGGGAAATGTTGGGGAGCTCTGGTGGTCTAGTGGTAAGAAGCTGTGCTGCAATCTCAAAGGCACATGGTGCAAATCCACCAGGTGTTCCACAAGAGAAGGATGGGCAATCTTCTCCTATGCGATTAACTGGCTCTGAAAACCCATGGAAGGGGCAGCTACAGGTCGGTTCTGACTTGATGTACACAACAGTAACAACAGGGAAATGTTGAGGAAGCTTCGATGGTGTAGTCTACAGATAGTTGTGCTAACTCACATCTCAAGCAGTTCAAATCCACCAACACTCTATGGGAGAAAGATGGGCCATCTCCTCCCGAGTGATTTACAATCTTGGAAAACCCAATGAAGCTATGAGTTGGTTTCAACTAGACAGCTATGAACTGAGGGGACTGAACTGAGGGAAATGTCAGTCCGTGAATGGAGTGAGGACACTACACTGTGTTTTGGTAAAAAGGAAAGAGGAGGAGGAGGAGACTACATCCATTTGAGTGTGACAGAAATAGAAGGAAGGAAGTCTCCACATTTAGTGCCAGATATTGTTTTCGTGAACCCTCACAACAATTCTGCAAGGTGGATATTATTATACTTCTTTCTGAGATGAGGAAACTAGGAAACAGGAAAGGGCTGAGTCATTTGTCCAAGGTCAAACAACAAGTAAATGATAGACTCATAAGCTAAACTGAAGTTTGTTTGACGAAGCACAACCCATCAGAATGTTTGAACTCGTGTTGGTGACTATTCAGGCACAGCTCCTTGTACCCTCCACACATAAACCCCTTCTTCACCATGCCAGCCTTTCTCAGAAAAGAAGCAGGTGAGTAAATGAGACCGAGCCTCAGTTTTGTAAATACAGTAACCAAAGACTAGAAGGGAGGAACAGCCTATCTGCAGTTACACAGCTCCTGAGAGTCAGAAGTGAGACTAAAATCAAGTTTTTAAATTCCAACTCTATGCTCTCTCCAGCTTAAGCCACAAGCAGTTCATCTCTCTCGCTCCTAAAATGCTTCGGGGAAGAAAATTCCCTCACCTAGTCACGCCCTCCCACTGCTATGGCTTAATTTCTGACTCCCAGCAACCCTTCATTGGGCTTCCAAAACTGAACCTTTACACGAGGAGACCATCCATCTTTCTCTCACGGCAGGTTGGGTACATTTTGCATTATGCCACCCGCACACCTTGTTGTTATGTGCCATCCAGTCGAGTATGACTCATAGAGATCCTATGCACATTAGCTCAACCCTGCCCTGTCCTGAGCCATCTCTGATAAACTCAACCCCATTACCCCAGTCACTGTGTCAATCCATCTCACCCAGGGTCTCGCTCTCCTGCACTGTCTCTCCACCGTTCCAAGCAGTCCTTTTCCAAGGACTGGACCCTCCTGGCAACATGCCCAAAGCATGAGAGATGGAGCTTCAAAATCCTTGCCACCAAGGAGTAGCTTGGTTTCATCCTCTCCAGGACAGACCTATTTGTTCTCTTGACAGTCCATGGTATGTTCATGACTCTTCTCCAGCACCGTAATTCAAAAGGTATCAATTCTTCTGTCATCCTTAGTCATTGTCCAGCTCTTTGATATACAGCAAGTAATTCAGTTATCATCATTTGATGTATCACCAAGCTGATGATGATTTATAGTGGCCTAATCTGACATACTTTGGACATGTTGTAAGGAAAGACAGGTCTTTAGAGAAGGACATCATGCTGGGTAGAGTAGAGGGACAGTGCAGGAGGGGAAGACCCTCTATGAGGTGGATTGATTCAGTGACTGGGGTAATCGAAATGGGTGTGTCAGAGGCAATGAGATTGGCACAGGATAAAGCACGGTCTAGGGCTGTTGTACATAGGGTCGCTATGAGTCGCAAACGACTCAACGGCACAGAACAACAACAACAACAACAATCCTATCTCCATACCTTTTCAACCTATATGCAGAACAGATTATCCGGGAGGCTGGGCTCTATGAGGAGAAATGTGGGGTCAAGATTGGGGGACGATCTATCAACAATCTGCGTTATGCGGATGACACAACCCTGCTTGCTGAAACTGAGGAGGACCTGAAGCACCTGGTGCAGAGGGTCAAGGACTGCAGCCTACAATATGGATTGAGGCTCAATGTCAAGAGGACAAAGATTCTCACCACTGGACCAACTGGAAGCATCAGGATGGATGGTGAAGAGATTGAGATTGTACACAGCTTTAGTTTGCTTGGCTCCATAGTCAACAGTCTTGGCACCAGAAGCCAAGAAATTAAAAGGCGCATTGCCATGGGAAAGCCAGCTGTTAGGGACCTCTCCAAAGTACTGAAGAGCAATGGTGTCTCCCTGGAGACTAAGGTGTGTTTGATACAGGCCATGGTCTTCGCAATCACTTGTTATGCATCAGAGAGTTGGACAATGACCAAGGAGGATAGAAGGAGAATCGATGCTTTTGAGCTGTGGTGCTGGAGAAGAGTATTGAGAATACCATGGACTGCTAGGAAAACAAACAGATTTGTCCTGGAGAGGGTTAAACCGGGTGGCTCCTTGGAGGCAAGGATTCTGAGGCTCCGTCTAACTTACTTTGGACATGTTGTAAGGAGAGACTGGTCCTTGGAGAAGGACATCATGCTAGGGAGGGTGGAGGGACAGTGCAGGAGGGGAAGGCCCTCTATGAGGTGGATTGATTCAGTGACTGGGATAATTGGGATGGGAGTGTCAGAGACAGTGCGATTGGCGCAGGACAGAGCAGAGTTTAGAGCTGTTGTACATAGGGTCGCTATGAGTCGCAGGCGACTCGACGGCACATAACAACGTGTCATAAAAGGAAAAGGCTGGGTTTTCTTGGTTATAATCTTCATGCAAAGAAACACTGGTGAGTCTTTCTTCTGTGGTACTGCTGGGTGGTTCAACCACCAACTTCTAACCTTTAGGTTAGTTGTTACTGTTATGTGCCATGGTTCATAGTGACATTATGAATGATAGTTCTGAACTCTGCCCTACTGAGCCAATCTCACTGTCTCTGACATACCCATCCCCATTATCAGAGTCATTGTATCAATCCATATCCTCAAGGGTTGTTCTCTCCTGTGCTGACCCTCCTCCTTTCCAAGCATGACATCCTACTCCAAGGACTGATCTCTCTTGGCAACATACCCAAAGCATGTCAGATGGAGTTTCAAAATCCTTGTCTGTAAGAAGCAACCTGGTTTCACACTCTCTAGGGTAGAAGTGTTTGTTCTCTTGGTAATCCATGTTGTATATTCAATACTCTTCTCCAGAACCACAACTCAAAGTCACAGATTCTTCTTCTGTCATCCTTAGTCACTGTCATAACAAGTAATTTGGAAGACCATGGTGTGGATCAGTCCACCTTAATCTCCAGACTGACATCACTGCTCTTCAGCACTCCGGAGTGTTCCCTGACAGACTTTCCAGAAGCAACTCATCTTATGATTTCCTGACTGCTCGTGCCAAGAGTTTTAATTGTGGACCTGAGCAAGATGAAATTGTTAACAACCTCAATCTCTTCTTCATCTATCATGATGCTGCAATCTGGCCTGGTGGTGAGAATCTTTTTTTTTTTATGTTGAGCTTTAATCTACATTGAAGACTACGGTCCTTGACCTGCAAACGCTTCAAGTCTTCCTCAGTTTCAGCAAGCAAAGCTGTGTCATCTGCATAACGCAGGTTGTTGAAACCTTAACTTAATGGATGACTGCAAACCAGCTGAACTATCCAGGGACCTGCAGATAGTTATCATTGCTGCTGGTGGTGCCAGCAAGTCAGTTCCAACTTTTAGCAGTCCGAGAGCTGAGTATAACTGTCCCATCGGGTTTTCTAGGCTGTTACTGAAGGAGACAACCCGGCTCCCATAAAGCCTACTGACCTTCCAGCTTGCACCGTACCACCATGGCATCTTCCATCACCTGTCAAGAAAGGAAATCACTCACATAAAGCACTTTAGCACCCACTGCTGCCGAGGTCATTATGACTTAAAATACTCTTCAATACTATAAAACTTTACTAGAGGAGACAGACCGTTCCCCAACCTCTGAGGAGCAGCTGCAGCCACATGTAATTGCACTATGCCCTCAAGAGTGCCTTTAAAGTTCATGTTAGGTACAAACCTCCCTTATTCTCTTCTTTTACCTGAGCAATTTCACTAGTGTCCTATCTCATCTCTATCTCCCCTGCTGACCCAACTCCTCAAAGCACAGCTCTAAGTGAGCCATCCTCTCCAAGCTCAGTCCTAACCCACCTTCTACTTGTTGATGGAATTGGTTATTAGCTATTCCTTGGGGACTTGAGCTTTCCTACAAACTTTTATTCATTCTAGTGCCTCCATATAAGGAGCTCTGATGGCCTAGCGGCAAGAAGCTGCACTGCAATCCCAAAGGTACATGGTTCCAGGCCACCAGCTACTCTGCGGGAGAAGGATGGGCAATCTCCTCCCATGTAATTAACTGCCTCTGAAAACCCACCGGAGGGTCAGCTGTGGGCCGGTTCTGACTCTATGGTACACAGCAACAGTGCTCCCGTATGAGGCGCTCTGGTCACCTGGTGTGTGCTGCTGACCCAAATTGGCACTTCACTGCTGGTTAGAACCCACCAGAGAACGGGGAGAATCCCCTTTCGTGTGATTTTACAGCTCCTGAAAGCACGTCGGAAGGTCAGCTATGAGTCAGTCCCGACTTGGTGGCAGTGAGGTGGCGAGGCGACTGTCACCATCGGAATACTCTCAGACCTGCCAGGTACAAAACCCAGCTCTTCTTAGAGCCTCTTTCACTCCCACAACAGGCTGTGACTTTGCTTGCTTCTAAACATCTCTAAAATTACATCTGTAATGTGCCCTGCTGCACTTACAGTCTGTCTTGTATTTTCCCTACTAGCGATTAGTGTAAAAATAAAGCCTTCTATTTATGTAGGTATTTATAGTTAGAAAGCACTCCTGTGCACATCAGTCCACTCATCTTCAGAGAGGTTGCCAGCTCTTCGTCTCTGCCTCCTCACCACGTTTAACATAGTATTTTACACGCAGCACATGCTCAGTACAGAGCTGTTAAATGCTATATCCCAGCTGTGTCCTGACCACCCAGAGGACAGGAAGATGAAACACTGCCTTTTTTTGCAGGATCAGAGGTTTGGAGGCTGAATAAAAACAAAACACAACAACAACAAAAACAAACCAAAAAAGCAAACCTCATCAATTGCAACTCATCTTGCTGTTATTAGATGCCATCGAGTTAAGTACAACTCATTGGACCCTATGAACAGTAGATCTGAAGCTTGTCCTATCTCATGCCATCCTAACAGTATCTGAAACACTCAAGTTCACTATAGTAGTTTTTTGGATTTTTTTTCCATATTCCAATTCCTAGTAACCCTAAAGACCAGAGCAGAACTGCCCCAAGATGCAAATGTTTACAGAAGCAGACAGACTCATCTTTTACCTACACAACTAACTACTGGAGGATTCAAACCTCCGAACGTACAGTTAGAAGTCCATCATTTAGTCCACACCGCCACCAAGGCTCCTTTGGAGGCTGGAAGGCACAATCGTAATATATTCGGTACTCCATAGCATTTAGTAGATTCTTAGGCACTCGGGTCCTATAGTCTACATTTCTATGGTTATACAAATTGTGTGGCAGCCAAATAACAATAGTCTCTTAGGGAGCTGATGATTACAATTATAAAAAGATTACCCACAGGTCATGAAGAAACCCATCCATTTGCCTGCACGTTTTGAGTGGTTCTCTTAAGGTCAAGTAGTATAGAGAACTCAAGTTCCTATCTCTACTTTCAGGGAGCTCTGGTGGCCTCGTGGTAAGAAACTGCACTACAATTCTGAAGGCTCATGGTTCTAATCCACCACCCACTCCACAGGAGAAGGACGGGCAATCTCCTCTCATGAGATTAACTGCCTCTGAAAATCTGCTAGAGGGTCAACTATGGGTTGATTCCAACTCAACTATATACAATAACAAAAAACATCCCTAGTTTTAGTACAAACTAGCTAAGGATGATAAAATAATTTTAACAACCACCACTTACATACAGTTTCCTCTCCAGCTAGTGGATCTGAACTGCCAACTTTTTGATTAGCAGATGAGCTCTTTAACCATTACACCACCAGGGAAGATATCAGCATGGACTGCTGGAAGAACAAATCCGTCTTAGGAAAGGTGCAGGAAGAGTGTTCCTTACAGGTGGGGATGGTGAGTCTGTCACACACACTTTGGGCCAGGAGGGGCCAATCCCTGGAGAAGGACAGCATGCTTAGTAAAGCAGAGAGTCAGTGGAAAACAAGGAAGACCCTCAACCAGATTAATCAACCCAGAGGCTGCAACAATGGTCTCGTGCACTTAAGCGACTGTAAAGACGGTGCCAGGAGCTAGGAAACATTGTGCACAGGCTTTCTCTGAGAGGGCGCGATGGGCTGGCATCTAACAACCACCACCCTTTACTCAGCATCTGCAGTGTTAGGGATTCAATGAAATAGTTCATGAACTAACTCCTGTCATTTTCACTTCAGGTTCCCCCTTCACATCCTCACTACTATTTTTCTAATTTTAGAGATAAGAAAATTAAACTGCACATAAATGAAGTAACTTCCTCAAGGTCATGCTGTTGTTATTATGTGCCGTCTCATAGCAACCTTAAGTACAACAACCCTAAACCCTGCTCTATCCTTACCAATCTTATTGTCTCTGACACACCCATCCCCACTACCCCAGTCTCTGAATCAATCCATCTCACTGAGTGTCTTCCTCTCCTGCACTGTCCCTCCACCCTCCCAA
>NW_006399813.1:2944871-2953383 GCF_000299155.1 Elephantulus edwardii
CACAAAATGAAATACAAACTCCTTCAAATGGCCTTGACCTGATTAGACTACTTTCTGTTCACTTTTCACCGCTTACTTCATCCTCATCACACCCCCATTCCTACTCATCAGATCTCAGCTAAGTCTGGCCACCCACAATGTCCCACTTAGGAGTTCACAAGCACCCTCTAACTCTTCCGAGCTCTAGTGGCTCAGTGGTAAGGAATTGTGGTGCAACGAAAAGATATGTGGTTTGAATCCACCAGGTGCTCTGCGGCAGGATGGGCAATCTCCTCCTGCGCTATTTACTGCCTCTGAAAACCTGCTGGAGGGTCAGCTATGGGTCAGTTCTGACTTGATGGTAATAACAAAAATATTCTGTACCCAGTGATAAATTCTGGAAAGTTATAAGTCCTAGTCTTTGAAAGCACACAGAGTCTTCAGTAAGCCCTCAAAGTCATTAAAGAAAACATTTATTGAATGACATTATCTGCCACATATCCCCTTGTGACCATTTCCTCTTCCAAGAATGACTTGAGCCCTTCCTCTTGTTTTCTGGTTCCTTTGACAGCCCCACATCCTCCAGGGCTTCTTGATATTTTTCCCCTCAAAGATCTCTTGCCTAGCATAGCAAGAACTTGGGTCTGGGGCTAAGCTGACCTAGATTCAAACTCTGCCTCTTCACTAATTAGCTGTACAATCGTGGGCAAGTTCCTTCCTTAATCTTACAAAACCTCAATTTTCTCATCTGTGAAGGAATAAAACTGAAACTAAACTTATTTGCTGTCAAGTTGATTGATTTATAGCAGCCCTATAAAAGCAGAGAACTGCCCCCATTTACTATCAAGTTAATTCTGACTCATAGCAGCCCTGTAACAGATTAGACCTGCCTCCACTGGGTTCCCAGGCTATAAATGTTTACAGAAGCAGATTGCCCAAGAGCTCTCCCACAGAGAAGTAGGTGAGTTCAAACAGCCAACCTTTCAGCCAGTAATTGTGCACTTTAACCATAGCGCCCCCAAGACCCCTTCTACTAAGGGGTAAGAAATAATAATTTTGTCATGATTCACCTCCTCCAAGGTCAGGTCAGTCATTCAGATAATGTGTGACAAGTCACAGGTGAATGGGCCCTAAATGCCAGTGGCTCCTCTTCTCATGTATGTACTCTGCCTTTCTTTGTACTTGAACTTTGGACCAAGTGTCTCCATTCCCCCTTCTTTGTGGGGGTCATCAGCAACAGCACAGCCAAAATTGCACATCTGAGAATCTGCCAGCTCTTTGGAATCACTCAGCTTTCAATGTCTCACTTTTGGGAACTGGATATACTTTTTCTCTTCATTTAGAAACCGCCCCCCCCCCCCGCAAAAACAAAACAAAACAAAACAAAAAAACACCAAACAGAATCTTGCCTTCTCAAAGCCTAGAGTAGCAATCTGACTTTTTTGACTGTAATGTTCTTTGAGGAAATACAGTTGCCTTCTCCCGAGTTCTTTCAACAGCCAATTTGCAGACAGTATCTGCTTTTTGGTTATAATTAAATCCACCCTAATGGCACTGGAAGCCTAGGGGTAAGCAGTCACATTACCAACTCAAAGTTCAAATCCACCAGCTGCTAAGTGATAGAGAGATGGGCAATCTCCTCCCGTGCGATTTACAGCCTCTGAAAACCTGGTGGAGGGCCAGCTATGAGTTGGTTCCAACCCAATGGCACATATCAAGTACAACAATTAATGAATGGTGCAGGGAGCTCTGGTGGCTTAGTCCCTAAGAAGGTGTGCTACTAACTGGTACTCCTCTGGCAGTTTGAATCCAAGAGCGGCTCTGGGAGAAAGATGGGCAATTTCCTCCATGTGATTTGCAGTCTCCAAAAAGACACTGGAGGGTCAGGTAGCGGTCGGTTCTGACTCAACGGTACTCACCAATAATGACACTAATGCATTACCTTTGCTTTATAGTTCCTAAAGGCTTTTACATTCATGATCTTATCTGGGAAACTCCTGAAAAAAAATATATATATAAATTTAGGTATTAAAAAATTTTTTAATCACCCATTGAAAACCCTATGGATCCTACTCACACAAGCAGGGCTGCTCTCTGAACCAAAACTCAACTTGCCAACACCTGGATAACGGTGCTCCTAGTCACTCACTCCACCTCCTTTCCCCTCTAAAAGACATAACCGAATGGTAAGCCAGAAAGCACCAGACGCTCTATTTTCAGTATAAGAGAACTCCCAGGAGACGTCTCAGTAGCTGAAGGGCCTCATCATTACTCTCACCTGGGGTCTAGGCTAGTTTGTGACCTCAGACAGACAGCTTTTATCTATTTCCTTTAATGGTCAAGACAACCTGTAGGATTTCCTCAAAATGCAATCCTCAGTCTTCTGCTGTTTTCTCCCCCTTTTATGCCATTTCGTTGGCTGTCAACAGTACCAACTAGTCAGAGAAAGAAAAAAGAATTGGCTGGAGAGGATGCCTCCATGAACACTACATTCCTTCTGGGCCTGGCTTAGTCAGGGATGAAGACAGGGGAACCAGCCATGTGTGTGGAACAGCTCTTAGGCCTGGCTCCACCTATACTTTGGAGAGGAAGTGATGAAACAGGGTTTATCCTCCAGGACAGGACCACAGAGATAAGCAGACATAAAGCAGGGAAGAAAGTATGAGGAAGAAACCAGGAAGACAACAAAGAATAGTCTTTTTGTGTTGAAGTGAAGAGAAGAGGGCTTCAGAAAGAAGGAATGAGTGAGAGGAAGTAAAGGTAGTAGTGCAGCAGTTTCCAATGAGGCAAACAATCTTTGCTGTCTCTTTGGAAATACCAGGGAGATTCTGATAAGTGAGACATCCTAAATGAAGTTCTAGGAAAAAGAAGTAAACTGCTCCTGATTTCTTCAGCCACAGATTGTCTATGCTGCCTCAGGATAAATGACGTCCTCAGTCTCCTTACCCAGGGTGGGTGATGGTGGGTCAGTGAATTCCATGAGCAGTGTTCTAAGAGAAGAGAATTTCCCCAACAATAAAAATGTGCTGAAGCCACATGTAGGGTCAATACACAATTCTAATGCGCCAAAGAATAGATCCTGTAATGGGTCCTATTGTGATCTGTGAGGCCAGTGGAAAGTTCCAGCATGGCTAGTAAATGTGTGACCTTAAGGGAGTCACTTCTCCTAAGGGAAGTAATCCCCAAGGTCTTTTCCAGTTCTGATGCTTTATGTGGTCACAAGAAGTGCAAAAAATAGCCTCTCGCATCACACTATTTCATTTAAAAAAAAAGATGCAGAATAAAGCAGATATGGAAATAAAAAATTTAAAAAAAAAATTAGTTTCCACTTTCCCAGGGACCCTCCATCCAAGGCCAAATTTCATGCTAGAGTTGTCCAACCAGTCCTTCACAAGTAGAAATGTGAGTGAAGAAACATAAGATAAGAAAAAAAAAAAAAGAAACATAAGATAAGGTAGGAGTCTAAAGAATTCACATACATAGGGACCTCTGGTGGCCTAGTGTCAGGAAGCTGTCCCATAATCCCAGAGGTTCACTGTTCAAATCCACCAGATACTTCGCTGGAGAAGGAGGGACAATCTCCTCCTGTACCAGTCAGATCTGATTTGGAGGTACACATACAAAAATAATAGAATAAAAATAAAAAATTTTTTTAAAAAAAGGAATTCACATACATGCACCTTGACCTCCCAAACAACTAGGAATTAAGGAAGCAGGGGGTCTGGTGGCTTAGCGGTAAGAAATTACTCAGCACGTGCAAAGGTATGTGGTTCAAAAACCAGCTGCTCCATGGGATAAAGATGGGCTATCTCCTCCCATGTGATTTACTGCCTTTTGAAACTCCCTGGAGACTCAAGTTATGGGTGGGTTCTCACTCAATAATACACAGCAATAGCATGCTGTTGTTAACAGAGTCCTGGCGTGCTAACCAAAAGGTCAGTGGTTCGAATCTACTAGCCACTCCATGGGGAAAAAAAATTAATCAACTCCTGTAAAGATTTACAGAAACCCAGTGAAGGGTCAATAAGAGTTGAAATTGACTCAATGGCAGTGAGTTGGATTTTTTTTGTATTTATGGGGCATTGGTGGCTTAGTGGTATGCAACTGCACTATCAGTGCAAAGGTACACGGTTCAAAACCACCAGCTGCTCTGTGAAAGAAAGATGGGCAGTCTCTTCCCATGCAATTTACCATCTGTGAAAACTCACTGGAGTCGGTTCTGACTCAACAGTACATGACAAGAACAACATGCTGGCCCTGGGTGGCACAGAGTTCCCTTGCTTGTACTATACTGGGTGGCACAATTAAAATGGTTCTCAGAGACGACAGAAGAAAGGCTTGGTGATCTGCTTCCATAACAATTTAAGCCAAGAAAATACAATAGAGCAGTTCTACCCGTAATACCCTGTCATGAGTCAGAATCATTTGACAGTAAGAGGTTGAATTTTAGATTTTTTTATGATGCACTAAATAGAGCTAAGTGGAAGAAATGTATCTAACATGAGCCCCCGTCCTTGAAAAGCTTATCGTCTAAGGTACTTTCCAATCTGGTGACACCTCATACGTATTCAAGGCATCCAAAATAAATGAGCCCTCAAACGAAGCTGACCTTCTCTGTTTGCCCATGACTCAAATATTTTCTTGAGTGTGGTGCTGAGGTTATGAACACAGTGGGTGCCAGCCTCAACTGCCCCCTGTCATTTACTAACTGCCTGGCATCAGTAGCTATTTTATTCTTTTTCACCCCAATATTAGCTTGTCTATAGTCAAGAACCAAGATTTGGAGGCTGTTATCCCACCCCAAATCCTCAAAAGTCTTTTAAGCAGTCGTTTGCTTGGTTGTTTTTTGTTTTGTTTTTTATAAAGAAAACATCATTTTTATTCTAGAAATTTTGCTACTAAGTACTTACACTTGTAATCAGTTGCTAGGTTATGTATAGATGATAAAAATCATAATCTTTTAACTCAATATGAAAGATATAAACATTTGAAGGTCCTCCTAATTGGAACTCTCAATTCTTCCCAAAAGGCAATCGAGGTTCCTCATCACTCTTTAATCCAAGCCCTTTTGGGGTGTCATAGCAGCAAGAGACCCAGGCGACGAGCTTCTCAAAAATTAAGCAGTCTTTTCTCTCTCTCCCTCAGTTATCATTCAAGTCAACCCTATTTAAGGAGAACCATCCAAAAAACAGTTACCGTGGTATTGTCCCATCACCCTTCTCCTGTTCAAGAAAAGTTCAAGAATATGATCTTTCTCTACACCACATTTTCCAACCAAACCCTCACCAGGTGTCACCTCCTTTCCCACAAAGGCAAAACCCAAGGTTAATAACCAACATTCACATAGTATGTGGCCATTTTCACAGTGCTTTTGCATATATAATTTTATTTAGTTTTTGGTAAGCTGGGTATTTATTTCATTCTTAAAACAGTCTTGTGAGCCACGGATATTATTCACCCCCATTCTACAGATACACAAACGAAGTCTTTGACTGGTTCCACAAGTTGTACATGCTGGCAGCAAGGCACCAAGTCACAACAGGACTCAAAGGCAGGCCACCTGATGCTGAATCCAACCACTGTATTCTCTGCTATGCTACATTATCAAGTCCAAGTTCACTTCCTGAGAGCCTAAGAAGCCTGAAGTTGATGGACAGTTACAAACTCCTAAAGGGAACAGAGACTCCTCTTTTTTACTCCCTGCAGGCTCAGAGAAGGCTGCCCAGGCTGCAGGACCACAGACAAGAGACACCTGTAAAGCTGAGCTCAGACCCAGGTGAGGCAGGGGATCTGCATGAGCAGGTCACAGCCAAGATGAGGGGCCCTCTAATACCCTCTTCCCCCAGGCACAAAGGATAAACTGACCCTTCCCCACTGGGTGCACCCCCTGACCCGACGTCATTGACACTTCCAGTGAGGAGGGAAATGAGCAAGTTCCCTTCTGGCCAGGTTTGTGAGCTGGATCATCATCAGACACACACACACCCATGCACACTCAGCAGTAAATTCAGAGCCATGGAAATCAAACCTCACCCAGAGGCCAAAGGTTAAGCAGCCACAGACTTGGTTTGGGGCTTCAGCTCAGCACCACCGTCTTTTCAGATACTGGCTGTCAGGCAGAGCTATAAAATATGCCTCGACTTAATTTTTCCATGGACACAATCCCAGATGGGACAGCCAGGCTCTGAAGGAACTGCAAGCCTAAAAGCTCTCAACCAACAGCCTGCTCTGAGATCTATAGCTGGACTTGAGGGAGTATCTGAGGGTCAGGTTTGCCCCCTTCTGAGCCATTTATCTTCCTAATATCTTTCCAAGGCCTAGCACAGCAATAGAATAAGTTTTCACTTAGGGACTGATCCAGGGCTGGAATTCACTGCAAATTGCTTACATCTGCTTGGCCATAGCCCAGCGAGGCAGGTAGTGGTTGGGGGGGTGAGGGCAGCGTTGCCCCACTTCTGGGAGCCCGAGTAGCTAGCTGCCGGCGAAAGAATCTGGCGCCATGCTGGGACCAGCCAGCCCAGGGCACAAGTTAGGAAAAAACATCGGGCCTCCAGAGACAATGGAGATTCCATTGCCGGCCTGGCTGGTGGGACTGAGGCAAGGAGGCCACCGGCACACCAAAAGGGGTGAAGATGGAGAACGTGTTGGCCTGGAGGAAGAAGAATGGAAGAACACGAACTCCCACGCGCACCCCAACGACCTCGGTCAACAAGGATGTGTGTGCACTAACTAGCCACATGCATTTAAGTAACCTCTTCCCGGGATATTGCCAACCACTTGAGCTCCCCATCCTACCCCATCCCTCACCCCACCTCAGTTAGGCAGCTACACTTGAGGTTCCTGCTGCGACTGCTCCCCAACATCAGCGTTCCTGCTGTGGGAAGCTGGAAAAGAGTGACAAGTACAGGCCACGAGAAAGGCGTCTTCTCCGAGGGCCGAGTGGTCCCTCTGTCCTTTGCTGCAGTATCCTTATATGGGAGAAGCTACTTCTATCCTCTCTGCCTGGCTGAAAATGTCTGTTTTCCAGACAAGATGCTGCCTTTTCACCCACTGCAAGGAAAAGCACCACCTCCTATTCTAGAGCAGGTTTTGCTTTTTATTTCTCACCTTAAACAAACCCCAAAGCCATTGGTCGGTTCAGGTCTCCCAGTAGCTGGGAGCCAGGAAGTGTGTTTAGAGGAAAGGGGGTGGGGAAGAAGGTGCGGGAGGCTCGAGACGCCCCGAAACGGCAGCAGCGGGGGCCGGGGACTAGCAACCTGCTCAGTGCCGAGGGCCCGGGGGTTCCGGCTCCCACGCCACCCGGAGCCCAGCCAGCCGCCGCGGACCCTGCGCTCTTTCCATTGTTGCACCTCGGCTGTTGCCATGTTGGAGAGAGCCCTGGAGCCTCCCCTCCCTCCGGTCTGTCGGCAATTTGCAGAGACTAGGTGCTCATGGCTGGGTGCGTCCCCTACCTGTGCTCACCACGAGCTTTCCTGCAAGACCGGACGCGTCGTGTGCCGAACGACGTGGGCTGCTAGCGCTGCAGCCCTGGGCGCCTCTCGCCCCAGCGCGCGGCGGGGCTGGCCGCAGCCCGCCTCCTCCCGGGCCGCTCCTCTCTCCGGTATCCACACCGCGAGCCGGGGCCTCCGGGCTCCCCAGGGCGGTGGGAGATGCTGGATCAGGCGTAAGGAGCGGCTTGGTGGAAATTTGAAAAATTATAATAATAATCAAGCCAGTCCTCTCTTGATCGAGAGCGAGCTCGAGCGCGCAGTCAGGCAACCCTGGGTGAGACAATAGCGGGTAAAGTGGAGGCGAGGGGAGAAGCCATCTCCCGGAGACCCGGTGCACTGCACGCCCAGGCCCCGCTCCAGAGCCTGGCTGACAGCAGCCGCCGGCCGCCGGCTCCAACCCGCAGCCCCGACTCGGCCCCGAGCACGAGGGCGGGGCCCAGCCCGGAGCCCTGACCTCCCCGCACCTCCCTGCACCTCCCTCCTCCCCGCCTTCCTCCCGCCCTCGCTGCCACTGGTAGGGGAGAAGAGCAGTGGGTTGGCTTGGAGTTGCGCTTTGCAAACACCCGCGCCAAGATTTCCATTTCCCACCTGGGTGAGGATTTTTGCAGATGGTCGATACCTTTTCCTACTGGAACCCTTTGGCTGTGTGACAAATGAAAGCTGAATAATTCTGCTGGAAATGGAGAGTTTTGAGGGCATGTGTTGAAGGGATTTCTCTCTATAATTAAGATAGCGATGCCCACAAGAGGCCCCTACCTCGAGGTGGAGGTTGGGAGTTGGGAGAGCTGCCCGACAGAGCGTTTCTAAGTCTAATTGGGTTTCTGTGTGTCCAAGCGTCATGCTACCTGAAGCCCAGAGACTAGGAGCCATCAAACCTGAAAGATTTGTGAATAGAGATGAAGGTGGAGGGTAGGAAGGCAGAGGATTCCTCAAGTAGGGAGAACCGCGGTTCGAATTCACCAGATGCTCCGCTGGGGAATGCGGGGCAATCTCCTCCTGTGCAAGTCGGATCCGATTCGACGGTACACAACAAGGGGGGGGGG
>NW_006399813.1:2953483-2966560 GCF_000299155.1 Elephantulus edwardii
GGGGGGGGGGAGACTCTTTCTTACAGGATGTTATGTTATTGTTGTGTACAATCGAGTCGGAACTGACCCTGGCGGGTTTTCAGAGACAGGCTGTCAAACGCAGGGGAGGAGACTGCAGCTCCCACAAAGCGGCTGGTAGGATTTGAACATCACACCTTCGGTACTGTACCGCAGCTTCTTGCCACTAGGCCACCAGAGCTCACTATGTTTTAATAGTATATTTTAAATTTAGAATCTAAATACTTTCCTTTGAACAGTGGTCTCCAGTAGAGCTTTCCTAAAGACTCCTCCACCCAAACTGAGAAACCAATAGTTGGCCAACCTCTCCTTTGCATATGGTTTGCATAATAGTTATGAGCTCCTCTGGTCTCAAAGTATATTTCTCTCAAAATAGAAACTGATTCTCCCCCACTACCTCCCTCTTTCCTTTCTTCCCAGATTATCTGCCCTGCTTGCAAATCCCTCCAGACAGGCAGGGTCTTAAGCCCACCTTTCTTAGTCTGCCAACTTTTGCTTTCTCTTGTTAAGATACAATTTCGGTTCACTAGATTTAGAGAGTCAGAAAGGCCTTTTTTTTTTTTTTAGGAAAAAAAAGATATGGGGCTTTTTACATTTTTTTATTAGTGTGAAACTCTTTAACAAACCAGAACAACGTTCTGCAGAGGAAAATAGTTCAAAATCATCCTAGATTCAGAGACTTGGGAAAGGCCCGAGCTGGATAAGCAGGTAATTGCTATTAGGAAGGGAACTTGCATAACCAGAAAAAGTCTCTCATTGGGGAGAGAGCAATAAAAAAGTGATGCAGAAGGATTTCTTGGGATCTTGTTTTGTTCTGATATTTGATGAGAAGGGGCAAGTGCGAAGTTGCAGACAACCATGTGAGAATAAGAGAGGCTTCTCTCTACTCTGTAACCTTGGTTGTTGTTACTGGTAGGTGCTGTAAAGTAGAGTATGACTCATAATGACCAGCCAACCTGAAGCCTGCCCTGTCCTGGACCGTCCTCGTCCTCATTATCTCTGAGACACTAAAGCCCATTGCTAGAGCCCATCTCACTGGGGTCTTCCTTTCCTTGGCTGACCCTCTATCTTTTGAAGCAGGATTCCCCTTTCCAAGAAATAGTCTCATTCAGCAGTATGTCCAAAGTATGAGAGGTGAAGCTTGGTTATCCTTATCTCCAAGGAACACTCCAGCCACACCCTTTCTGGGTCCTCTCTAAGCATCTATAAGAATGTTGGATTTTTTGAGCTCTGGTGGCCTAGGGGCAAGAATCTGCACTGCAATCCCAGAAGTAGAGGGTTTGAGTCCACCAGATGCTCTGCTGGGGAAGAAGGGGTGATCTCCTCCTGTACCAGTCAAAACTGATATGACGGTACACATACAAAAAAATAAAATAACATTAAAAAAAAAAGAATGTTGGATTTGCCAACCTTTCAGGGCTGTTGGGAACATCTAAAGAATCTCTAAGAAGCATTTTGATAAGTGTAGACTGCCTACTCACTGCCATAATATGCATGCCTTAGTTACCTAATGCTGCTATAACAGAGATACAAGTTGATGGCTTTAACAAACAAATTGATTCTGGACAATTGAGAAGGCCAGAAGTATAAATTCAAGGTCCCAGTCCTAGGGGGAGGCCCACCCTCTCTGTTGTTGAGGGAAGAAAGTTCTTGCTTCCTCCCTGGTGTTCCCTGAAGGCTGGGAGAAGGAGGGGGTGTCCAAAGAGAGACACTCCACTCCTGGCAGTTCTTTCTTGATAGTACCCCAGGCTCACTTTCTTCCCCATTTATCTCTAGTAAAATAAAAAGTACCACAGGTCGTGCACCCTTGGGTAATTCCCTTTATATTTAATTAAGATGTATTGCATCCATCTTACAATTATCTGATTCAGGCAGATCTTACAGGGCTTCCACATTATTGTTGCTATCTACCATGGAATTGGAACCACTCATAGCTGACCTTGCAGTGTGTTTTTTAGAGGCAGTAAATTGCACAGGAGACCGTTTATCTTTCTCCCTCAGAGCTGCTGGTGGATTTGAACTGTGTGCCTTTGGGTTGGCAACACAACTCCTTACTACTAAGCCACCATTTTTGGAGTGGGGAGGGGAAATGTTAAATCATAACAATAAATTATGCTATTTTATTTCCTCAAGAGTCACAGAAGCTAACCCCTTTCCTTCATTCACTCACTCATTTACTAGCTTACTCTGTGTCTATCATTGGGCTATTAATTTAGTAACAGAGGACAGAGTGGCATAGGAACATCAAATGGTTCAGTGTTGCTAGAATGAAAAGTCTAGAGTGGGAGCTAGCAGGAAATGGAACTCGGGAGTTGAGTTGAGGAGTCCCTGGGTGTAAACAGTTACGAATCCAGCTAGTAACCAAGTTGTTGATAGTTTGAATCCTCTGAAAGACCACTGTTGTGTTGGTGGTAGGTGCTATTAACTCACAGTGATCCTATGAACAACAGATCTGAACATTGCCCTATCCTGTACCACCACCCTTACCATTTCTGATATGAGTTTGTTCAAGTCACTGTAGCTATCCATCTAATTGAGACTCTTACTGTCTTTCACAGACACTCCACCCTCCCAACCATGACTTTCTCCAAGGACTGGCCTCTTCTGACAAGATGCTCAAATTACCTGCAATGAAGTTTCACCACCACCACCCTGGTTGCATTTCCTCTGAGATGTTTGTTCTTTGGCAGTCATCTATTCAGGACTCTTCTCCCATACCACAACTCAAAGGCATCAGCCCTTCTGTCATCCTGTGCCTGGGAAAACTCAACAGAGCACAGTTCTGGTCTGGCACACTCACAGTCACCATGCTTCTGACAGAACAGCAGCTGGGCTTTGGTTTTGAGTGGGGATGAGGAAAGATGTATAGAATGCCGTTTGTTAAGGAGAAGAAAGTTGATATTGTATTAAGAGATACCAGTACTTGTAAAAGAGAGAGAGATGAATATATGGCAAAAAGTTTAGACTTTTAGGTGAGAGAACCTCTGAAGAATTGGAGCTGGGGAGTGATGCAATTTCTGGCACATTCTACAAGTATCTTCTCTTCGCCCTTTCAGATCCACCCTCCAGCTCTGGTCACTTCCCTCAATCTAGGAGTGCAGATCCTATCAGATGATCTTTTCTTTGTATTCAGATAAACCCACTCTTCCTTTGACCTCAAAGGTCTCAGGATAGAGCTGTTGCTATTGGTTCCATGTTACTACACTATTCTTTGTGGCTTTCCCCTATATTTTCCCACTGTTGTAAATTGTTCCTTTATTTTGTAAATTCTCCTCCAATTTGAGGGTGCCATTTGTTTCGTGTCAGTGCCTGATACAGGTCAGGAACAAGCTAGGAGCTCAACGAGGACACGATGGCTACATTTTGGAAATGAGATCGGGAATCTCAAAACTTTGCCACAGCTGTGACAATTAAGGGTGAAAAGAAAAGTTAGGAAGCATTTGATGATGGATTTAATGTAGAAATTTAGGGAGCAGAAAAGATCTAGAATTCCCTACTTGATGCCTGAGAAATTGGTAGCAAGTGAACCCATAAAGTTCAGAACTAGAGTCAGACAGGGCCAACTATCAGGGGAGCTAATCATCAGTTTAATTTTGGATATACTGGGCTGGAGGAGGGAGCCCTGGTGGCATAAGGGGTAAGTAGTCACTTGCTAAATGAAAGCCTGGCAGTTTGAACCTACTAGCTGCTCCACGAGGGGACTGGTAAGGAACTGTGCTGCCAACCCAAATGTACACACTTCAAATCCACCAGCCGTTCTGCAGGAGAAAGGTATCAATCTCGTCCTGTGTGATTTACTACCTCTGAAAACCCACTGGAGAGTCAGCTATGGGGCAGTTCCAACTTGATTGGTACACAACAAAACCAATTTGATCCACAGGACATGAGACAGTCTGCTTCCACAAATATTTACACACTCAAACACCTTCATCACAGTTCTATTTTATAGGGTTACTATGAGTGGGAATTAATTTGACAGCTCTGGGTTGGATTGGGTTTGAAGTGTCTGAGGGATGTTTAGAAGGGCTTTCTAGTAGACTGGAGTTTGAAAAACTCAAAATGAAAGTGTGGATGAGTAAAAAAAAAAAAGAAAGTGTGGATGAGTAATAGATGCTCATGGAACTTGAGGCATGTTTGAGAACAGGTCTCTCTTAGAGAGGGTGAAACCACGCTGCTCCTTGGAGGCAAGGATTTTGAAGCTCTGACTCACATACTTTGGGCATGTTGCCGGGAGAGAACAGTCCTTGGAGGAGGACATCATGCTTGAAAGGGTGGAGGGATAGTGTGGGAGAGGAAGACCCTGGATGACATGGATTGACTCAGTAACTGGGGTAATGGGGGTAGGTGTATCAGAGACAAAGAAATTGGCTCAAGATAGAACAGGATTCAGTGCTATTGTGCAGAAGGTCTCTGTGAGTTGCATGTGACTCGATGGCTCATGATAGCAACAACAACAAGGATATAGAGAGGAAGGAGGGGGCCTGCAAAAGAAATCAAGAAGAAACAACCAAAGATGTGTGGAATAAGCTGGAGTCCACAGAGTGTCAGAAGCTATATTGGTAGAAAATGTCAAAAGGAATCCTTCCTGGCCTGCCCATGTGCACGTGGCAGCCGTGTCCTACCAGCATCATGGCCATCCATGGACCCCTGGTGAAGCCCAGCTTGAAAAACCAAACTCTACCAGCACCAAACAACAAGAATGGTTAAAATTATAATCTGAAACATGGCCCTTTGCCTCGAGCCAAATCCAACCAATGGCAACATTCCATTGGGCTTCAGGGGCTAGAAATCTTTATTAGAGTCGATTGTTACCTCCTCCTCCTCCCTCGGAGTGGCTTGAGGATCTGAACAGCTGACTTTCAGCAGCAAGATGATCAGGGCGCCTGAATCAGGAGCATTATCAGGGCCAATAGATTTTAACTAATTATTAAAAAAAAAAAGATCTTTGCAACCCAAAATCAAAACTCATTGCCGTTGAATCAGAACCAACCCTGAGGGTTTCGAAGGCTATAAACTGAATAGAAGGAGATTTTTCTGTCTTTCTCCCTCACAGCCACTGTTGAATTTGAACTGCCAGAGAAGTGTAGCGTCTGTGTTAGAAGCACAGCTCTCTATGGGCTATTCCACCCAAGCTCCCTGATGAAGCCTAAGATTGTCAAAAAGGACCAAGACATTCACTGAACATCAAACAGACTGTGAGGTCCAAAGTCAGTGTAACTGGCCCAAGTCCAGAGTCACTGACAATGGTATGGAAAGAAGATTGAAGGGCCAGGGCTTAATGTCCAACATTGGTTACATGAGCAACAAGAAAACAGCACATGCTGTCCAGTGGCTACCACAAGTTCTGGTTCCACGGTGTCGAGGAGCCAGAAGCTGACTGCTGACATGCAACACATCCTACTTTAAGCAGAGTGCTTACCACACTTTCTCCAAAACAGCAAAACCATGAGGAAAGAGCAGACGGGCTGGCCCTCATTGTCATCGCCCTAATGCCAGGCTGTGCAGCGAAGAAAAATAATAAACCCCTCATTTGTTAAGTTTTATTTGTGCCACATAAGACAATAAATACTCTGGAGGGGGCACAGGAAGAAGGAATGATTGAATGACATGAGTGCAATAGAGACTTCTGAGAAGAGAAGACTGAGAAATGCACTTTGCGCCTAATCCAGGTCATGGTTCTGTCAATTACTTGTTATGCTTCAGAAAGTTGGACAATGACTAAGGACAACATAAGAAGAATAGAGGCCTTCGAGTTGTGATGCTGGAGAAGAACCTTGAACGTACCATGGACTGCCAAGAAAACAAATAGGTCTGTCTTGTACAGGGTGAAACCAAGTCTCTCCTTGGAAGCTAGGATTTTTGCCTCGCTTACTTTGGGCACATGGCCAGGAGAGATCGGTCCTTGGAGAAAGACCTCATGCTCAGAATGGTGGAGGGACAGTGCAAGAGAGGAAGACCCCAGATGAGATAGATTGATACAGTAACTGGGGCAATGGGAGTTGGTGTGTCAGAATTAGTGAAACTGGCTCAGGACAGGGCAGGGTTGAGAGATGCTGTACATAGGGTCACAATGCATCGCAGGTGACTTAACCAATAACACATTCCATGAGGTTTGGAAGCAGGAGTGGCATCCACTTCCTAAACAACTTGCCTCTAGAAACTCTATGAACTTTGATAAATATTGATCATTATAGAGAGGCATCAGGCCTTTTATTAGTACGGTCTCTATGAGTCATGCTTGACTCGAAGACAATCAATAACAACCACAGCATTGGCAAGAAGGTCATTGGTACTCATGATGTGAAAGTAATAGTGTAACCAGGTTGGAGACATGAATGCTTTGTAGTAGCTTGAAATGAAAGTCAAGGAGAAACGCAATACAGTGGGTCGAGGGGAACTCCGAATCAGGGAGTCTTGATGATGAAGATGGTGCAGATCAGATGGGGTTTCCTTCTGTTGTCCACAGGCGACTATAGTGGGAACTGACTTAAGGCACCTAAACTACGTAAACTACAACAGGGTCACCCAAGAGGTGTAAATGTCTATGGAAGCAAACTGCCACAACTCTTTTCCACAAAGCCTGGTAGATTTGAACTGCTGACCTTTCAATTAACATATAGCATACTTAGGGTTCCTTGTGAAGCACCAATTCAACAGCACTGAACAACAAGCCTAGAGAATAAAAGATGAGAGAACTGGCCAAATTAATAGCTTCTAAACTTTGGGCATGTTGTTGTAGTTATGTGCCATAGAGTTGACAGTGACTCATAACAAGCCTATGTACAGCAGCCCTGAGCTCTGCCCTGTCCTGAGCCAGTCTCACTAACTCTGACATACCAACCCTCATTACCCCAGTTACTGTATCAATTCATCTCATCTGGTGTCATTCTCTCCTGCGCTCCACCCTCTGAGCATGATGTCCTTCCCCAAGGGCTCATTCCTCCTGGCCAAGTGCCCAAAGTATGTGAGACAGAGCTTCAAAATCCTTGCCTCCCGGTTCAAACCCACCAGATGCTCTGCCGGGGAAGAAGGGACAATCTCCTCCTGTACCAGTCAGATCTGATTTGATGGTACACACACACAAAAAAATTAAAAAAAAAAAAATCCTTGCCTCCAGGGAGAAACCTGATATCAGCCTCTCCAAGACAAACTTGTTTGTTTTCTTGGCGGTGCATGGTATATTCAAGACTTTTCTCCAGCACCACAACTTGAAGGCATTAATTCTTCTTTTGTCATCCTTAGTCATTGTCCCCCTCTCTAATGCAGAGATAGTGATTACGAAGACCTAGGAAAGGTAATTCCTTGGAGAAGGATATCGTGCTTGAGGAGGTGGAGGGACTGCGAAGGACAGGAAGACCCTCAGCCAGATGGGTTGATGCAGTAACTGCAGCAATGGGCTTGAGTGTGTCAGAGATGACGCGGGTGGGACAGGACAGGACAGGGCTCGGATCTGTTGTCCACAGGGTCGCTGTGAGGCATACTCCACTCAATTGCACCTCACAAGAACATATTTTGGGCATGTTGTCAGCAGGGACGAATCCTTGGGAAATGTCATCGTGCTGGCAAAGGTGGAGGGTCAGAGAAAGAGAGGAAGACCCTCAATAAGGTGGATTGACCCTGTGACTGTAGCAATGGGCTTTAGCCTAGCAGAAATCATGAGGATGGCGCAGGATAGGACAAGGTTCAGATCTGGAGTTCATAGCTGCTCCATGAGTTGTAGTCAATTGGTGGCACTTATCAACAACAACAAACAATTTTGTTTGTTATGCCAGCTCTGGTGACGTAATCCATAGAGAGTTGGGCTGCTGATCCAGAGGCCATACCTTTCTGATAGTTCAAATCCACCAGTTACCTCGAAGGAGAATGATGGACAATGGCCTCCTGTTCGCTTGATTTACAGTCTCCAAAACCCACTGGGAGACCATCCATAAGTCAGTTCTGAAACTCCATGGCGTTGAGTGAGAGAGAAGCAACACCTAAGGAGATCGGATAGCTTAGTGCATTACATGTTACTCTGCTAACAGAAAGGTCAGAGGTTTGAATCTGCCAGCTGCTGCTCTGGAGAAAGATGGGCAATTTCCTCCCATAAAGATTTACAGCCTAAGAAAGCTGGTGGAGAATGGCCACGGGTCAAATCAACTCACCAGCAGCTGGTGGATAAGCAGTCAGCTGAGAGAAAAGAGGTCAAGGTGAAGTCAAGGACTCAATGACAAAAGATTATGGCTAAAATGGCCACTGAAAAATATCAGAGTTGTTGTTAGCAAAGGATTGCTTTTGGAGTAGAAAGGACCCGTAGCTGGCCCTCCAGTGGGTTTCAGAGGCTGTGAATCGCACTGAAGGAGATTGCCCTTCCTTCTCCCATAGAGAAGCTGGTGGATCTGAACTGCCGGGGAGTGTGAGCACACCCTTCTACTGACTAGGCCACCAGAAGTCCCTCTCCTAGGATTATACAGCAGATTTGACATCAGCATTGAGGACACACCTAGAATTGGCTTTCCTAGTAAGAAGTGGCTACCATTCTCCTCCTTTGCAATTGTTATATAACAATATTCCATAGTCCAAGTGTTGAGTTTTCGCTGATGCTTAGGAGCTTGCAAAATAGGTGCAGGCTAATCTGTAAAGTGGATTTACATTAAATTGGGAGGGGAGGAAAAAGTGATACTTATAACAAATTTATTTTAAAACTCTTTCGTAGACTGGCTTCAAAAAACCCCAAATGTTTTTGAAAAAATGAGTGGATATTGGAGGTTGAGTAAGAGTGCTTTTCAAATCTTTGGCAGATGAGTTGAAATCAGCCTTTCCTCTCCCCTATACCTTTTCAGTGGGAGAAGGATGGGCACTCTCCTCCCGTGCCTGCCTCCTCCCTGCCTCTGAAAACTGGCTGGAGGGTCAGCTGTGGGTTGGTTCTGACTCCATGGTACATAACAACAACAATACCTTCTCAGGAGGGAGCTCTGGTGGATTGGTGATAAGAAGTAGTGCTGTAATCCTGAAGTGCTAGTGGTTTGAGACCACCAGCAGCTCCGCAGGAGAAGGATGGACAATCTCCACTCTGAAAACCAGCTGGAGGGTCAGCTGTGGATTGGTTCTGACTCGATGGCCCACAATAACAACAATATCTTTTCAGTGTTACAGGATGTTTGAGGAGGGCGTCAACACTCAGGAAGTATTTTTTAAGTGTCTGAACCCTGGATACTTTGTAAGGTTCTTGGGCTTCTAGCCTCCCTGAATTCAGTGAGAAGAGGGTAGCAGGAGGGAGGTAGAAGGGTCCGAAACCAAGGCTGCTATGGTTTGAAGTTGTTGTTATGTGCCATCAAGTCACCAGTAACTCATAGCAACCATATGTACGTTAGCTTGGAACCATGCCCTATCCTCAGCCAATCTCCAACAGAAGGCTCTGCTTCTATTTCTTATCTACTAGTCTACTCTAAGTGTGCTCTATTGTACATAGGGTTTCTGAGCCCTGTTATTTCGAAAGTGAATGGCCAATGCTTCAAGAAGAATTTTCTAAACTACTTCTCTGTACCATACATCTTCCTAGTACCTTGTGACCATTTAAACTCCAAAGATGACAGGCAATGATCATGGAAAATTGGACCCCTGAGTTGCCAAGCACACTGAGCAGTGGTTTCAGAACCCCTTGTAAAACTTCCTTAAAGCCAAGCATCTTCCTTTAGGCCTCAAATTCTGTCCTTTGAGATGTGCTTTCTGAATTTCCAATAGAATTACATTCATCTCACATGCATCTTTGTGTTACATACCCAACATCCAAACAGGAACCCATGTGAGGGACCTCAGAAGAGTTCACCATCTAAGCAGGTGGGCGCGGTGACTGTGAGAAGAGTTACTGCTCTAAGGTGCAGCTGCTTAGGCTGACACTTGCCATCGGAAAGAGTAACGGGTAAACTTCCAGCCTGCAAATATGCTCATGCAGAGGTGCCAGAAGGTTTGGGAATAGCAAAGATTAAACCTTCCCTGGAACACAATTATTCCAAGCCCAGGTACAGAGTTGATGGTGAGTTCCAAAGGTAAATGATTATAATGTGGACAAAAACACTCATTTAAAATTTGGCAGGGGAAATGAAGCGCCTGAAACAGGAATCCCCACATATAGAGTCTATGAGTTTAGCTTGCCCTCTAGTGAGAAAACAAAGCTCTGCAGTCTACACGAAATGAGAAGCATTCTGGGAAGATTTTAGGCTAAATATGGGACATGATAGCACTTGTGGTATTTTTACTACAGCACAGATGAAACAGATTCAATGAATGTTTTCTCAAGTGTAAATTTTCAGTGTTAACAAGACAATCTTTCAATACCACCACCGCTTCGTAGCAGCCCTAAAAGACAGCCGACTTGCCCCATAGGCTTGTGGAGGCTGTAATCTCTATTGAAGGGAAGGGAACCTTTCTCCTGAGGGGTAACCTTTAGGTTGGCAGCACAGTGTCATCAAGGAACTTTAAAGTATTGAAAATATCATGGGTTTCCAAAAGAACAAACAAATGTGTCTTGGAGAAAGTGCAACCGGAGTGACCCTTCAAGGGAAGGATGGTGAAACTTCATTTTAATATACTTTGGTCATGTTGTTAGGAGGGACATCATGCTGGGAAAGGTAGAGGGCCAGCAAAAGAGAGGAAGACTCTCAAGGAGATGGACGGACACAGTGACTCTAACAAGGGGCGTCAGCACAGCGGAGATAGGAGGATGGTGCAGGATAGTGCAAGCTTCCGCTTCGTTATAGCTTTGGGGTTTTTTTCCTCATGATTATGGGCTTATTAGGGAGGTTAACAGAAATCAGTTCAGGCTGGGAACAGGTACAGCTTCTCAGTCAGGATGGAGCGTGCTTGCAGGCCCTTGTGCTTGCAGCTTTAGGCCAGTGTTACAAAGCTCTCTTGTTGTTATTGTTGTTGTTATGTGCCATTGAGTCACCTGTGACCCAAAGTGATTCTATGAACAACAGCTTTGAACCCTTCCCTGTCCTGAGCCAGTCTTACTAATTCCAACACACCAACCCCCATTACCCCAGTTACTTTATCAGTCTGTTTCATGTGGGCTCTTTCTCTCCTGCACTGTCTGTCCATCCTTCTGAGCATGATGTCCTTCTCCAAGGACTGGTCCCTCCTGGCCATGTGCCCAAAGTATGTGAGACAGAACATCAAAATCCTAGCCTTCAAGGAGAAACTTGGTTTCACTCTGTCCAGGACAGATCTATTTGATTTCTTGGCGGTTCATGGTATGTTCAAGACTCTTCTCCAGCACCACAGCTCGAAGGTATCGATTTTTTTCCGTCATCCTTAGTCATTGTCCAGATCTCCTGCCAAATATGGTATCTATTCCCTCTTCTTCGAGCCCCAGTTCTCCAGCAAGCTTGAGCAAAAGGCTCTGGCTCTGTCACTGCCCAACTCTCTGAAGCATAGCAAGTAATTGCAAAGACCAGGGCCTGAATCAGGCACACCTTAGTCTCTAGACTGACATCATTGCTTTTCAGTACTCTGAAGAGGTCCCTGACAGCAAATTTTTCCAGTGCAATTCGTCTTTTGATTTCCTGACTATGGTGCCAGGAATGTTGATTGTCAAGTCTTCTCTATCTGGATGGGCTTAACAGAGTTAGGAAGTGTAATGCATTCCCACATTTCATGCATTAAAAAAAAAGTTTTCCCTTATATTACAAAGTGAATACTCAAGCTCTGCGTCGAAATAAATAAATGATCATTTCTGTCTCACTGCAGTTTTTTCTGTACATCTGTGGCAGTTATTGGTTCGAATTAAACTCTGATCATGTGATTTCCTTGCATAAATCTCATTTATTTATAACCCCTACCTTTCAGTGCAACCTTATTTCCTGCCACTCCTTTAATTTTATCACTCTTCTATTACATTTCCTTCAGCTAACTCTTGAGTACATGATCAACATGTTTGTTGAATTTTAACCATCCCTCTCCAATACTCTGATTACTTACATGTGGTTTTCAAAGGAAGAGAAAGTAGCTTTCTCCTGCAACGTAGCTGGTAGATCCAAACCACTTGTCTTTGTGTTGGCAGTGCAGCTCTTTATTCACTGGACCACAGGAGAGACCTAAGAACTTCTACTAATATTGCAGAGTAACCTAATAAATAATTTCACCAGCTATAGCTCTGGAAATTTTTGAACAATACCATTAATATCACACGCAAACAAGATTCTGCTGAAAATGATCCAAAGACTACTGGAACAACACATCAAAAGAGAATGGCCAGATGTGCAGGATGGGTTTAGAAGAGTTTGTGGCACTAGGGATATTATAGTTAATGTTAGATGAATCTTGGCTGAAAGCAGAGAGTACCAGAGGAATGTCCATCTGTGTTTCATTGACTATGCAAAGGTATTTGACTGTGTGAACAACAAACTGCAGCTAGCTTTGAGAGGAATGGGAATCCCAGAACACTTGATTGTGCATATGTGAAACCTATACTTGGACCAGGAGGCAGTCGTCAGAACAGAGAAAAGAAAAACTGCTTGGCTCAAATATACACCAGGGATGTGTACTATCTCCATACCTTTTCAATCTATATGCAGAACAGATTATTTGGGAGGATGGGCTCTATGAGGAGAAATGTGTCTTCAGGATTGGAAGAAGATTCATCAACAACCTGCATTATGCAGATGACACAACCCTACTTGCTGAAACTGAGGAGGACCTGAAGTGCTTGTTGCAGAATGTCAAGGACTGCAGCCTTAAGTATGGATTAAAGCTCAGTATCAAGAAAACAAAGATGCTCACCAGTGGGCCAATTGGCAGCATCATGATAGACGTTAGAAGCTTTAGTTTGTTGGGGTCCATGATCAACATTCTTGGTACTGTTGTTGTTGTTGTTATGTGCCGTCGAGTCATTTGCGACTCATAAATCCTGCTCTATCCTGCGCCAACCCCACTGCCCCTGACACACCCATCCCGATTACCCCAGTCACCGAATCAATCCCTCTCATAGAGGGTCTTCCCCTCCTGCGCCATCCCTCCACCCTCCCAAGCATGATGTCCTTCTTCAAGGACCCGTCCCTCCTGGCAACATGTCCAAAGTAT
>NW_006399813.1:2967704-2980598 GCF_000299155.1 Elephantulus edwardii
ACCATCTATTCCTGGGGCCTTATTTTTTGCTATTTCCTTCAAAGCAGCTTGAACTTCTTCCTTCATCACCATAGGCTCTTGCTCATATGTTATCTCATTAAATTCTTTTACATCTGCCAATTCCTTTCTATACAATGACTCAGTATATTCTTTCCATCTTCTTTTAATACTTCCTGGATCATTTCATATTCTGCCCAAAACATCCTTGATTATAGCAACTCTAGGTTTGAATTTGTTGTTCTAGCAGCCAGGAAATCAAAAGAGGAATTGCACTGGGAAAGTCAGCTGTCAGAAAGGAACCACTCCAGAGTACTGAAGAGCAATAATATCAGTATGGAGACTAAGGTGCGCCTGACTCAGACCATAGTCTTTGCCATTACATGCTATGCATCAGAAAGCTTGACAAAGACTAGGGATGATACTAGGAGAATTAATGCATTTGAGCTGTGTTGCTAGAGAAGAGTACTGAATACCATGGACTACCAGGAGAACAAAGAGGTTCATGCTAGAGAGGGTGAAAACAGGCTGCTCCTTGGAGGTGAGGATTCTGAAGCTCCGTCTGACATTCTTTGAGTATGTTGCAAGGAGGGACCTGTCCTTGGAGAAGGACATCATGCTTGGAAGGGTGGAGGGACAGCTCAAGAAAGGAAGACCCTGGATGAGATAGGTTGACTCAGTGACTAGGGTAATGAGGGTAGGTGTGTCAATAAGGAGGAGTGAGACAATAGGTTGACACAGGATAGAGCAGGGCTCAGAGCAGTTGTACATAGGGTTGCTATGAGTAGCAAGTGACTCGATGGCACATAACAACAATATAGCTCTGGTGGCCTGGTGGTAAGAAGTTGCACTGCAATCTTGAATGCACAGGTTTGAATCCATATATATATTTGGAAGCAGGAGTGGCATCCATTTCTTAAATAACATGCCTCTGGGAACTATATGAACATTTGACAAATGTCAATAGTTGTAGAGGGGCTTCAGGCCTTTTGTTTATAGGGTAGCTATGAGTCATGCTCGACTTGAAGGCAGTCAACAACACTATAACAAAATTGTTTGGTGTTCTCTAAGCCTCTTGGACCCATTCTTTTATGCATGTGATGAATTTTGGAAAATTCCTCCCTTAAAACATCAAATATTTCTTCTGCTACATTCTGTTTCTTCATTCTGTATGATATTCCAATGGAATAAATATTAAACTGTTAAAAGGTTCTCAGTACTCTTGTTAGTTGTTTGATGCCGTCGAGTCGTAGACGACTCCTAGCGACCCTATGAATGAACAGCCTGAGCACTGTTCGTACCTCAGTACTCTTAGAAATAAAATTTATTTCATTCTTTCCTCCTTTCATTTTAATGTGGGTTATTTCCACTGACACAGCTTCAAGCTCTTCCTCAGCTGTGTCTCATCTACTAATAATACTATCAGAGGCATTCATTTATGTTACAGTTTCTAAGATTTCTGGCATTCCTTTTAAATTCTTCTCTGAGTTCCATTTCTCTGCTTCATTGCTCCTCTGTTTGCCAATATTTGCCACTTTTTTATGAGAGACTTTGTTCCTATTGTTGATTGCCATCAAGTCAAGCATGACTCATACCAACACTATGAACAAAAGATCTGAAGTCTTCCTATACCTACCTTCATTTCTCAAAGTTCATAGTTTCCAGAGGCATGTTGTTTAGGAAGTGGATTTAGTGCATTGATTATGTTATTGCTACGAGCCACCACTGAGGCAACTCCAACTGATGACCTTATGTACAGCAGAACGAAATGTTATCAGTTTCTACTAATTATGAGACTGTTCCGGTCCATTGTTTTCACTGTTTTGCTAAACCTTCTCACAGGCGTGTTAGCACTCTACTATCCAGCATGAGACAAATGGGAATCCCAGAACATTTGACACAGCAAGGGAACACTTGCATGGCTCAAAATTAGGAAAGGAGTGTGTCAGGCATGCGTCTTGTCTCCCTAACTTTTCCATCTATGTGTGGACTAGATCATTCGGGAGGCTGCTGGATTTTATGAGGAAGAATGTGGCATCAGAATTGGAGGAAGACTCGTCAACAATCCGTGTTACGTAGACAACATAATCTTTCTCATGGAAGCTGAGGAGGATTTGCAGCACTTGTGGTAGGAGGTCAAGGGCTGCATTCTTCAAAATGGATTGCATCTCAATATAAAGAAAACAAAGATCCTTACCACCAGACCAATAGGCAGCATGGTAGATGGAGAAAAGGTTGAAGTTATTAACAATTTTGTCTTGCTTGAGCCCAAGATAAACACTGTGGTTGTTGGTTTTTTGTTTATTTGTTTGTTTACAATAAATACTCAAAAGATGAATTGTATTAGGAAAATCTGCTGTCAAGGACCTCTTCAGAGTGCCAATAAACAATGATGTCAGTCTAGAGACTAAGGTGTGTCTAATCCAGGCCAGGGTCTTCTCAGTTGGTCATCTGAGAGCTGGACAGTGACTAAGGATGATAGAAGAATCTGTGCATTTGAGTTGTGATGCTGGACAAGAACACTGAACCTACCATGGACCACCAAGAGAACAAACATGTCTGTCCTGGAGAGGGTGAAAGCGGGTTACTTCTGGGAGGTATGGGTTTTGAGGCTCTGTCTCACATACTTTGGACATGTTGCCAGGAGGGACTAGTCCTTTTAAAAAGGACATCATGCATGGAAGGGTGAAGGATCAGCATGGGTAAGGAACACCCTGGAGAAGATGGATTGATGCAGTGACTGTGGCACTGGGGTTAGATATGTCAGAGATGATGAGACTGGCTGAGGATAGGGCAGGGTTCAGAGCCATTATCCGTAGGGTTGTTATGAGTCCTAGAGGTCTCTACAGCATATAAAAACAACAACTGGGTTTTCTTTTTTTTAAAAAAAATACAGAACTTTTAATTTTTATTTATTTTATGTGTGTACCATCAAATTGGATCTGACTGGTACAGGAGGCGATTGTGCCTCCTTCTTCAGCAGAGAATCTGCTGGATTTGAACCCACAGCTCTGGGATTGCAGTGCAGTTTCCTGCCACTAGGCCACCAGAGCTCACCAACAACTGGATTTTCAAGAACGTTTGGCTCTTTCTTATTCTCTGCCATCATGTTTATGCAGTCCTGTTGTGTGTTTAGGCCAGTCCTATTTTGTCTTCACTATGCCTTCTCATAAGACTTTCAAAAGATCAAGATGTTCCTGGACAAGAAACAAAAGCAGACACATCCCATTCCTGAAGGGATTAGAATGAAAACTGGCAATAAAGTCACATACAGGTCCAAGAGGGGACACTGGAGAAGAGCCAAGCTGGGCCTATAGGGACTCACACACAGGATGGAAGCACACACAATAAACCTAGCTTCACTGGCATTGCACCACATCACGTTGACTGACATGCTACCATGTTTTTGTTGTTGGGTTTGTTTGTTTTTTTAATATTTTTATTCAATAATTTTTTAAAAATTTATTATTAATTTCAATGGAAATTTACAGAGACTTTGGATTTCCATTCATTCATTGTTGCATTTTTCTCACCTCCCAACCCTCCCTCCTAGTACACTACCCTCTTGGAAAAGTAAAATTCTTTCATTGTTTTACAATCCCTCCCCCCAAGTCCACTCCACCATGTAGCCTTTGCTCTGGACTCCTGTCATGACAATAATACCTAATCACATATCCCTTTTAAACAGTTTTCTCCCTCATCTGTTTCAATATAGTATACATTATTGAACCCATCTTTCTCGTTCTTACCCCAACCCCGATGTCAGTCCTGTTTTACAACAGTGGCACCATGCAGTATTTGTCCTTTTGTGACTGAGATGCGTCACTCAGCATAATGTCCTCCAGGGTCACCCATTTTTAATAATATTTCATGAGTTCCTTGTTTTTCAATGCAGCGTAGTACTCCATTGTGTGACTATACCACAGCTTCTCTACCCATTTGTTTGTTGATGGGCACTTAGGTTGTTTCCAACTCCTTGCTATTGTGAACAAAGCCACACTAAACACGGGTGTGCATATATCTGTTTGGATGTCAGTTATGGTCTCTTTGGGGTATATTCCCAGTAGTGAAATTGCTGGGTCCAATGGTATCTCTATTTGCAACTTTTTGAGACAGCGCCATACCACCTTCCACAGTGGTTGCACCATTTGTTGTTGTTTTGTGCCGTCTAGTCAGTTGCAACTCATAGTGACCCCATGTACAACAGCTCTGAACTCTGCTCTATCTTGAGCCAACCTCATTGTCTCTGACACACCCACCCTCGTTACCCTAGTCACTGAAACAATCCATCTCATCCAGGGTCTTCCTCTCTTGCACTGTCTCTCCACCATCCCAAGCATGAGATCCCTTTCCAAGGACTGGTCCCTCTCCTTGCAGCATGTCCAAAGTATGTCAGATGAAGCTTCAGAAACCTTGTCTCCAAAGAGCAGTCTGGTTTCACCCTCTCCAGGACGAACCTATTTGTTCTCCTAGCAGCCCATGGTATGTTCAAGACTCTTCTCCAGCACCACAGATCGAAGGCATCAATTCTTCTATCATCCTTAGTCAGTCATTGTCTAGCTTTCTGATGCATAGTAAGTAATCGTGATGACTATAGCCTGGATCAGGCACACCTTATTCTCCAGACTGGCATTGTTGTTCTTTAGTACTCTGGAGGAAAGATCCCATATCAAATTAAAAATTATGCCATAATCTGTTCGCTTCCTATGAAAACCATGTAGCTTTATGCACTCACATTTTTGGTACACTAATAAATGTGTGATACCTATAGTGTTAAAAACAATAAAAGAAAGCTTGATGTTTTTGAAAATAACTCACTAGGCCTTTCTTCAAAGGGAAAATCTAAAAGCTATAATCATTCAGTTTGAGGCTGAGCAAGTTAAACATTTGTCTTGGTGGACTAGTTAGGTTGAGGACACATAACAAGAACAGCAGCGGCAACCTAGAATGATGTCTCTTCCAACAATTGATCTCTCCTGATGGCACGTCCAGAGTTGTTATTATTGCTGTTGTTAAGTGCCTTTGAGTCATAGTGACTCATAGTAAACCTGTGGACAGGGAATCTGAACACTGTCCTATGGTTACCACCTCTGACATACTTGAGCCTCTTCCTGTCAGTGTATCTTGTTAGGGGAATTTCTCTCTTTTGCTCTTTTACCTTTCCAAGCATAGCATCCCTTTCCAAGGAAGAGCCTCTCCTAGCAACATGCCCGAGGTGTGTGAGACGAAGCTTAGCCATCCTTGCCTCCAAGGAGAACTCTGGCTGCACTTTTTCCCCCCCATTGACTATTTTTTTAAAATTAATTTTAATGAACGTTTACAGAGATTTTGGATTTCCTTTCATTCATTGTTGCACTTTTCTCCCTTCCCACCCCTTCCCCCCAGTTCGCTCTTCTTTTTGAAAAGTAAAAGAAAAATTCTTTCATTGGTATACAATCCCTCCCCAGACGTCCACTTCACTTTGCAGCCTTCATTCTGTACTCCTGTAATGACAATAATACCTAATTATATATCCCTTTTAAACAGTCCTCTCCCTCATCTGTTTCAATGCAGTATACATTACTTATCCCATCTTTCTCAGTCTCACCCCAACTCTGATGTCAGTCCCATTCTAAAGCAGTGGCACTATGCAGTATTTGTCATTTTGTGACTGAGATATTTCACTCAGCATAATGTCCTCCTGGGTCACCCATTTTGAATAATATTGCATGAGTTCCTTGTTTTCCAATGCAGCATAGTATTCCATTGTGTGACTATACCACAGCTTCTCTATCCATTCATTTGTTGATGGGCACTTAGGTTGTTTCCAACTCCTTGCTATTGTGAACAAAGCTGCAATAAATATGGGTGTGCATATATCTGCTTGGGTGGCAGTTATGGTTTCTTTGGGGTATATTCCCAATTCTATTTGCAACCTTTTGAGAAAGCACCACACCGCCTTCCATAGTGGCTGCACCATTTTAAACTCCCACCAACAGTGAATAAGGGTTCCAGTTTCTCCACAACCTCGCCAGCATTTGCTGTTTACTGTTCTGTTAAATTTTGCTAGTCTTACTGGGGTGAGATGATATCTCATAGTTGTTTTGATTTGCATCTCTCTTAGATCTAGGGATTTTGAACATTTCTTCATGTGTTTGTTGGCCATCTGAATGTCTTCTTTGGTGTGGCTGCACTTTTTCTAAGACATATCTGTTCTTTTTTTTGGCATTCCATGGGTTAGTAATCAGAGCTCTTTACCACCAAAATGCAAAGGCATCAATTCTTCTGTCATCAGTGTTCTTTGTTCAGAGTAAGCTAGTTAAATGTTTACAAGCAGATTGTAAAGTTTTATATTTCCTTTTACATTTTGAGTCTTTCCTTTCTAATACTATTCACCGTAGAAATAATAATGAATAATAATAGTTAATAATATAGCTATTATAATTAATAATAAGAATAATAAGACATACTTTGGACATGTTGCAAGGAGGGACCAGTCCTCGGAGAAGGTCCTCATGCTTGGGAGGGTGGAGGGACAGTGCAGGAGAGGAAGACTCTCGATGAGATGGATTGATTCAGCGACTGGGGTAATAGGTTAGGTGTGTCAGAGACAATAAGATTTGCACGGGATAGAGCAGGGTTCAGGGCTGCTGTACATAGGGTCGCTCTGAGTCACAAGTGACTCCAGGGCACATAATAACAACACAGGCTCTAAGAGTTATTTTAGAGACCATCTAGTCAATTGCCTCCATCCTTTTTGCAATTCAGGTGTAGGCAGAATTACAGCATTTGTCGCTCTTTGCTCTAAAAGGATTGGGCAATTATATGGGGGGGGGGAAATTCACTCCAAGTGAGGTTGAGTATTTGTTGTTCTTTGTGTTGAGAAACTTCAAATTCTCGGAAGTAAATGAATTCCTTTGACAAACTTTGACGTTTCATAACCCCGTGTTCCATAATCTGTATGTCAAGGTTGGTAAAAGTGGTTTCAGAAAAAATTAGACTCATTTAGTGATTCCCCCCAACACACACACATTCATCATGCTAGTCCTATGGTGTATATGGATTCTATTTTAGGGCTTCATTTTTTAAAGCCTGTCTTCAAAAGTGCAACTGGACCAGAAGGCAATGAATTAAATTAGAATTTAAATTTTGAAAATCTTTTTCCCATAGCCTAAATTAAGGTTCACCTTTACCCCATCACTTCTATTTTCCTATGAACTCCTCCACTCAAGACCCAAGCATTTCTTTCCTTCTGTGCCAAGGAATGCTGATCTAACAAACGATATCACTTTGTAAATGGGAAGATACTTCTCGTTAATGAGGAAGATATTGTAATATGGTTAGGAAGAATAACTAGAATTACGAAGTCTTATCAGAAGAACGAGAAAAGAGCTATAGTTTTGTGTATGAATTTTAAATGTTTATCGTAGCAAGCCATTAATCTGTAATTTACTGTCATTGATTTACTTTTGCAGAGTTGATTGTATACTGGCAATTCATTAAAATGAAATACGAAGACAATTAAAAGCATGTTTTTTAAAAAATACATACAATATACATGAATAAAATATACTGTAAATGAATGATTGTCTAAAACACAATGTATATGGATGAAACACGATGTCTATGAATTATAAAAATATTAATAAAATTTTTTTTAAATGATGTGTATTTTAGATAAAAGCAAAATGAACGAAGGAACAATGAGTTCGAATTTATTTTAACTTGTGAACTCTCTCACTCAGTGCTATTTTGTGGAAGAAAAAGAAAATCTAATTAAAATTTAAATTTACAGCAACAAAAGGAAACAACCCATTAGAATTATATCAAGTTAACAGAAAAAGGTATTACTGCAAGAGCGCCCGGATAGCTCAGTCGGTAGAGCATCAGACTTTTAATCTGAGGGTCCAGGGTTCAAGTCCCTGTTCGGGCGGCTGCATGTTTTACACATTAAATAACCTAATATACGAGATTAAATGTCTTCGGGTTTTCTCATGGTTCATTTCATTCAACTATTTTTTTTTAAGATTTAAAAACATGCCAGATAAGTGTATTGTCAGGAAGAAAACTGATGATTATGCAAAATCGGTAAATTTCTTGATATTATTCGAGGTTTTGTAGTGTGCTTTCTCAGCAAACAAGAATCACAGTTGCAGGCGAGAGGGAAAAAAACACCCTAAAAATCCAACACCAACAATAAATCCCTCCCATACATAATATGAAGTACGAGTGAGCTCTAACTGAGACTTGAACCGTGATTATAGAGTTAACAGGCTTCTACTATAGCAAGTGAGCTATCCAGGTTTCAAGGAAGTGAACCGTTCATTACAATCCCTTACATAAGAACGAAGACGTTTGCGTAAGCATTTAGTTGCATTTTTTAAACAAGCCTTTTACACCATAAAAGGTGCCGGAATCGATGAACTGACTGTGCAAATTCTGCACGTTTCACCAATACTGACAATTCAGAATTGTTACGTTATCTATCCACTCCATAACCATTACTAGATAGACTTCTTTAATTTGTAGTGGGTGCAGTATTAAGAGAATGAAACGTGACGCACAGCTTTTGAAACGTTGTGGGAGTGATATCTAGTCTAATTTATTGTTGGTAGCAGAGAGAAAGCAATGCTAAAATCTGTTCAAAAAGGTCTCTGGAAGACAGAATATGATATACTGTGCTGAAGCTGCAGAGTTCAGCTGTGCGGTAGGAAGCGGGAGACAGGACCCTGCGGAAGGAACTGGATACTGTGCTGTAGAGCCTCTGAAAGTGCCCAAATAACTCTAAGTGCCCCAGACCTTGGAGGGACGCTTCGAAGTGATCTTGGGGACCAAGTAGCAGGGAGAAATGTTACTGATTTTGGCGTTGGACGACCTTCCCTGACACAGTGAGTCGAAACTGACTCACGTACATTTGGCTTTGGTTTATAGGGTTTGTAGTTGAGAGTATGACACTGCAGGACTTTTGGGGAACGATCCCCAAAAGGCTTTTGTAAACTAATGTCTTTCTTTTAATCCCACAAGTTAACTGTGTGTTCGAATGATTGTTCTGGTTGAGCAATTCTACTTTTATAAAATTTGTTACACACACACATGCACACACGCGCGCACTCGCGCGCGAACTGAAACCATCCCACTCAGCCAAAGACTTTCAGCCAAAAAATATACCGGTGTATGAAATAGTAATAATACCAGAAAGCAACTAACGCGTTAGGACAATCAACTACACAGCATCAGAACTAAAAATCCGGAAGGCTCAACACTCTTGGGACAAGCAGGCAGGAAGTCAAAAGATGAATTACATTGGGAAAGTCAGCTGTCAGGGACCTCTCCAGGGTACAGAAGAGCAACGGTATCAGTCTGGAGACTAAGGTGTGCCTGATCCAGGCCATAGTCTTTGCAATTACTTGTTGCTATGCATCGGAAAGCTGGACAATGATTAGGGGTGATGGAAGAAGAATTGATGTCTATGGCTGTGATGCTGAATATGAGTACTGAATATACTATGGACTGCTGAAAGAAGAAACCGGTTCATCCTGGGAAGGGTGAAACTAGACTGTTCCTTGGAGGCAAGGATTATACAGCTCTGTTGACATACTTTGGACATGTTGCAAGAAGGGACCAGCCTTTGTAGAGGGACATTATGCTTGCTAGGGTGGAGGGACAGTGCAAAAGAGGAATACCCTCAACGAGATGGACTGTATAGTGAGGGGGGTATTGAGGGTAGGTGTGCCAGAGACAATAAGGTTAGCTCAGGATAGAGCAGAGTTCTGAGTTGTTGTACATAGGGTCGCTATCAGCAGACCATAAAAACAACACAACACTTAATTAGGTTCATATCAGGTGGAAGAGCAATGGGAAGAGTAACTATTACATAAGGTATAGAGAACTATTGAAAATTTGGTTCATTAATGCCCTAATTTCCCACTCAAAGGAGTACACATACTTTTTGTTCCATTTGTTCCATTAAAAAGAATGATTGTTGTAAGTTTGTCCATAAAAATTCCATCCACAAATCGTACCTAGAGCTAATGGCAGAGAAGCTTTCTTGTGTAGCTGTGTCATCAGATGAGAATTTGAGACATCAAAGGAAGCTTGTCTTTTTTTTTTCATTCAAGACACTTTGATTCTTCCCTTGCCACTTCCTGGAAGATTTATGGAATTGTTTATAGTTCTTGTTGTTTTCAGTGCCATTTAGTTGCTTGCAACTCATAGCCACCCTATGTACAAAAACTCTGAACCCTGCTCTATCCTGTACCAACCTTAGGTGTCTCTGACACACCTACCCCCATTACCCTAGTCATTGAACCAATCCATCTCATCGAGGGTCTTCCCTTCTTGTGCTGTCCCTTCACCCTTCTAAGCATGACCTCCCTCTCCAAGGACTGGTCTCTCTTTGCAACATGCCCAAAGTATGTCAGAAGAAGCTTCAGAATCCCTGCCCCCCAAGGAGTAGCCTGGTTTCACCCTCTCTAGGACGAACCTGTTTGTTCTCCTGGCAGTCCATTGTATATTCAATACTCCTCTTCAGCATCATAGCTCAAAGGCACCAGTTCTCCTCTCATACCTAGTTGTTGTCCAGTTTTCTGACACATAGCAAGTAATTGTGAAGACCATGGCCTTGATCGGGCGCACTTCAGTCTCCAGACAGCATTTAAAATACTCTTCAATCTGACTTTGCTAGCATTCTGTACCAGCTCCACTCAATAGACATATAAAGCAAACCATGTATGTATTTAAAATTTTTTCTAGCAGCCACATTATAAAAAAGCTAAAAGAAACAAATGGAATTAATAATATATTGAAAAATATATAAAATTATTAATCAGATATTTTACTTTTGTTTCTACTAATCTAATCTCTGACTACAGTCATATACTTGTCTTAATTTTACTTGAGGGACCGGACATAATACATTCTATTAGATAATGTAAAAATAAAAATTCTATTGCTCCATTTTTTTGTTAATGCTGATATTCCGATATTAAAAAACTAATTTGATGAGTGTGAAATTATTTCTCATGGGGTTTTATTTTTGTTTCTGTGTCATTAGTAAAATTGAAAATCTTCTTAGTCAAAAAAAAAAAAAAAAAAAATTAAAAAAAAAAAAAAAAAAAAAGAAAATCTTCTTAGTCAAACTGAACTATATGACAGGATCAGAATTTCCGAAGACCAGGAGATAGAGATGGATTTAAATCAACCAACCAAAATTTAAAATAAGTAAAGCAAATTCTTCCTAGATAATTAAAAATTGAAATCAAATACATAATGGAATAGGAAAAACAGGTGGAGCAGGTCACCTAAGAAAACGAGTCCTCTGCCTCCTTTTTTTTTTCAGTCAGAGATAGTTGTTGACTGTTTGCTTGGGAATGATTACGGAATGAATGATGTCTCGGAGGCCTTTCGATTTAAAATGCAATTGGGCCTAAGCGCCACAGACCCTTGGGCTTAGTCTTGTTATATTTTGGGGAAACACTCTTTTAAGTCATACAGCACTCTTTTGTGAAATTGCCATACTGAGGTCATCTGGGTTTGCTATGATGCCGAGCCTTGTGCCTTTGGAGTGCCAAATACCATACTGGTTGCCTATGGTGGGCAGAGTTTGGCAGAGTTCCCAGTTTAAAATAGGTTTGGAAGCTGGAGTGGCATCTACTTCCTAAGCCTCTGGAAATTCTATGAACTTGTTGAAACAGGGATAGTTATCAAAAGACTTCATGTCTTTTATACTATGAGTTGTGATCGACTCTATGGCAAACAACAATAAAAATTAATAACTTGAGAGAAAGGTGGACAATCTCTATGCAATTTACTGCCTTGAAAACCCGCTGGGGGGAGTGTCTAGGTATGATTCAGTTTAAATTCAATGATGCATAACAACATGAACCATTATGAAAGGGAGTTAAGTCTTCAGCTGCTTGTACAGAACTTTGAATCTCCCAGCTATCCAATTCTACAGGTTATACCAGTAAAGCAAGGCATAGTGTGCAAACTAAGAGAGACCATTGCTTCATTTGATTTTGCACAGGAAAAGGTACAGCCAGAGTGCTACTTGGAGGCAAAGATGATGAAGCTTCATCTCCCATACTTTGGACATGTTGCTGTTGTTGTTAGGTGCCGTCAAGTTGAGTATGACTCATAACAATCCTATGAACCACAGATCTGAATCCTTTCCTATCATGTGCTATCCTCACAGTTCCTGGCACAGGAGAGCCCACTGCAGTAGGGACTGTGCCAATCCACCTGGTCAAGGGTCTTCCTCTCCTTCCCAGACTCTCCACCCTTCCAAACATCACGTCTTTCTCCAAGGACTAACCCCTCCTAGCAACGTGCCTTATCATCTTTGCCTCCAAAGAGCATCTGGCTGCACCTTCACTAAGACATATTTGTTCATTCTTTTGGCAGCCTGTGTGATGTTCAATACACTTCTCCAATACCACAATTCAAAGGCATCAATACTTCTTCTATCATCCCTATTCATTGTCCAGCTCTCAGATGCATAACAAATGATTGGAAGGACCCTGGCCTGAATCAGTGTATGCTGACTGGTTGCTTTGATTCAATTATCAATAAGTCATGGCCTAGAAGCCTTTTGCTTAAACCAATCAGGACTCAGTGGGTTGGCCTTTGTGTTTAAAAGTTGGCTGAATCCTGCCTAAGGGCAACTTGCTAGGAAAGGCTATTTCTTGGAGAGGAACATCATGATTGGGAAGGTGGAAGGACTGCAAGGAAAGGAAGACCCTCAACCAAATGGATTGACATAGTGACTGTAGCAACAGGTTTGAGGATGTTAGAAATAATGATGGTACAGGGATAGGACAAGGTTCAGATCTGTTGTTCATAGGGTCGCTATAAATCAGACTCAATTCGAAGGTACTTAACAACAACAACAACAGCAACAGCGTATCTGGCTCTAGGAAC
>NW_006399813.1:2981503-2997113 GCF_000299155.1 Elephantulus edwardii
TGTACTTTTAACTTGTTAAATTTGTGTCTTCTAGGCTGCAACAGTTCCATGATGCAACTTCAAGGATATGAATATGTATGGCTAAGCACACTTGATAACAGTGCTTCTAAATTCCAAAATCAATCTCCACAATAGTCTACATGTTTCCTATTGCCAAAGGGGCCCTTTAGAGTGTGAGAGAAGATCTTCACCCTGAAGCCTACAGCGTCCCTTTTCAGCAGGAAGTAGCTGAGAGAATACTCCGTCCCCCTTTCCTTATGAATCAGGGTGAAATCTCTCTCAGGGAGGAGTGATAGGGAAAGGCAAAGAACACACTGACAAAGGGGATTAATCAGAACTGGTTTTGACAAGCACTGTGGCAATGGGACAATTAAAACAGACTTTCAAGGAGAATAAAAAGAGGAATGAACTGGGGGAGGGGAGATAGAGAAAATAGTGCAACAATGAATGAATGGAAATCCAAAATCTGTAAATATTCACTAAAATTAATAAAATAAATTTTTTTAAAAAAGCTCAGTATGTGGGAAAAGAGAGAAAAACAATAAAAATAATATCATTATCAACAACAACAAAAAAATGCTGTTGAGTGGACTCATGGCACAGTAAAATACCGTTCAATTTGTGACAGTTGCTGTACTTGAGCCCATTGATGCAACACGGTCTTCATATAATTGAATGAAATTAATATGGGCAAGCATGAAGCATACTTTTTGTTTCTTAAAGTGAGAGAAATTGGAAGAATCTGTTCTCGAAAACAATGTATTAGAATTTTGTAAATAAACTAATATAAAAATAAAGTTACCTTGGGGAGGAGGATTGGAGAGAAAAGGGGGTTAAAATGTGCAACAAAGAATGAATGAAAATCTAACTTTTCTTTAAACCTTTGTTAAAATCACAATTAAAAATTTTTATTAAAAAATTGCAAGATATCAGCTCAGTAAAATCTTCTAACATTTGAAATCATGCTGCGATAAAGAAAATCTGGTATTTGTAGGAGACACTGATGTATTTGGTATTGTTAAATACAGCAGGTTTGGGAAGTTGTTGCAGGCTCTCTTTATAAGTAGCAAGGTTAGACTAAACGACACAATTGTCGTTGCTGTGATCCAAAAGAAGTTCTTCATTTTCTTCACACCTCCCTTTAGCGTTTATCACATCTCCCGTTGTTACTTTTGTGTATATTGGTCTTGTCTTTCCCTATTAGCTACATGTCTAGAAAGGTTGTTTCTTCTTTGCAGTTATCGTTAGATAAGATCGAGACAGAGGGAGTGGCAAAGAGAGAGTAGCTAAGTTGCTTCTCTTTATTTTTAGGTTTCTCTCCTCCCTGTTTTTTGATCTTCTGAGTGGGGACACTGGTAAATATTACAAAACGATCTCATTTCCTCAGTCTTTTCGAGTATCTCTTCGCCCAGATCCTGAGACACCCTATCCCCGGGTTAGGGGCCGTCTCTATGGTAGACTCCGCCTGTCTAGCTCTCTAGTCCTCCAAACTGTCCCTATCGCTGGTTTCCAAATGTCTCACCGGAAGCTTTTGCCAGAAGGGCATTTGAGAGGGCGGAAGTTGCGCCTTCTTTACTCGCCCTTTCAAAATGCTGCCGAGGCCTTCAGCTGTGTGACTGACACCCCTCCCCGCGGACTCGGCAGGGGAGCGACTCATGGAGCAGCCGTAAGGTGTGGTTCTTCCGCCCCAGCCGCGAGGTGTCCATTTGTACTGTGGGGAGCCGGCGGCCGTGCAGCCAGTGGCACGGGCCGCGGACGTGGATGGCCGTGCGGGAGGAGCTGGCTGGCTGGGTGGCCGCCTTGAGTCGCGCCTGGCGGAACAAGGCTAGTGGGGGAAGGGTTGCAAGACAAATACTGTGTGTGCACTGGAAATTGTCCAGAGAAAAAATGAGCGCCGACTGTTGGGCTGTCTCCTACAAGTCTGAGCCAAAAAGAATTGGGTTGACGTTGTTTTATCTGTAGCACCGAGACACTTTGGAATAAAGAGGCGGGAATGTCGGGAGAATAATTTCGGTATTTCTAAGAGAGTAGTTTTTAAGGCTGCAGACGATCGGCGTCAGAGAGTCCAGCGCTTGAATAAACATATGCATTTAGGAGAAAACATCCCAGGCCTCCTGAAACAGTATGAGGAGATGGAATTCGTGATGTGGCATTTGATCAGCATACACACCAGCGATTCTTAAACAGTTAAAAAAAAATCATTATTTTAATGCTACATTAGGAGGAAATGGTGCTGTTCTTTCTCTCATCAGTATAGATTGTGTTAGGCTGATTTGAGCTTTGGTATTTAGACACCTGGGAGAAGGAATCTGTCAAAGATGCTTGGAACCCTTGGCATTAAGCAGAACTGCATCGCAGTTTCTGATATTAAAAGGCAATTTGATTTAAACATGTTTTATACCACAGAACTTTATTTAGCAATGCCAGGCAGGTTAACAGTTTTTTTATTTTACAGTTTAAGAAAAGTGCATGCTTGTGAATATTTTTTTTTTCTCATTGCAAGCAATATTGAAATTAAGTGTAACAGTCCAACATCCTTACTCCAACGATCCCCTGCTGCTTGGTATGGTATCTTTCTTAATTTTTTTGGCCTATATTCACATTAAAAAAAAAACCAAAAACACATTGAGATCACGTTTTATGTATTGCTCTGCATTATTTTAAAATCAATAAGATCGTTTTGTATGCATTTAGATGTTCAGATCATGTTCATGGATTTTTTTAAAAGCCCAACAAAAACATGGGAGGAGATTGTCTATCGTTCTTCTTCTGCCTGGTGCACTCTGCCATGGAGGAGTTGCCTTTATTTATTATTTTTTTAATTATTATTAAATTTTATTAGTTTTAATGAACATTTACAGAGATTTTGAGTTCTCATTCATTCTTTGTTGCACTGTTTTCTCTACCCTCCTCCCCAGTTCGTTCTTCTCCCCCGCCCATGTCTGTTTTAATTGTCCAATTGCCATAGTGCTTGTCAAAGCCAGTTCTGATTAATGAGGAGTTGCCTTTAGATTGGAGTTCCTAACGGGTACACCACCAGAGCTCCCTGGCTTTTACCCAACAGAATGTGAGACATTGATTGGTCAATTCTCTTTATTATGGTGAGGAAATCCACTTTTAGGAGTTAATGCCAGTTTTCTTTAACCACCAGTCTTTCTGTCCTCATTCTACTCTATTAAATGTAAATTTCATTGACTTCCCCCCTACTGCTTGGAACCATTAGTAATACTTGTTTTCTAGATATTTGCTTATTTGATTCAAGTACAGTACTTGTTCCTTTGTCAGCAACTTATTTTACTCAGCATAGTATTTCAAGTGTTAGCTATGTGTGGCATAGATATTTTATTTATTCTCTCTTTTTTAAAAATGTGTCCTTTATCTAGGTACTGAATTCTTTTTTTCTCTCTTTGTCTATGGTAGTCATCAGAGAATTTCAGTGTGTAAACCTTTTCTTTTTTTTTTTTTATTAATTGTTATGAGTCTATTGTTCTGTTATGTACCCTCTAGTTGCCTGTACCTCATAGCAATCCTTTACACATAGATCTGAGCTCTATCCTATCCTGAGCCAGTCTCTCTGTCTGACTCACCTGCCCCCATTACCGGGTTAATCCTTCTCAGCTGAGGTCTTCCTCTCTTGTATTGTCCCTCCACTCTTCTGAGCATGATGTCTTTCTCCAAGGACTGGTCCCTCCTGGCCATGTGCCCAAAGTATGTGAGACAGAGCTTCAAAATCCTTGCTTCCAGAGAGCAACTAGATTTCACCCTCTCCAGGACAGATCTGTTTGTTCTCTTTGGAGTCTGTGGTATGTTCAGTACTCTTCTTCAACACTACAGCTTCAATTCTTCTGTCATCCTTATTTATTGTCCAGTTCTCTGATGCATAGCAAGTAATTGTGAAGACCAGGGCATTGATCAGGTGCACCTTAGTTTCCAGAGTGATGTCTTTGCTCTTCAGCACTCTGTAGAGGTCCCTGACAGCAGACTTTCCTAATTCAGTTCATCTTTTGATTTCCTGGCTGCTGGTGCTAAGAGTGTTGATTGTGGACTGAAATTGTTAGCAATCTCATTCTCTTCTCCATCCTGCATGGTGTTGCCAGTTTGTCTAGTGCTAAGAAACTGTGCTGTGATCGCAAAGCCATGCGGTTCGAATCTATCAGCTGCTCCATGGGAGAATACTGAGCAATCTCCTCCTGTCTGATTAACTATCTCTGAAAACCCCTTAGTTTGATTAACTGTCTCTGAAAAACCTGCTGGATGGTCAGCTGTGGGTTGGTTTTGACTTGAGGGTACACAACAGCAACAACATATGAGGCTGTACTGACCCATAAACTCTAGTGGGTTTTCAGATGCAATCTCATGGGATTACTAAGTCTTTGGGTTATCACCTGACCCATAACTTCAGTGGGTTTTCAGAAGCATCTGATGTGTTGCTAAGCTTTTGAGTTAGTAACACAGTTCCTTACCATTTAGGCCACCATTGCTTCCTAAAATAATTGTAAATTCATATTATTTGTGCATTTGTGACCTGTATTTTATTCAGCATAACATCTTCCATAATTATACATTAGTAATTAGTTGTTGGCTTGTGGCATAGGATTTGTCCTGCTAATGGAAAGGCAGTGCCACTAGGCAGGAAGATGATGAGCAGGCTTCTCCCTGGTAGTTTATAGCCTCTGAAATGACCTTGCGTGGCCAGCTTTAAGTTGGTGACACCCCATAAGAGATGGCAGTGCTTTTTTGAGTCCCTGGCTTATTTTACAAATTGCTTATGTAAAGTCTTGCTACACATTTTAAACTATTTTAGAGTCTTAAGATCAGCACTGTTTCTCTAGGTGGATATTCGAGGATGAAGTATGGACAGTTCTTGGACTAAAAGTAAAATGCACAGAGTTTTGAACCAAAGAGATGACTAAGACTGTGCTTTTTATTTCAGTCTGTAGAGAACATATAAAAGCATAATGTAATTGGTTTTCTAGTGTCATCCACTTCCTGTGTAGAGTCAGAAAAGCCAAAAAGCTAAGTAAGCCTTGTCCGACGTAGAAGAATGAGTAAGAATTTTCCAAATATGGTGAGAAAAAGGAACAAGTGACTTGGCAGTGGCTGTCAGACATTTGTAGCCTTGGCTTACAGTTAAAAAAAAAAGTGACTCAGTACACATTAATAGTTAGGAGCTGAGTGTGCCACATGGGATTGCTTTGAGCCAAAATTTATTTGATGGCATCTAATAAGGATACCTAATTAAAGAGCCTAACCTTTTAGAAACTGTGGTCTCTGTTAGTACTCCCTGTAGACAATAAGGTTTTAAAAACAAAACAATAAAACCAGCAAACAATACCTAATTAAAATGGTTTTTTTTAATGTTGAATAATATACTGTCCCTAAAACATTCAAAGCAGTGTCATAGTGACTTTTATTCTAAACATCATCATCAATTTCTTAGCAATCACTTGCTGATCTTCCACTGAAGATTATCCTATAAGTTATTTGTAGGGCAGTTTATAATGGACTGGACTGCAGACATACAGGGTTGTAACTCTAGATGAACAGTTCTGATCACCAACTGCTCTACAGGAGTAAGATAGTCTCCTGCAGTAAAGGTATATATACTTGGAAACTTGATGTTGTTGTTGTTATGTGATCCATAGCAACCTATGTACAGCAGTTCTGAACCCTGCCCTGAGCCAGTCTTGCTAATTCTGACACATCCACTGCCATTACCCCAGTCACTGTATCAGTCCATCTCATCCAGGGTCTTCCTCTCCTGCACTGTCCCTCTACTCTTCCAAGCATAGTGTCCTCCAAGGACTCATCCCTTCTGGCCACGTGCCCAGAGTATGCAAGATGGAACTTCAAAATCCTTGCCTCCAAGGAGCAGCTTGGTTTTACCCTCTCCGTTTAGTTTAGACCTGTTTGTTTTCTGATTGGTCCATGGTCTGCTCAATACTCCTTTCCAGCACCACAACTCAAAGGTATCGATTCTTCTGTCATCCTTAGTCATTGTCCAGCTCTCTGATGCATAACAAATAATTGTGAAGACCATAGCCTGCATTAGGTGCACCTTAGTCTTTGGACTGACATTGTTCCTTTCAGCACCCTGGTGAGGTCCCTGACAGCGCATTTTCTCAGTGTGATTCATCTTTTGGTTTCCTGACTGCTGGTGTTAAACCTGATAGAAGGGTATAATTAGTTGAAACTGACAGGACAACAGTGGGCATTATTGCTTGTTGCGAATAAGTTAGAAAAAAAGTCATTCTTCTTGAGCATAATGCTTAGCTTGTGGTTGATACTTATTAAGTAATTATGGCATGAAGAAACACAGCTATACTCAAAAGAGAATCTAAGTGGAAAAAAGGACAAAAATCTTGCTTTGAGTTTAGAGTCCACTATCTCATTTTATTTTTTATTTGCATCTTGATGAGTACTCTGTACATATTTTCTCTCTGAAAAGTTCCTCTCCTCCCTTTAAAAATTGTTCCTTTCTTACCAGCCTTTCTTCTAGTGAAACCTTCAATGAATCCTCATCCCTCCTATCTAACAATCAAAAGTACAGACGATGTCCATACTATGCATATTATGAAATAGGACATTGTGTGGTTTGGACATTGTATGAACATCGTATTGTAATCTAGTCCTGCCTTTTCTGTGAGCATCTCAACCAAGCTTTGTGTCTTTGCAGTAATTGTCAATGTCCAAGTGGAATTTGCTCTTTTGTTTGGTCTTCAAGCTCATTCATTATCAGTTTTCCCATGTCTAATAGAGGTCCTGCTTACATTTTTGTTAGCCTTGTAGATTTCAGTGTAGCCTATCCTTTAATAGCTTGGGGGAATTTTTCCATAGTTTTTTTTAGGCTCCTTGTGATTGAACACTGTTTTATGTCTAAACTGAGAAACAGCAGTCACTAACTTTCCATCTTTGTCTTATGGGAGCTTCCAAATGGATGCTTTCTTCTTTGCTTCTTGCTGCTGCTATGGGTCAGCTGCCTTGAAAGCCAGGATGTACTTCCAGTAAAATTTTTGGAAACAGTTGAACAGAGATAATATTACAAAACTGGATACTGCCACATATAGCCAAAGCATACTGTTTGGTACACAGTAAACTATTTTTTTTATACTTTGTTAAAATGATCTATTTTGTAAACCAGCAATTCTTTTTTTCATATAAAGAATTTTTAAACATCCAAAGAGAAAATAAAACCAGATAATACTGAATGCAAAGCAGTATAGTGGCATGTTTGCAAATGATCAAAGTTTTCATTGCCAGATAAATAATACTCTTGGTACATTATAGTATAAACTTTAACCTTTTAGGAACTTAAAAGATACTGCTTTTACCCTGTGATAGCAAGTTACTTATAATGAAAGTTACTTTCAGCAGCAGAAGGCCAAACTGATTAGAAATATATCATACATATTCATTCCATATTTCTTCTAAGCTTGAAGTGCTGAAATCCAGGTAAAGACTGGAACCCTTGACTCTTCCCCTGTCTCCCACTTTTTCTTGTTGTGTACCATCAAATTGGATCCACTGGCACAGGAGGAGTTTGCCCCTCCTTCTCCAGAACATCTGGTGGATTTGAACCTTGTGCCTTTGGGTTTGCAGCACAGCTTCTTGGCCACTAGGCCACCAGAGTTCCTTAACCCCTGATTCTTTAAAGTGAGTGGGGACATAGCTGTGGAGCTCAGGAATGGGAATGCATAACATTCAAGATCCTTTGAAAATCATTTCACTGGATCACTCCCCGTCCCAGAACATTTTCACCAAACCTTATACCAATTTGGCCTGAAAACTCTTTTCAGAACACAAGGATTAAGTCTTTATGCTCTGAGACCAAATGGTTTTCATGCACTATTCTCTTATCTCCACCAGCCAATACTGTAGGAATGGCTAATGTCCTAGTGGCAGTGGTAAAGGACGCACCAACCCTGACTGACACCCATGCTTTCTAGCTTGCTTGTGGGCCAGTTGTGCAGTTGGGACTCAAATCAGAGAAGACAGGACACTGACATGGTCCCAGACTTCATCAGTATCTCATCAAACCTTTCCACTCTGCTAAGGTCGTGCGGTTTAGGGTCATATTAATCTGGGCACCAGAAGTCCTGATTACCTTTCCTTCTTGGACCCTGTACTGCCAGATGCCCACTGTCTTCCAGCGCGATGATGTTCTTGGAGACGGAGGCCACTCTGTGAGGCAGGTCTCTGCCATTTAGAGGCATGTAGCTTCTGGACTCCTCCTGGCCTCTCTCCACCTTGGGTTCCTCCACCTCCTCCATGGACTTGCTGCTCCTGGATCTCAGGAGCCTCATCCAGGACACATAACTCACCTCTCTTTTTTTTTTTTCTTCTATAATTATATTTTATTAATTTTCATAAACATTTACAGAGATTTTGGGTTTCCATTCATTCATTGTTGCACTGTTTTCTCCACCCTCACCCCCAGTTCGTTCTTCTTCCCCCCCAATGTCTGTTTTAATTGTCCAATTGCCACAGTGCTTGTCAAAGCCAGTTCTGATTAATCTTCTTTGTCAGTGTGTCCTTTACCATTCCCTATCACTCCTCCCTGAGAGAGACTTCACCCTGAGTCATAAGGAAAAGGGGATGGCGTAGTCTCTTAGCTACTTCCTGCTGAAAAGGGACGCTGTGGGTTTCAGGGTGAAGATCTTCTCTCACTACTCTAAAGGGCCCCTTTGGCAGTAGGAAACACATAGACTATTATGGAGATTGATTTTGGAATTTAGATGCACTCTTATTGATTGTGCTTGGCCGTACATGTTCATATCCTTAAAGATGTATCATGGGGGTGTTGCAACCCAGAAGACACAAATTTGACTAACAAGTTATAAGTACATGAGTCAAAAATTATGGAAAAGTAAAAGAAAAGATTCTTTCATTGTTTTACAAACCCTCCCCCAGGTCCCTTCCACCATGTAGCCCTCGCTCTAGTCTCCTGTGATGACAGAAATACCTAGTTATATATCTCTTTTAAACAGTTTTCTCCCTCCTCTGTTTCAGTGCAGTATACATTATTGAACCCATCTTACTCAGTCTCTCCCCAACCCCAAGGACAGTCCCATTCTACAACAGTGGCATCATGTAATATTTGTCCTTTTGTGACCGGGATATTTCACTCAGCATAATGTTCTCCAGAGTCAACCATTTTGAATAATATTGCATGAGTTCCTTGTTTTTTAATGCAGCATAGTATTCCATTGTGCGAATATACCACAGCTTCTCTAGCCATTCGTTTGTTGATGGGCACTTAGGTTGTTTCCAACTCCTTGCTATTGTGAACAAAGCTGCAATAAACATGGGTGTGCAATAACTCACCTCTCTTATTCTCATCAGTCGGTTGGGGTTTGCTCTCCGTGGTGGGGAGACCAGTTTCCCTTGTAAACTTTGAATCTCTTTGGAGGTGCTTCTGCTCATCTTTTCTGAGCCCGAGTTCCTTTTAAAACAATGGAACAAAGTAGACCTGATGGCTAGTTTGGCCTCTTAAGTCCCTTTGATCCATGCACCTGGAACTTAGGCAGGGTAGACTGGGGCTCAGGGATGGAAATGTCACATGTGCTAGGTCCATTCATACCTCAGTGGGCAGAGGCATGGGGAGTCCTTCTAGTGATGTTTCTCTCTGACAGAGAGAGGTCTTTCTGACCAGCCACACTTTCTTTGCCAATAAAAGGCATCTTTCGTCATCGCAGGGCAGGGCCATCTGGTTGGAATGAGCTGGTCAGTGGTTCTTCCCTGGGCAAACCCGTCCCGAAGGTACTTTCATCAGATTCGGGGCATAGGTACACAGTAAACTTTTTAAATGGAAAGTATAGTATGTACGTAAGCCAATAAGATAGGTGTTTATTGTTACCAGTGGCAAGAAGCTGTGCTGCAATCATGAAGGCACGTTCTTGGAGGTTGTCAGCTGCTCCCGAGCTGCTCCGGGGGAAAAAGATGGACAATCTTCTCCTTTGTCTTAACTGCCTCTGAAAACCCACGAGAGGGTCAGCTATGAGTTGGTTCCCACTCCCTGGTACTCAGCAAACAACAAAAACAAAACAGTCATTGAAATACCTGGTAGTATGGTTGATTTGTAGACAAACTTTAGATATGTGTGGGAAGCTACTGCATTTGCTGTTTCTCCCACTGGAGTTTTTGAACTCTCTATTAACTTTATGGTTAATAGACGTATATTTAATGGAATATTGGCCAAACAGATGACACATGGCTTAATTTCTCCCTACTGTGAACATCTTGGCCCTTAAATTTATATCTCTTCAATGGCATATCTCTTTCTTCTGGTTGTTAAAGTAACTTACTGCTCTGTTTATCCTCTGTCCTATTACCTTGTAATTACCTTTTTTCCTAAAGTGTCGAGACTCAGCATAGCAGAGATTCAGCTTTTCTCAACAAGTAGAGTATTTCAGAAGCCTGAAATGGTAAAGAGATGAAGAATAACAGGAGACTAACCAAACTTGGAGGGCTATTTCCCTGCCTCTTACCCTCTTATTCCTTCTTGTTGGTATGTGCTGTCGAGTCACCTGTGACTCATTCTTAGTGACCATATGTATGCTAGTTCTGAACCCTGGCCTATTCTGAGCCAATCTCAGCATCTCCAACAGACCTAATCTCATTACTCCATTATTGAGTCTATCCATCTCATCCTGACGCTTCCTCTGCTGCGTTGTCCCTCTACCCTTCCAAGCACAATGTCTTTCTCCAAGGACTGGCCCTTCCAGGCCACATGCTCAAAGTATGTGAGATGGAGCTTCAAAGTCCTTGCTTCCAGAGAGCAACCTGGTTTCTCCCTCTCCAGGACAGACCTGTTTGTTCTTCTGGCACTCCATGGTATTTTCAACACTGTTCTCCAGCACCATAACTCAAAGGCATTGATGATTCTTCTGTCATCCTTAGTCATTGTCCAGGCAGTGAATAGCCAGTAATTGCAGAGACCAGGATCAAGTGCACTTTAGTTTCCAGACTGACATCATTGCTCTTCAGTACTCTGGTAAGATTTTCCCAGTGCAGTTAGTATTTTGGTTTTCTGACTACTGGTGCCAAGAGTGTTGATCGTGGAACCAAGCAAGCCAAAATTGTTAACAATCTCAATCCCTTCTCTATCTATCACGATGTTGCCAATTTGCCCAATGGTGAGAATCTTTTATTTCTTGATGTTGAGCTTCAATTCATTTTGAAGGCTGCAGTCTTTGACCTTCTTTAGCAAATGCCTCATGTCTTCATAAATTTCACCAAGCAAGGTTGTCATCATCTGGATAATGCAGGTTGTTGATGCCACATTCCTTTTCGTAAAGTCCAGCCTCCCAAATGATTTGATCTACATAGAGATTGTAAAGGTATGGAGATATGATGTATCCTTGAGGCACACCTTTCTTGTACCTGAACCATGCATGTAGTGTGTCCTTGCTCTGTTCTGACTACTTCCGGGTCCAAGTATAGGTTTCACATAAGCACGATTAGATGTTCTGGAATTCTCATCCTTCTCAAGGTTAGCCACAATTTGTTGTGATCCACACAGTCAAATGCCTATTCATAGTCAATGAAGCACAGATAGACATTCATCTGATATTCTGATTTTGGCTAAGATCCATCTAATGGTGTCTATAATGTCCCTAGTGTCATGGCCTCTTCGAAACCCACTTTGTACATCTGACAGTTCTTGGCTGATGTACTTTGCCAGTCATTTTTGTATAATCTTCAGCAGGTTCTTGCTTGTATGTGATATTAGTGATGTTGTTTGATAATTCCCACACTCTGTCAGATTACCTTCTTTTTTGAATGGGAATAAATAGAGATCTCTTCCAGTCGGTTGGCCAGGTAGTTGTCCTTTAGATTTCTTGGCACAACCTGGTGAGCGTGGCCAGGGCAGCATGTTTGTTGAAATATGTCAATTTCTGGCAGTTTGTGTTTTGTGTTTTTGTTTTCTTTCAGAGCAGCTTGAACTTCCTTCTTCATCACCATTGCCTCTTGATCATATGTTGTTTCATTAAATTCTTGTATGCCAGCCAGTTCTTTTTGGTACAGTGACTCTGTACTCCTTCCATCTTTTTTTGTTTTTTTTAATGAACTTAAATTCTTTATTTTTACAACTGGAGAAAGATGGGTTGCTTTGCCAAGAGATAGGTAGAATATCAGGACTAGGACTAAACCTGGAACTCCAAATCCAACAGTTAAATGTGTGTGTGTGTGTGTGTGTGTGTGTGTGTGTGTGTATTTTTTTTTCTTCCATCTATTGATGCCTCCTTAGGCCTTGCTAAATTGTAATCACAGTGTAACTCCTACCCAAATGGCAAACTGCTAATCAGAGTAGTAGTTTTATGAGCTGTAGAAAGGCTGTGGTTTTGCTGGGCTTGGGACTTTCCACTTTATAGCACGCTTCTTTCTTTCTCTTAGTCCCAGCTCACTGGAGCTGATAGACCTGGTTTCTCACCATGTGATCTGCCTGTCAGTGTAGTTTTATAGCCCCTAGGGAAGGGGCATCAGGTTTCTGCTGGCAAGCGCAGAATATTTCAGGGGAAAAACAATAAATAGCCTTCATGAGAACAGAAATATTTAGATTTTTAATTGTCTTATAAAAGAAAAAGAAAATGGCAATTTGAAACAAGTATGAAGGGGGTCAAAGAGAACCAAGCAGACATACTAGGCATGAAAAATTTAATGTTAACCTCAAAGAAACCATAACTGCCACCCAAGCAGATATTTGCACACACATATTTATCGCAGTTTTGTTCACAGTAGTGAAGAGTTGGAAGCAACCTAAGTGCCCATCAACAAACTAATGGATAGAGAAGCTGTGGTATATTCACCCAATGGAATACTACGCTGCATTGAAAAACAAGGAACTCAGGAAATTTTATTCAAAAGGACATTATGCTGATTGAATTATCTCAGTCACAAAAGGACAAGTGCCACTGTTGTAAAACAAGACTGACATCGAGGTTGGGGGAGACTGAGAAAGATGGGATAAATTATGTATACTGCATTGAAACAGATGAGGGAGAGAATTGTTTAAAAGGGATATATGATGAGGTATTATTATCATGACAGGAGTCCAGAACAAAGGCTGCACAGTGGAGTTGACTTGGGGGGAGGGATTGCATAACAATGAAAGAATTTTTCTTTTACTTTTCAAAGAGAAGACCGAACTGGGGAAGGGGTGGGCAGGGAGAAAAGTGCAACAGTGAATGAATGGAAATCCAAAGTTTCTATAAATTTTCATTAAATTAATAATAATTAAATGATTATTTAAATAAATAATAATAATTAAAAAAATTTAATGTTAGTAATACATGAAGGAACTGGAGTCAGAAAACCAAAAGGGTCGAACTCGCTTAGCATTTCTTAAGCTCAAGGAACTGAAGAACAAATTCAAACCTCCAGTTGCCATAATCAAGGATGCTTTAGGCAGAGTATTAAATGATCCAGGAGGTATCAAAAGAAGATGGAACGAATATACTGAGTCATTGTATCGAAAGGAATTGGCAGACACAGAAGAATGTAATGAAACAACATATGAGCAAGAGCCTAAGGTGATGAAGGAAGAAGTTCAAGCTGCTTTGATGGCAGTAGCACAAAATAAGGCCCCAGGAATAGAAGTGTGGCATCAGGATTGGTGGAAGATCTATCAGCAATCTGCGTTATGCAGATGACACAGCCCTGCTTGCTGAAACCGAGGAGGTCCTGAAGTGCTTGCTGCTGAGGGTCAAGGACTGCAGCCTTCAGTATGGATTGAAGCTCAGTGTCAAGAAGACAAAAATTCTCACCACTGGGACAACTGGCAGCATCAGGATGGATGGTGAAGAGATTGAGATTGTTCACAGCTTTAGTCTGTTTGGCTCCACAATCAACAGTCTTGGCATCAGCAGCCAGGAAATTAAAAGACGTATTGCGATAGGAAAGTCTGCTGTTAGGGACCTCTCCAGGGTACTGAAGAGCAATTGTGTCACTCTGGAGACTAAGGTGCGTCTAGTACAGGCCATGGTCTTTGCAATCATTTGTTACGTGTCAGAGAGTTGGACAATGACTAAGGAGGATAGAAGGAGAATTGATACCTTTGAGCTTTGGTGTTGGAGTGGACTGCTAGGAAAACAAACAGATTTGTCCTGGAGAGGGTTAAACCGGGCTGCTCCTTGGAGGCAAGGATTCTGAGGCTTCATCTGACATACTTTGGTCATGTTGTAAGGAGAGACCGGTCCTTGGAGAAGGACATCATGCTTGGGAGGGTGGAGGGATGGTGCAGGAGGGGAAGGCCCTCTGGGAGGTGGATTGATTCGGTGATTGGGACAATCAGGATGAGTTTGTCGGAGACAGTGAGATTGGCACAGGACAGAGCAGAGTTTAGAGCTGTTGTACATAGGGTTGCTATGAGTCGCAGGCGATTCGACGGCACATAACAACAACAACAATACAGTAGATCATAGATGTGATTAATAGTATAGTGCACACAACTGAGGAAACAGTTAAAACTCTAGACTGAGATTATCTCAGGACAAAGAAAATACAAAGAAAAAGTGAAGCAATAGAGAAGCTACACTCACAGGAAAGAAGGAAGAAGGGATATACAGCAGGGAAGAAGTACTCACATCTGAGGATTGGAATCTTAGAGAAATAAAAATGAGGAAATGCTTGAAGAATAGGGGAATAAAAGGAATTATCTTTGAGAATTTTTGTTTTAATTGAGGATAAAATAGTAAAGATAGATTTATTAGAAAGTTATATATCCCCAAAAGGATGGACTTTCCTTCTTGAAATATGGAGGGGAAGCCTAGAATTTTTGTTTTTTAAAGTGGAAAGACTTCAATAAAAAGGCCCTTAGAGTGATAAAGATAAGATGAGAAACTGAGGAAAATGTGCTGCTTATCATGAAAAGTAAGTAGGGCTTAAAAAATGAAATTAAGACACTCTGAGAAAGATCAGATTTTAGGTAAGACAGTAAAAATAGAATTCTGTCAGATAGATCAACAGTAACATTAAATGCAAGAAAACCGAAGGGACAGGGCTTCAATTTGGTTGATGCCCTGGTTGAAATGTAATATTCCTCTTAGAAAACAAAGGCCGTGTACACATTGTTTAGTAATCACATTTTCTTGACCAGCATTCAGAAACCTTCTCAAAGGTACCTCACTTGTAGCCAGTTGTCATTGAGCCCTTTCAGTGGATAGCACTCCCCACAGTCCTTGCAGTAATCTTGTCTTTGGGAAACAGGTTCCTCTAATGGTTCAATGAGTACTTTTTTGGATGGGGGTGTGTGTGTGGGGGAAATGTAAAAAAAGTAAAGATAGATTTATTATTAGGAAGTTTCATCCAAAAGGGACAGACCGGTGCGGTATTTCCCTTGTCTGTGTCTCTGCCTGTTCTCTCTCTGCAGACCAAGGAATCCCATCCGGGAACCCCCTTAGTAAAGCTTTAGCTTCCTTTAAAAAAGGGGGGGGGGAGGACTGACTGCTTTGTTTGAAAAGAAATATAGAGGTGCAACCACAGTGGAAGGCATATGGCGCTTTCTCAAAAAGTTGCAAATAGAGATATCATTTGACCCAGCAATTCCACTACTGGGAATATACCCCAAAGAGACCATAACTGACATCCAAGCAGATATATGCACACCCAT
>NW_006399813.1:2997393-3005898 GCF_000299155.1 Elephantulus edwardii
CAATAATGTATACTGCATTGAAACAGATGAGGGAGAAAACTGTTTAAAAGGGATATGTGATTAGGTATTATTGTCATGACAGGAGTCCAGAACGAAAGCTGCGTGGTAGAGTGGACCTAGGGGAGGGATTGTAAAACAAAGAATTTTTATTTTACTTTTCCAAGAGGGTAGTGTACTAGGGGGGAAGGTTGGGAGGGGAGAAAAGTGCAACAGTGAATGAATGGCAATCCAAAGTCTCTAAATTTTTACTGAAATTAATAATAAATTTAAATTTAAAAAAAGAAAAGAAATATAGAGGTGTCAGTTAAGCCATCTTTTTTGGTTTGGTTTTGTTTCTTTCCCCAAGGCAATAAATCTTTTTTTAAATTTTATTTTCTATTGCTTTGCTTACAAAGTTAGTATTCCTTGTAAAGAGGCTACTTTTGAGTCTCACATTCCAGGGCTTCAACTTGTTATTTTCTCTTTCCTGGTATTCTTCCCCTCTAATTTTAAAATTCAAGACTATTGCAACATCATTATGTTAGCCTTTACTTGGCCATTACTGAACCTATTCAAAGCCCTGCAAAAGCATATTTTAAAAAAATTGATGAGAATGAGCTTGCAACCTAAAATTTTATACTCGGCCACTTTCATTTAAATAGGATATGATAAAAAGTATTCTCAGGAATAAGAGGTCTCAAGAAACTTTGTCATACAAAAATTCACACTATTCTAGATGAAATAGAGATTCAAATACAGGATATTTTACATGACATATATGAAGTGAAGCTCAGATTCCTTTTCAAGTAATCATTGTTTTAAAAACAAAGATAGTTGTTAGGTGCTGCCAAGTTGAGTACAATTTATAATAACCCTGTGAATAGCAAATTCATAGTAACCCTGTCTTTTCCTGTGTCATCCTCATCAACTCTGGCACACTTGAGCCCATTGCAGCAGTCACTTTGCCTAGCCCTTGTTGAGGGTTTTCCCCTCCTTATCTCTCTACCTTTCCAAGCATAATGTCCCTTTCCAAGGAATAGCCCCTCCTCACAACATGCCTAAAGTCTGAGATGAGTTTTTTTTCTTTGCCTCCAGGGAGCACTCTTCTTTCTCCATGACATAGCTGTTCTTTTAGAGTCTATGGGACATTCAGTGCTCTTTTCTAGCCCTCAAAGGCATCAATTCTGCTGTCACCCTTCTTCATTGTTCTTCTCTCAGATACATAGGAAATAATTGAAAAGTCACTGTGGCCTGAATCAGGTATACCTTAGTCTTTAAACTGACTTCATTGCTCTTTGGCATTGAGACCAATAAATAGGAAGCAAGAAAGGAAAATATTGTGTTAAAGATTTAATTGAGAGACACAGGGATACAACTTTTTTATAAAATGGAGTAACATCTTAAAATAAAGATATTAAAAAAATGGCATAAGATACAATGCTAAATTAAGATAGTGGCATGTTGTTATATGTCATTGAGTTGCCTGCAACTCACAGTGACCCTACAGTAGCTCTGAATCCTGGCCTATCCCCCCCTCCGCCCCCCAGCCAGTCTCACTGACTCCTGACACAACTTAATCTGATTACTCCAGTCACTTAGTCAATCTATTTCATCAGAGGTCTTCCTCTCCTGCATTGTTCCTCCACCCGCCCCAGCATGATGTCTTTCTCCAAGATCTCGTCTCTCTTGGCTACATGTTCAAACTATGTGAGATGGAGCTTCAAAATCCTTGCCTTCAGGAAAAACTTGCTTTCACCCTCTTTGTTTAGATCTGTTAATTTTCTTGGTGGTTCACAGTATGTTCAACACTCTTCTCTACCTTTACAGCTTAGAGACATTGATTATTCTGCTATCAGTCACTATACAGCTCTCTCTGATGCATAGCAAGTAATTGCAAAGACTATGGCCTTGATCAGGTACACTTTAGTCTCTAGACTGACATCGTTGCTCTTTAGTATTCTAGTGAAATCCCTGATAGCAGACTTTCCCAGTGCAGTTCGTCTTTTGGTGACTGTTGCTGCTAAGTGTGTTGATCATGGAACTAAGCTGAAATTGTTAACAATCTCAGTCTCTTCTCTATCATGATGTTTCCAATTTGCTCAGTAGTGAGAATCTTTGTTTTCTTGATATAAAGCTTCAGTCCATATTGAAGACTAAAGTCCTTGACCTTTTGCAGCAAACAGCTCATGTCCTCTTCAGTTTTTAGCAAGCAAGGTTTGTCATCTGCATAATGCAGGTTACTGATTCGTCCTTCAGTCCTGATGCCACATTCCTCCTCGTCCAGCCTCCCAAATGATCTGTTCTGTATATAGATAGAAAAGGTATGGAGATAGGGCACATCCTTGACTCACACTTCTTTTCTGATCCTGAACCATGCATTGCTTCTCTTCTCTGTTCTGACTACTGCGTGCTGCTTCCTGGTCCAAATAGAGGTTTCACATAAGCACAATTAAGTGTTCTGAGATTCCCATTTTTCTCAAGGTTAGCCACAATTTGTTGTAATCCACACAGTCAAATCCCTTTGCACAGTCAATGAAACACAGATGGACATTCCTCTGGTACTCTCTGCTTTCAGCTAAGATCCATCTCACATTGGCTATAATATCCCTAGTGCCTCGGCCTCTTCAAAACCCAGCCTGCACATCTGGCAGTTCTCTACTGACGTACTAGTCCAGTTGTTTTTGGATAATCTTCAGCAGGATCTTGCTTGCATGTGATATTGTTGAATAATTTCCACACTCTTGTCAGATCACTTTTTATTGGAATGGGAGTAAATATAGATCTTTTCCCGTCATTTGGTCGGGTAGTTGTCCTCTAGATTTCTTAGCACAACCTGGTGAGTGTGTCCAAACATCTCTTTGTTGAAATATGTCCTTTGGTATTCCACCAATTCCTGGGGTTTTGTGTTTTGCCAAGTCCTTCAGAGTAGCTTGAACTTTTCATTGTCATTGCTTCTTGATGATATGTGTTTCATGAAATTCTTCCATATCAGCCAATTCTTTTTGATATAATCACTCTGTCCTTCTTCCATCTTCTTTAGATTTTTCCTGAATCATTCAACATTCTGCCTTCAGCAACCTTAAGTATGAAAACTCTAGGCTAAAACTTGTTCTTCATTTCCTTCAGCTTAAGAAATGCTGAGCGAGTTGCCCCTTTTGACTTTCCAACTCCAGCACTTTGCCCATTTCATTATAATATTTTGCTTTGTCTTCCCAACCTTCCCTTTGAAATCTTCTGTCCAGCTCCTTGATTTCTTCCCTTTGCTTTGGCTTCTCAGCACTGTAGTGCAATATTGAGAGTCTCTTCGGCATCCATCGAGGTCTTTTCTTCCTCCTGTCTGTAGTTTTTGTTTTCTTCCTGGATGCTATTCTTGATGTCCTTTCACAGCTTATCTGGTCTTCACTCAGTGTTCAAGGCCTCAAACCTGTTCCTGAGATGATCTTTAAATTCTGGTGGGATAGACTCAAGATCAAATTTTGATTCTTGTAAATTTGATTTGATTTTCTTTAGATTCTGTTTGAACTTGCATCTGAGTAGTTGATGGTCTCTTTGGCACTCAACATTTGGCCTAGTTTTCACAGCTGATATTGAGCTTCTCCATAGATTTTTTTTTTCATAGATGTAGTCAGTCGGATTCCTGTATAGATCATCAGGTGAAATCTATGTGTATAGTTGCCATTTCTGTTTTTTTATGAAAGATGTTTGCAATGAATTAGTCATTGATGATAACAGAATTCTATCATTTTGTCTCCTGCCTCATTTCTGTCACCACGTTCATGCTTTCCAACTACTGATACTTTTCCCGTTCCCAACTTTTGCATTCCAGTCACCTATTATCATCACAGTGTCTTGGTTGCATGTTTGATCAATTTCCAATGGCAGAAGTTGGCAGAAGTCATCTATTTCCTCATCTTTGGCCCACATGGTTGGTACAAAGATGTCCTGGGCTTCCTGCTGCCCTTGCAAACTCTGACCATGAATGAATGCCTCATGCTCCTCGCTCCTCTTCCTCCTGTCTCCTCCCCCTGGTTGACTTTGTCAAGGGGGGGCAGAAGAAGGAAGGAGGAAAGGAGGAGGAGGAGAGGAGAGACATGTATTTGATTGATAGTGATATTAACAGGTCTTCCTTGGCATGGTTATTACTTGTCACTCACAACATTGTATTTCAAAATGGATCTAGAAATGGTATTTTTAACCCTCACCATTTCATTTCCAGTGTAATAGATCATATGATTGTCTGATTAAAAATGTCCCATGCCTGTCCATTTCATTTGGCTAGTGCATACTTTCAGGTTAAAAAAAAAATCTCTGCATCCAGATTTCTCTCATTGTTATCAAGTTGCAACCAACTCATAGCTGACCCTCCAGCTGGTTTTCAGAGACTGTGAATCACATAGCAGGAGATTGCCCACCTTTTTCCTTCAGAACTGCGGAAACCTTTGAGTTGGCAGTGCATTCCCCTGATACAGATAGATTCTTTATATGACACACCAACAGTTTTAATGGTATATAAAAAGAAAAACACATCAGATTATACCAACCAAAAAAGATGTATGACTAAGTTAACATAAGATCAAATCTGCTTTAAGACAAAAAGTACTAATTGTGATTGAATTACTCCATAATAAAAGGCTCATTTCTCCAAGAAAATACAGTGATTTAGAGATTATATGCCTCTGGTTAAAAACTTCAAATTTGGGAAAACAAAAACTAGTAGAACTACCCCAGGATAAATGGCTAAGTCACCATCTTAGTAAAAGATTTTGTCAGATCTCTTTAGTGTATGTGGTTCAGGCTGACTTGTTAGTAAGACAGTAACTGATTTCTACATTTACATTTTTACATTTGACTTACAGCCAGATTTGATCTGAGGAACTGAGTTCTGGAAACATGTGTTACAAAATAGATCTCTACTGGTAGTAAGAGTGTCTCAGCAATTTTTCACACAGAAGATGAACCCTAATCACAGTGTAGTTATGTTAGGAGTTGATCCTAAAAACCTACATTTGGAAATTATATGTACAACTGTATAACCCATGGATTTAACTACAATGGAAATTTTAAATCACTAGAACAGGATAGTAATGAGAGTTTTGCATATCAAAACCTGTGAATAAAAAATGTTGAGAGTGGGGAGGAATTCATAGCCTTAGATGTATATGTATCAGGAAATCAGGTAAGTGTCTAAGAAATCAGCAATTACTGACACAACTGAAAAAAGTAAAAGCAAAAAAGTAAAAAGAATGGATAATTATTAGGAAAGTGAAGCTACAGTAGAGAAGATCAGCAAAGCCTGAAGTTGTTGTTGTGTTTTTTTGTTTTGTTTTGTTTTTTGTTTTTTTTGCCAGGGGAATAAAAAAGGGACAAACGTGACAAGATTGCGGAACAGAAGTATGAGGACAAACAGTATTACGAAAAGGAGGATGGACCTGTACATGAAGTAGAGGTTAAAAGAGGGTGCTCTCAGAAGTAGGCTGGCAGTTTTGAAGGTGAAGACATAATGACAGAAGAAACAAAAAGCTTAAATAAAAACTATTAAATTGAAGCAAGTTGTTAATTGCTTTTTTACTCCTGCAAAGGATTTATGAGACTAGGTTTCAAAACATTTACAGGTCAGTTTTACCAATCTTTCAAGGGCCATACCATCTCAGTTTTGTAGCATTTTCTCTGTGTTATGTGCTGTCTATACTCATACCTGACCCTCCAGCAGGTTTTCAGAGGCTGTAAATTAATAAGGGAGGAGCGTGCCCATCTCTCTCCTGCAGAGCAGCTGTGAATTCCAGCTACCTGCCTTTGGGTTAGCAGTGCAACTCCTTACCACTAGGCCAATGGAAAACACTCCATAATCATTCTGTGAGGCCAGCATAACCCAGACAGTCAGACTAGGCAAAACATAGTAGAGGGAAATTGCGCTCATTTATCGTAATGTATACTTGAAGAATGAAAACCAGAGAAGGGAAAAGTATATTACCCCAAACCTTGCATTTATTACAGGTTTACAAAGAAAAAGTACATTACCCAAAAGTTGCACTGATTACAGGAATGCAAGGATTTAGTATTAGAAGATCCATAAATGAAATGAAAAATCCACCACTTTAAAAGACTAAAGAAATGATAATTTCAATACAGAAGAACCATTTTATAGAACAGTCATCTGTGAAGTACTCTTTGTTATTGAAGAACAAAGAGTTGTTCAGTGTTATTGAAATACTCTTTGTTCTTCCTTGGAGAGAGACATAATGCTTGCAAAGGCAGAAGGTTAGTGAAGGAGAGGAAGACCCTAAACCAGATAGATTAACACAGTGACTGCTGCAGTGGCCTCTAGCGTGTCAGATGTATGAGGATGGCACAGGATAGAACAGGGTTCAGATCTGTTGTTCATTGTGTTGCTGTGGGTCATAGTTAGCTCGATAGTGGCACCTAACAGCAACAAAAACATTGAAGAACAGCGGGAACTCCCTTAAGCTTATGAAAGCTAAAATTGATTTCTGTGAAATTAGAATAGATTCATAACTGACCCTCCTGTGAATTTTCACAGGCTGTAAGTGATGTGAGAGGAGATTGCTCATCTTTCTCCCATCTAGAAACTGGTGGGTTTGGACTACCAGAGAGGCACGGCTTCTGGATTAGCAGCACAATAGCTCTCTGTGGACTACAGCACCAGAGCTCCATAAGCATACAAAGAGTTGAGCAAACTATATGTATGGAGGGGAAATAGAAGCACTCCTTTTTAAATCTGAGACAAAGGTGCCTGATGTTTTTATGAGTATTCATCATTGTGTTTGAAAGTCTTGAGGAGTAAAGTAAGACAATTAGAAGAAATCAGCACAAGAGCAGTAGTGGGGAAATAAAATTCTGCTTTCAATGTGATACTTTATTAGAAATAATTGGTAAGTTTAGTAAGATAACTGAATATTGTTGTGTACCATCAAGTTGGAATATTAAATTAATTAAAGTCATCTGTGTTTCTGTGTATCTACAGAAATCACTGAAAACTAAAGGGAAGGCATCAGTAGTAATTCTAAAATATTTTGATTTTTGTTTGTTTTGTTGTTGTTGTGTACTGTTTAATCAGATCCTACTGCACAGGAGGATATTGCCTCGGATGGCAGCACAGTTTCTTGCCATTAGGCCACCAGAACTCCCTTAATTCTAGAATAGAATCAAATCTAGTACAAATGTTGTGCTTCTCTTTTGAGAAAAAGATAAGACTTTATTAAGAGATATTAATAAAGGGTTATATCAAATGGATATATTATAAAATGACTTGTGTTTTTCTTAGATACTGTCGAGTCAAGCACAACTCATAGCAACCCTTTTCTGTGCCACCCTTGTTGTCTGTGACATACGTGATCCCATTGCTGCAATCACTGTGCCAATCCATCTGATTGAGGATCTTCCTCTTTTTCACTGGCCCTCCATCTTTCCTAGTATATCTCTCTCCAAGGAATAACCTTTCCTAGCGTCAGGCCCAAAGTATGTGAGATGAAGCTTTGTCATCTTTGCCTCCAAGGAGCACTCTGACTGTACTCACCAAGATATATCTTGTAATAGGTCTTTTTTTCAAGATACGTATTGTCAGAAGGAGGTAGTTTGGGAAAAGTCATCATGCTGGAAAAGGCAGCGGGTCAGTGAAAAAGGAAGACCTTCAGAGAGATGTATTACCTGCTACTGCTCATAGTGACCATGTGATCAAATTAGAACCTTGCCCTGTCCTGTGCCATCCTCATGTTCTCTGTCATGCTCAGGCCAGTGTTGTGGAGCATCTCTTTTTTTTGGATGTTTTTTCTGCAGCATAATGTCTTCCTTCTGAACTGACCCCTTCTGACACTATGTCCCAAAATATGTTAGACAATTTCTCTAATGATTACCCTGATTTCACTTTTTCCAAGACAGATTTGTTTCTTCTCTTGGCAGTCCATTTTTTGTGTGCCACTTAGTCGCATCTGACTCATAGCTGACCCTCCAGTGGGGTTTCAGAGGCAGTAAATTGCATGGGAAGAGATTGTCCATCCTTCTCCCAGAAACCATCTGGTGGATTTGAGCCATGTGCCTTTGGGATCACAGTACGGCTTCCACCAGAACTCCCTTTTAGCAGTCCATGTTGAGTGTACCATCAAGTTAGAATCAACCCATAGCTGACCCTCCAACAGGTTTTGAGAGGCAGTTAATCACATGGGATATTGCCCCACCTGTCTCCTATAGGACAGCAAGTGGACTTGAACTACATACCCTTGCCTTGGCAGCACAATTGCTTGCCACTAAACCACCAGAGCTTCCTTTGGGAGTCGGTAGTATATTCAATACCCTTTGCCAACACAATTCAAAGGCTACGATTCTTCCTTACGTCATGGAAGGAAAGTGTCATTGAGTAAAGCCAAAGGAGAGGAGAATATGAACTAGAGGTAAGGGTGAAAGGAAGAAAGGCTTTACAAAGTTAATAACACTCTGTTTGAGAGAGATAGCTTGGATTAGTGTGGTAATGGGATGTAGTAGTCTAGTGATGGAGCGTGATGAGAAGTAATT
>NW_006399813.1:3006058-3009630 GCF_000299155.1 Elephantulus edwardii
TCTTTCTCTTTCCTATTATTGATGAACAGCTGGAGTTGCCATTTATTAAAATGGAGAAGACTAGTTTGATGAGAGTTTATCTCGCATACTGGGGAGTGCTGTCAGGAGGGTCCATTTTGTGGAGAAAGATAATCATGTTTGTTGAAGTAGAGGGTCATGGACACGCAAGGATTGACCCAGTGGCTCAAATAATAGGTCAAACACACAATAGGGTTGTGACTGGTGCAGGAGCGTGGTGCAGGAGCAGGCCAGCTTTGCTTCTTTCTATTGTACAGAGTCACTGTGAGTCACCACCCACGTGATGCTGTTTCTCTCTCTAGAAGATAGGTACAAAGCAGAGGGGATTACCAAGATTCCATACATCAAGGAAGACTTCAACATGTTGGAACATGTTAGAAAGTGAGTAGAGGAAAACTTAACATCAGGACTGATAGGTTTGGGGGACCTGGATTAATTTTATATTTATAAAATCCAGCCCACTTAAAATCGTAAATTGTGTTTGTACTCTGTTTCCCATTTTTTAGCCAGGAAGCTGGTTCAGGGAGGGACGAACTATGGCACCTAACAACAATAATTAGCCTTCTCAAAAGAGTGAATAATCTTGTGAACTTCAGCCAGTCTCTATGTTGGTAATCTAGCACCATTTCCTTGATGAGGTATGATACTCATAAATTTATTTCACTATCATGCTATTTAAAAATGACATTTAAAAAATTTTAAAATTAAAAATTTAATTTTAAATTAAAATTTAAAAATTTTAGAAATAAAAGACTTGATGATAACTTCAGGCCAAGTTGATTTTTTTAATTTCTTATCACTTATTTAAAAGAGAAGTTAAAAACATTAATTAAACCATATTCTTTGTGTCTCAGATGTGCTTGAGCCCATTATTAGTGTCAGTCCTACTGGTTGAGGGTCTTCCTCTTGGTCTTCCACTTCTCCCAGTGTGATTTCTCCGAGGTATAGCTCCTCCTGACAACACAGACAAGTATGTGAGGCGAAGTTTCACCATCCTTGCCTCTAAGGAGCACCCTGGTCTCCCAAGACAGACTTGTTTATTCTTTTCACCATCCATGAAATATTTAGAATTCTTCATCAGCACTACTGTTGAAAGGCATCAGAGATCAGTCATGAGGATGATTCAGGACAGGGTCACAATAGGTTGTTGAATCCAACAATGTTCTTTGTTACTGATCTGTGTTGTATTTCCCCCGATGATAAACTTTTGGATTTAACCCATTTTGTAGGTATCTGGTTCATGTGCTTTTTCTGAATTTGTACCAATTTAAAAATGAGTTTCATTGATAATGAAAATTTTGACTCACTTTCCTCTGCCCACTTTCCAAAACATGTTCGAACATGTTGAAGTTTTCCTTGATGTAATCTTGGGTTCTCTATTATCTTGGTAATCCTCCAGCTTTATACCTATCTTCTAGAGAGATAATCTTAAAGGCAGTCCAAGAGAAGAGGAGGAGGAGCTAGATACTCAAGATAAAAAACAGACTCCTCAGTGAAGTCAAGAGTGTAAATTGGACTTTTAGCCTAAATATATATTCATGTCAGTGTGGAGTTGGAACATGCCCAAACCTGTTTTGTTTCCAGCTTAGTTGAAAGAAGCTTAGATCCTTGGTACTCTTAGTTTAAGACTGTAGTGTTTGGAAGCCTCTGAACTAGAAAGGGATCCATAAAGTATATATATATAAAATCTCATGAGTCTGTTGCATTTGCTTAAGAGTTTAGAGTTTAATTTGTGAATTCTTTTTCTCCTTTTAGTTTTATCAATAGGCTGCAATTTCTTCACTGCCAAAATGTCATCACTTTCCACCTCTGCCCAGTGTTCAACATCTGAGAGTGCTTGCAGTATCTCTACGGAACAAATCACTCAGGTAACACCTTTTTTTTAAAAATTTTTTATTATTTTGTGTGTGTGTAGCGTCAAATCAGATCTGACTGGTACAGGAGGATATTGTGCCTCCTCCGGCAGAGCATCTGGTGGATTCGAACCATGTTCCTCTGGGATTGCAGTGCAGCGTCTTGCCACTAGGTCACCAGAGCTCCCAGGTAACACCTTTTCCGTAGCAGTTTTTAAAAATTTAATCGAGGGATAAGACTTCCCTCACAAACTGTAGGATCTGTACAGAGCTAAGTGTTTTTGGTTTTTACAGATTGCTCAGTGGTATACATCTTGGAAACTAGCATACTTTCTGGTGATAATGGCTAATGGAGTATTTGGGGCTGGGTTAAGCAAGTCTTTGTTGTCTTCCTGGTGATATAACGGATTGACTTTTTTTGAAATAGCAAATGTATTCTTAAAAAATTTTAAACTTAATGATGTATTTATTAACTATTTAACTGTAAAGACTTCTTTGATTATCTCTTTCCTTCTTTAAAAGTCCTCTTGATTTTTTTCCTCCCCAAATATTTTTCCTTAACATAATTGGGAAAATAAGTAATTTTGTTTTGTGGTTTTGTAGGCATTCTATAAAATACAGGGATCTGTGCTTAATATATAACAGTGTAATTTGGAATTATTGAAGAATATGTGACTTAATTAAAGAAATAGTTTTTTAAAAAATTTTAAAAAGTTTTGATTACTGTTTTTGTGTGTGTGTACTGTCAAATCATTAATTAACGCAATAGTTTTGACGTTCCACTCTGTGGTAGAAAACAAAGACCTCAGGCTTTGTACAAGAGCAAATTACAGAAAACTTAAAGATTCATCAGCTAAAAAACCCCTTCAGTCTGGCAGAAATGACTTTTCATGATGACTTCCCTGCCTTCCTAAATTTGCTTTCCATTTAGCATTTATTTAAAATCAGACTGGTTGCTGTGGAGTTGATTCTGACTCATTGTGACCCCATATGTGTCATCAGGTTTTCAGAGGCTGACATTTTAGGAATTGATCATGAGGCCCTTCTTGTGAGCCAGCTTTGGGTAGGAAATAATCCTTTGCACCATCCAGGGACCCAGGGTATGTCTGTTGTTGTTGTGTCTACAGAGTTAGAACCGATCCATAGCTGACCCTATTCAGAGTTAGTAAATCCCATGGGAAGAGATTGTCCCTCCTTCTCCCAAGGAGTATCTGGTGGATTTGAACTGTGTACCTTTGGGTTTTTTTGGTTTGTTTGGTTTTGGTGTACTGTCAAATTGGATCCAACTGGCGTAGCAGGAGATTACCCCTTCTTCTCCAGCAAAGCTTCTGCTTTTTAAAAATAAATTTGTTTCTTGTTACTTTGCTGTGTTTAGATTATACCATTTACTCAGTTATGAGAACAGTCTTTCTAGGATGGTGGGTTATTGGCTAGCTTAATGGATGGAATCAGAAAGTGGAAAATGCTGTACATATGGAAACTTATTTTCAGAGAACTGTGTATGTTTTTGTTGATAGTGCAATTCCTTACTGCTAAACTACCAGAGTGCCTTTTGGATGGGTCTACTGGTAACAAGTTCTCTTAGCTTTTGTTGGAAAATGTCTTAATTTTGCCTTTTTTCTTGAAGCACCATTTTTATCAGATTGAGTGTTTTTGGTTAACAAGTTCTTTCTTCTCCTGCACTTTAAATAGCATGTTCCA
>NW_006399813.1:3010902-3016511 GCF_000299155.1 Elephantulus edwardii
CAACCATTTTGAATAATATTGCATGAGTTCCTTGTTTTTTAATGCAGCATAATATTCCATTGTGCGAATATACCACAGCTTCTCTAGCCATTCGTTTGTTGATGGGGAGAAGAGATAAAATCTTTAAATTAAAAGAATAGAATATTGTATTGAGTGAAAGAAATAGGTATTTGCGGTGATTAAATCATAGTACAAAAAAAAAGTGGTTTCTTGTAAAGTCTTAAAATAAGCACTCCTATCCACTTCTGTAATAGCTTGCCTCTGGGAGCCCTATGAACCTGGAGAGAGGATGAAATACAGACACCCAAGCGTTGAGGACTCTCCTTCATAGGGTCGCTATGAGTTGTTTGCAACTCAATGGCACTTAACAACAACAATAACAACAACAAACCTGACAAAACCAAGTAGCAGTGAGAGGAGGAGATCATAAAATATGATCATAAGATCAGGAAATAAGTGTTTATAAATTATGTAGTTGAAAGGAGCTTTGGTTGCCTAGTGACAAGAAGCTGCGCTGAAATCCCGAAGGCACGAGGTTTGAATCCACCATATGCCCCGCTGGACAACAAAGGGCAGTCTTCTCCTGTGCCATTTGAATCTGACTTGATGGTACACATCAAGGAAAAAAAATGTATGTAGTTAAAGACAGACTTGATAATCAAGAGATAGTAAATAAAAAGTCATTATCCCTTCTATACAAGGATGAGGAAAAGTCCAAGAATTTTTGACTTTTTATTCAATAGTTGTTGAATTGTTAATTGTTATTAAATCAAGTAACATTTGAATGTCAGCTGAAAATAGATAAAGGAACTGAAATGTAGTTTAAGTAGAAAAAATTTAACTATCCATTGAGCATGCTTTAATAGAGTCCTGTTAGGGCATAAAAAGAAAACTACTAAATTTTAATTTGTTCTGTGGAAATATGAGTTTTGATTTACTTTTGTTTGTTTTAAATGAAAATTATTTAATTCACAGATACCTATTTTGACATTTTTATTGATTTCATTGATGGTGAGATTATGTAGGAAATGGGCATTTTCTGCCAAAAGGGAAAAAGAAAAGTTGATTAGTATTGAAAGTTATCCTAAAACCACTTTATGACTAATATTTGAAAATTATGTTAACACGTAAGAAATAACATGTTAATAGTTGTTTTTAGGCGAGCTCTGGTGACCTAGGGGCAAGAAGCTGCACTGCAATCCTAGAGGTACGCGGTTTGAATCCACCAGATGCTCTACCAGAGAAGCAGGAACAATCTCTTCCTGTACCAACCAGTCAGATCTAATTTGATGGTACACACACACACACACACACACACACTAATAAAAATAAAAAAAAAAATAGGGGTGAGGAGGGTAGAGAAGGGGGAAGGGGGTCAGAGAAAAAAGTATAACAATGAATGAATGAAAATCCAAAATCTCTGTAAATGTTCGTTAAAATTAATAAAATAAAATAGTTTTTATGAACCTGCTTTTAAGGAGAGGAGGACCTATGTGAAAGGAAAAAAATTTCTATTAAATTAGGTGTGTATTTGATAATGCTGGTAGTTTATTTTTGGAGGAAGGTGATTATATTTAAAAGTAGTTGTTCAAGTAATAAACGGTAAGCAGAACACTTAGTGCTTTTTTGTATTAGGTTTTAATCTTCACAATTTGCATATATAAATTTATTTGTTCTTGAGAAGAAGAAGAAATTGAAGTTGGTTATTTGTCTAGATTTAAACATCTAGTGAATATTTACACCAGGTTACACTCCTGGACAGTCTGTCTTTACTACACTTTAAAATGTAGTTCTTAGGATGATAGAAAGTAATAGTCGAATGGCCTACAAATTTATTTATGCATTGGCTAATTGTATGTATTAGGTGATAAGTTCTCTACTAGTTTTTTTTTTCTTTTTTAGAAAAAAGGCTTAAATTCTTTTGTGCTATCTGTTAGCTTACGTAGGCAAATCTAACTGAACTGTAAATAGATTTCTTTGATGTTTACATCAGGTACAACCAAAACTGTCACTTCTGAAGATTTTGCGGGCAGCAGGTGCACAAGGAGAAACATTCACTGTTAAAGAGGTAAGTCACCAGGGGGAAAAGTAATCCTCAAGGGAATCAGTTTGTTAATGTTTTAAGAACATCTAGGAAGTGGAAGTAAAAGCTTGTCATTCTCAGCTGCTGACAGTTCCGTGAATCCTCTGTACATGGTTTCTTTTCTGTATTCTTTTACATTTAGGCCTGAGAAAGGAAGAACCACTGGAGGAACTACTTTTGCCTTATTTGAAAAAGATTTTCAAGATCAAGTTGCACTTTTTATTTCCTTTCCAAAAAACTTTTTATTGTTGTTGACAAACTAGACAATTTAGTGACAACTTATGTTCTTTGAGTTGGGCAGCCCTTCTTACTCTTGTCCTATGAATTTAAACTCACTGTTGCATAAGATTTCTGTCTGCTCTTGTGAGTTGCTATTAGTAAGTTTGAGTTTATATAGAATAGTTAGGCTAAACCATTGTTTGTTTTCTAAATTTTTTAAATTTTATTTTTTTATATTTAAATTTATTATTAATTTCAGTAAAAATTTACAGAGACTTTGGATTTCCATTCATTCATTGTTGCACTTTTCTCCCTTCCCAACCCTCCCCCCTAAATAATTTTTTAGTTTTAATGCTTCACACGATAGTTTTGGTTTAAGAATTTTTTTATGAAAATAAATTAGAGTTTCATTTAGCCTCCCTGGCTCCAGGATGTCTGTTGTGTTGTTAGGTGCTTTTGAGTTGAGTATGACTTATAGAAACCCTGTGAATAACAGATCTGAACCCTGTCCTAGCCTGTGACATCGTTACAATCTTAGACACAGTTGAACCATTGCAGCAGTCAGTATGTCACTCAGTCTGGTTGAGAGTCTTTCTCTCTTTTGCTGACCTTTCACTTTCCCAAGCATGATGTCATTTTCTAAAAAATAGCCTCTCCTAGCAACATGCCCAAAATATATGAGATGAAACTTTATCATCTTTGCTTCCAAGGGGTACTCTGGCATCCTCTCCAAGACATACCTGTTTGTTATTTTGATAGTCTATGGGATATTCATTACTCTTCTCCAAAACGACAGTTCAAAGGCATCAGTTCTTCTTCTGTCATCCTTAATTCAGTGTCCAGTTCTCAGCAGTATAACGACTGACTGAAAAGACTGTGATCTGAATCAGGTGCATCTTATTCCTCAAACTAACATAATTTAAAAAAACTCCAAAAAATCCCCCCAAAATAAAACACCTAACATCATTGTTCCTCAGTAATTTGGGAGGCTCAGACTACAGGCTTTCTCAGTGTAACACATCTCCTGTTCTGACTGCTGGTATGACATATATGAAATGTCTGTAGTTCATGAAAATTTGAAATTGTGTTCTATATTATTCTTCTTTTGATTATGATTCTTCTCTTGGATCTTTGGTTAAAGTGTTTAATAAGAGTAGGCGATTATTTCCATGTGTAAGAGAGGCAGATCTGGAGGCAGTTAATTAGCTATACATTCCATATCCTCCTCCCTGACTCTATGTCCTCTCTTGCTTCAGAGGAGTAGTTGTGCCTTGGTCGGCTAATTGCAAGCTTTTTAAACTCCAGACACTATACACTGTAGTGGTTGATAGATCAGAAACTAAACACATTATTAGACCATCTAACAGGAATGCCCTTTCAGACTATGACCCTAAACCTCTAAATCAAGGAAGCAAATCTCATGAGGTGTTTGGTTGTACATAAACAACTTTCGCAGCTATTCTTTGTGTTGTAAATCTATCACACAAGTTTTGCCAATCAAATTTTTAGAGGTATACAAGTACTGATAGTAATTATACTATTTAGTATATTAGCACCAGTAGCTAGGAAATCAAAAAACGTATTGCAATGGGAAAGTCTGCGGTTAGGGACCTCTCTAAAGTACTCAAGAGCAGCGGTGTCTCTCTGGAGACTAAGGTGCGCCTGATACAGGCCATGGTCTTTGCAGTCACTTGTTATGCATCAGAGAGTTGGACAGTGACTAGGGAGGATAGAAGGAGAATTGATGCCTTTGAGCTGTGGTGCTGAAGAAGAGTATTGAATGTACCATGGACTGCCAAGAAAACAAACAGATTCATTCTAGAGAGGGTTAAAGTAGGCTGCTCCTTGGAGGCAAGGATTCTGGGGCTTCGTCTGACATACTTTGGACATGTTGTAAGGAGAGACAGGTCTTTAGAGAGGGACATCATGCTGGGTAGAGTAGAGGGACAGCGCAGGAGGGAAAGACCCTCTATGAGGTGGATTGATTCAGTGACTGGGGTAATTGGGATGGGTGTGTCAGAGGCAATGAGATTGGCACAGGACAGAGCGGAGTTTAGGGCTGTTGTACATATAGGGTCGCTATGAGTCGCAAACGACTCGATGGCACCTAACAACAACAACAACATATTAATTGCTTGTCTGGTTTTAATCACTGTAATTTTTCCATCAGTATAAACAAAAAGTTTTAAACATAAGCAGTAACTTCACTTTTCTTCCCGTTTCTTGCCCCAGTTTTACCACTAGTAAATTGCGCATAGTACTTGCTTATTCTTGTCTTTTTATCTAAGTGAGGGTATATTATGTCTTCTTGTGACACATTTTACTCAGTGTAATGTCTTCATGCTTTATCCCTTTTGTGGCATGTGTCAGGACTTCCAGCTGATTAGATCCTCACTGTATGTTTGTAACACATTTTATCTGCTCATCTATTGATGAACATTTAGGTTGCTTCCATTCTTCCACTGTTGTGAATAGTATTACAGTGGACACTGGTATGCAACTTCTGTTGAGCCTTTGCTTTCCGCTCTTTTGTGTGTATCCCTAGAAATGGAATTGCTGGGTCATGCATGTGGTACTTTCAGCCACTGTAGTGTTTTCCATAATAAATGTACTACCATTTTGCACTTCTACCAGCAGTGGATCAAGATTCCAGTTTTCCCACACTCTTAATAACATTTGTTATTTTTCTGTCTTGTATCTTAAGCATCCTGTTGTTGTTATATGCATCGAGTCGCCTGCAACTCATAGCGACCCTATATACAACAGCCCTAAATCCTGCTCTATCCCTTGCCAATCTTACTGTTTCTGACACGCTTATCCCCATTACTCCAGTGACTGAATCAGTCCATCTCATTGAAGGTCTTCCTCTACTGTGCTGTCCCTCCACCCTCCCAAGCATGACGTCCCTCTCTAAGTGAAATGGTACCTCATTGTGGTTTTCATTTGTATCTCCCTGATGGATAATGAAAAGAACTCTGATAGCCTAGTGTGGGTAATGAGTTGCACTGTCAACCTAAAGACAGGCAGTTTGAAACCACCTATTGCTCTGAGGGAAAAGAGATGGACAATTTCCTCTCGTGCACTTTCCAGCCTCTGAAAACCAATGAGAGGATCAACTCTAATTCCATGGATTGTTTCCAACTCCATGACAACTCATTGAATTTTATTGCATTGATGGCTGAGAATATTAACCATCTTTTCTTGTATTTGGTGACTATTTAAATGCTTTCTTTAGTGAAATATCTGTTCAAGTCTATTGCTGACTTTCTGATTGAGTTGTCTTTGTTAAATTGTTGAAGATATATAT
>NW_006399813.1:3016611-3020752 GCF_000299155.1 Elephantulus edwardii
GATGATTAGATTCTTATAGGATGCATGGTTTCCAGAGAGATCCTCCCAGTCAGCAAGTCATTATTTTTTTGGTAAGCTAAATTTCTTGAATTTTATTAAGTCTCCTTTATTTAGGCTTTTGCTATTTTTTTATTATTATTAAATTTTATTAGTTTTAATGAACATTTACAGAGATTTTGGGTTTTCATTCATTCATTGTTGCACTGAGGCTTTTGCTATTTTTGCTTTCATTATTGTATTAACTAACTCATTGTTAAAGTTAGGGCCAAAAATGTGTCCTGCATTATTCCTTACAATTTTATGATTTTTAGGTTGCACATGATTTTTATGACTTAGATTATACATTTAAAAATTTTTTTTTGGCCTGTGTATGGTGTGAGGCATAGATCCTGTGTAATTTTTTTGCATGTGAAAATCAGTTTTCCCAGCAGGATTTGTTGAAGAGAGACTTTATTTTTATTTATTAAATGGCTTTAGGTCCTTTTGTCAAATGTATGAGTTTGTTTCTAGACTTTCAGTTCTGTTCCACTGGTCTTTTTTTTTCTGTTATATCAAGCTGTTTTTTTAATGCTCACTCCTCATTTGTTGACATGGTTAGTTCTGGAGACCGGGTTGCTATGTAAAAATTGACACAAAAACAGAGAATGACCACATGATGATACGGTGTGGAGGATGACTACATTGTATAGAACCTCCAAATTACATCATTATATCTCTTCCAGGTTATATTACATAACTCCCAGACCATTGAAAATTGTAGCCCAGTAAAGTTAACATATAACCATAATGTTCCAGCCGGTGTCACACACTGCATACTTTGAAGATTGTTATTGTATATTATGCAAAATAACTGGATATTAAGTATTTTACTATTATCATAAATTCTAGGCTTGCCTCTGGAAACTATGAACATGGGGAAATGATGAATTATACAAACATTCAGGTCTTTTGTTCTAGGGTCGCTGTGAGTCATCTACGACTTGATGGCACCTAACAACAACAACGACATAGAATAAAATAGTTTAAGTGAGGAGTAAGCTTTCTATTGTGATATTTTACATCTATATGTGGATTCTTTATCTGGTCCTAGGGTACTATATTAGCGTAGTATTTGCTTCATAGAATGAATTAGGGAATCGTACTTCCTGGCTCTTTTAACTTTTTTAAACACTTTTTTCCCAAGTGTGTTGTGAGCTAAACATTAAGTTTAACTGTAGATTTCTTGATCTCAGAATTAAAATGCAAAACATGTATAAGATTTAAAAATGATACTCCCTATGGTTTACATGCTATGCTGCCAGCCAGGAATTAAATGCAGTAGTTTTTCATTATAAATGTGTCAAATACTCTTGTGAGTTATTTTAAATACTTATGCATTTAAATAACTTATTTTAGCTTCTCATGTTGTTTTGGGTTTGTGTTGTGTTTTTTTTAAACACAAGCAAATTGAATTATTTAGGAGGAAAAATCATTAAAATGTTAATCTATTGGATTTACTTGTATTTAGTAGGGTAAAGAGCTAACCTTTCCCAAATGGAGGAGGCAAAAATAGAGTCCTTCTATTTTTCATGAATGTTCAGTACCTGTCAGCATTGCCCCACCCCTTCAGCATTACATTTCTTTAGGAAACAAATCGGGAGACATTTCAGATTTTCTAGACAATGCATATTTTCTTTATTATCTTAAATTATGTGCATCATTTTAAACTAAATCTTCAAAACTCTGCTGAGTGAGACTTTTTTCCGACTTTAGTAGTGTAGATTTGTACATAAAATCTATCACTCTATTTCCTTTAATGCCATGCAAAAATTTTCCTGGGTTGAAAAGTCAAATCCATACCCCTGGAGAATGTTTTGTTGGGACAAAAATTTATAAAAAGTCAGTTTTTATGATTAAACTCTGTAACTTTGATCCTACCTGGTACTAAGGGGGAATTTTCCTTTTAAAGTGTAGCTTCTTAGTGCCTGTATTGTGACAATAAGATATAATGAGATACTTGTTCTTTTTATGTGCCATCCAGTCACCTGCGACTCATAGTGACCCTATGTACAAGAGCCCTAAACCCTGCTCTATCCTGAGCCAATTTTATTGTCTCTGACACACCTACCGCGATTACTTCAGTCACTGAATCAGTCTATCTCATCCAGGGTCTTCCTCCCCTGCGCTGTCCCTCTACCCTCCCAAGTGAGACATCCCTCTCCAAGGCCTGGCCTCCTTGCAACATGTCCAAAGTATGTCAGATAAAGTTTCAGAATCCTTGCCTCCAAGGAACAGCCTTGTTTAACCCTCTCCAGGATGAACCTGTTTGTTCTCTTAGAAGTCCATGGTATACTCATTACTCTTCTCCCACACGAGAGCCCAAAGGCATCAGTTCTCCTTCTGTCATTCCTAGCCATTGTCTGATGCATAGCAAGTGATTGCAAATACCATGGTCTGTGTCATTTTCACCTTAGTCTCCAGAATGACATCATTGCTCTTTAGTACTTTGGAGAGGTCTCTGACAGCAGACTTTCCCAGTGCAGTACATCTTTTAATTTCCTGGCTGCTGGTGCCAAGAGTGTTGATTGTGGAGCCAAGGTGGCCTAGTGGCAAGAAGCTGCTCTACAATCCCCACGGCTCGCAGTTTGAGGCCACCAGCCTCTCCTTGGTAAGATGGACAATCCCCTCCCATGTGATTAACTACCCACTAGAGGGTCAGCTATGAATTGGTTCTGACTCTGGTACATAACAATTAGATTAGTAGCAGACAAGTTAAAAGAATTATAACATCAATAGTATCCCAAATGCAGTAGTTGTTGATTGCCTTCCAGTCAAGCATGACTCACAGTGACCCTATGAAACCCCTCTACAACTATCAACATTTATTAACGTTCATAGAGTTTCCGAAGGCTTGTGGTTTAGGAAGTAGATGCCACTCCTGCTTCCAAACATGTCATAGTATGTTATTGTTGTTATGTGCCATTGAGTCACCTGGGATGTATAGCGACCCTATACAGTTATACCCTGTACAGCAGCTCTGAACTTTTCCCTGTCTTGAGCTAGTCTCACTAATTCCAACATACCTGTTCCATTTGCCACAGTTACTATATCAATCCATCTCATTCTGTATCTTCCTCTCTTGCACTGTCCTTCTACCCTTCCGAGAATGATGTCCTTCTCCAAGGACTGAGCTCTCCTGGCCACATGCCCAGAGTAAGTGAAGCAGATCTTCAAAATCCTGGCCTCCAAGGAGAGACTTGGTTTCACCCTCTCCAAGACAGACCTATTTGTTTTCTTGGCAGTCCATGGAATGTTCAAGACACTTCTCGAGCACCACAATTCGAAGACATCTGTTCTTTTTCTGTCTTCCTTAGTCATTGTCTAACTCTGAGGCATAACAAGTAATTGAGAAGACCATGGCCTGGATTAGGTACACTATAGTCTCTAGACTGACATCGTTGCTCTTAAGCACTCTGGAGAGGTCCATGACAGCAGATTTTCCCAATACAGTTTGTCTTTTGATTTCTGGACTACTGGTGTAAAGAGTGTTTGTGGAGCCGAGCAAGCTGTAATTGCTAACAACCTCTATTTCTTCTCAACCTATTATGGTCCTGCCAATTGGCACAGTGATGAAAATCTTTGTCTTCTTTTTTTTTGTACCCCCCAGGAATCTTGTTGTTTTCTTGTTGTTGCTCTTCAATCCGTTTTGAAGACTACAGTCCTTGACCTTCTGCAACAAGTGTTTCAGGTCTTCTTCAGTTTCAGCAAGTAGTGTTGTGTCATCTGCATATCGTAGGTTGTTAATGAGTCTTCCTCCAACCTTGATGCCACACTCCTTCTCATAAAGCCCTGCTTCCCGAATGATCGGTTCTGCATACGGATTGAAAAGGTTATGGGGACATGATGCATTGCATCCCTGATGCATTCTTTTCCTAATTTGGAACCATGCAGTGTTTCCTTGCTCTGTTCTGAAGAGTGCTTCTTGGTCCAAGTATAGGTTTCATATAAGCACGATCAAATGTTCTGAGATTCCAATTTTCCCCAAGGTTAGCCATAATTTATTGTGATCCACACAGTCAAATGCCTTTGCATAGTCAATGAAACACAGATAGACATTCTTCTGGTACTCTCTGCTTTCTGCCAAGATCCATCTGAATTTGCA
>NW_006399813.1:3022392-3023176 GCF_000299155.1 Elephantulus edwardii
AACAGGCCTAAACCCTACTCTATCCTGTGCCATTCTCACTGTCTCTCTGACACACCCACCCTCATTACCCTAGTCACTGAGCTGCCCCTCCACCCTCCCAAGCAGTGCAGCTTCTTGCCACTAGGCCACCAGAGCTCCCTATTATTATTAATTTTAATGAAAATTTACAGAGACTTTTGGATTTCCATTCATTCATTGTTGCACTTTTCTCCCTGCCCACCTCTCCCCCCCAGTTCACTCTTTGAAAAGTAAAAGAAAAATTCTTTCATTGGAATACAATCCTTCCCCCAGGTCCACTCCACTATGCAGCCTTTGTTCTGGACTCTTATCATGACAGTAATACCTAATCATATATCCCGTTTAAACAGTTCTCTCCCTCATCTGTTTCAATGCAGTATACATTATTTATCGCATCTTCCTCAAGTCTCCTCATAACCCCGATGTCAGTCCTGTTTTACAATAGTGGCACTATGCAGTATTTGTCCTTTGGTGACTGAGATATTTCACTCAGCATAATGTCCTCCAGGGCCACCCATTTTGTATAATATTTCATGAGTTCCTTGTTTTTCAATGCAGTGTAGTATTCCATTGTGTGTAGCACTATTTTTAATAGCAGAGAGTCCCATCAGTGGGTAAATGGCAATAGAAACTATGGTTCATTCACACCACAGGGTATTAGATATACATCACTAAAAAGCAGTCAGGAATTTGTGAAATACTGTACAGCATGGATGAAACTAAAACAAATTACAAAAGGACTGTCATAATATAAAAAGTTAAGAAA
>NW_006399813.1:3023663-3025038 GCF_000299155.1 Elephantulus edwardii
CCACTTCCGTAAATAGCTTGCCTCTGGAAACCCTGTGAACCTGGAGAAAGGACGAAAGTCATGCAAGTGTTGAAGACTTTCGTTCATAGGGTCGCTATGAGTTGCCTACAACTCATGGCACTTAACAACAACACTGTAAAAAGCTAGGAAATGGATTACAGACAGAATCAACCTTAGAAAGTTAACTGGGATGAAAAGCATCCTTTTTTTAAAAAAAAAGCATCCTTTTTTTAAAAAAGGAAATTTTGTAAAGTATGTAAAAAATTATGTAAAGTACATGAAAAAGATACTATCTCTCTCTCTACACACACACACACACACACACACACACACACGCGCATCGTATCTTCATACCTTTTCAACCTATATGCAGAACAGATTATCTGGGAGGCTGGGCTCTATGAGGAAAAATGGGTCAAGATGGGGGGACGATCTATCAACAGTCTGCGTTATGCAGATGACACAACCCTGTTTGCTGAAACTGAGGAGGGCACATACATATACACACACATACACTCACACACACACACACACACATATACACACACACCACACACACACACACACACACACGTATGTATGTTAAGGGAGCCCTGGTGGCATAGTCCGTAGAGAGTTGCTGCACCACTAACACAGAGCCCATGGCTCTCTGGTGATTCAAATCCACTAGTTGCTTGAGGGAGAAAGATAGGTAATCTCCTCCTGAATTTAAGCGCTTTGGAAAGTCAGCTCACTAAAAGGTCAACAACGAATGGGTTATAACTTGACAGCAGTGAGTTTGTTATTTGACATATGCATTTGAAGTAAAAAGATTACAGCTCCTTAGTATTTTCGCCTCTATTGTATGTCTATAAATTGAACAAGTACACTCAGGGGAAAATATAAAGAAAAAGTAAGTGTAGACTTTAAAGGACATTAACTTGCTTGAGAGAAGTTTCAGACTTTAAAATTAGCATGGATGGAGAGACCTTTTCCATCACTGACTCTTTAAGATCCAAGTTATTGAGAAAAATAAAATAATTCTAGTACTCCATAAAAAATATCGTTTAGAAGAACTTGATTCTGAAATGCACTCCTTACAACTGGGTAATAGAGCTTTACAGAAAACACCAGAAATTCTTCCATTCCTACATCTCTGGTTCAAAATCTCATGTGAACCTATACAAAGTTATTGTGGCAGTTCATGATTTATTCTTTGTCAACATAATGATTTAAATGTGTAAAATCTTTTGTATTACTTAGTGTCCACATTTTTTACGTGTCTGTGTTGTTGTTAAATGCCATAGAATTGAGTATGACTCCTAGCGGCCTTATGAACAATAGATCTGAAGTTTGTCCCATCCAGTGCCATCCCCCTCATCTCTGACACACTTGA
>NW_006399813.1:3025872-3031480 GCF_000299155.1 Elephantulus edwardii
AGAAGAATTATTGATGCCTTTGAGCTTTGGTGCTGTGGAAGAGTATTGAATATCCCATGGACCACCTAAAGAACAAGCAATACGTCTTGGAGAAAGTGCAACCATGGTATTCCCTGGTGACAAAGATGATAAAGCTATGTCTTAACATACTTTAGGGTCCGGTTCTTGGAAAAAAGACTTCACACTTGTGGTGGTAGATGGTCTTTGCAAGAGAGGAAGACCCTCAACAATATGGATTGACACAGTGATTGTAATAGTGGGCGTAAGTATATCAGCAATGACAGGATAGGTTAGGGTTTAGATCCCTTGTTCATCAGTTTGCTGTGAGTCATAGTCGAGTGAGTGGCACATAACAACAGTGATGTAGTTTTGCTCAGTTCTGTAGGGTCTTGATTTGTTAGACTTCAACATAGAACTTTCTCCTGCTTCCTCCTGTAGATGCTTCTCCTCCTCTTATTTTCCCCCAGTTTATTAGGTTGATTAGATATAAGAGCTAAACTAATCTGTTAATACTGGAACGTGGCATTCTGGGATTAGGGAGTATCCTGGCAGTTGTTATCTGTGCTTTTGTACATAATGGAAGCAATGTTGGAATAATCTATGCAAATCTATAATACTTTACTGAGAGATTAGAGCCGAGAGATAGCAGCTTCGTTATGTGATATAACAAGTCCACTTAGTTCACTGAGTGGGAATGAAAAATGTTTTTATTTCATTTTTTAAGGATATCTATCAGAGCAAAACATTTTTTTTTTCAATCAAATTAATTGTCAGAAGGTGCATAGCCTGCGGACGATATGGTAAAGGTTGTATTACAAGCATCATCTACATTTAATAACTTAAAAAACTTTTTTTCTTAAGTTTTGTTGCTCTCCCCCATTCTCATTGTGTTTCTTATGATCATTCTCATACATGTGTCTTGATCTGTGATCACTATATTACCCTGGCTTTTCTTGATAACTTTTTAAAATTGTGAGTTTGTTAGTGTTCCTTTCATTTTGTGAGCTGAGTAAAACAGCCAGATAAACTCATAGTCTGTTTAATAAACACTTAGAGTTAGGTTTTGTGCACGTATAGTTCTGATGGCTATTAAATGCAGCACTTCATTTGCTAAAAGAATGTTCATTCAAAGCAGAGAGAGGTTGTTTATTGGCTCATCAACTTGGAACATATTTGTATGATATATGTATATTTAAAATTGACCATTTCCCATAATAGAACAGGTTTTTCTGAAGAGGAAAAAAAAAGAGAAAGAATTCAAGGAAATGCTAAATCTGTTCATCCCTTTTCTTATTTGGTTATTACATGTCTATGGTAAGAGGACGAAACATGTTGATGTTCAAATGGAATGAGTGAATGAACCTCGCAGTTGGAGCAGCTGTCCTGCTTAAGATGCCCTGCACAATTACTGACACTCATGTCCATAAATAAGAGTTGTCTCTTTCTTCATCAAACTCTCCTTTATCTCTCAGAATTTTTAATTTAATTTTTTTTTTAATTTTATGATTGTTTGTGTGTGTACCACAAATCACATCTGACTGGTACAGGAGGAGATTTCCCCTCCTTCTCCAGCAGAGCATCTGGTGGATTCAAACTGTGTACCTCTCTGGGGGAAAAAATTATTTTGACAGCAGTTGGCCAGCTCTGTTCACGGCGCTTTATTCCCTTTCAGGTCATGCGGTACCTTGGTCAGTATATAATGATGAAGCAGCTCTATGATCAGCAGGAGCAGCACATGGTGTACTGTGATGGAGATCCTCTGGGGGATCTACTGGGACGTCAGAGCTTCTCCGTGAAAGAGCCGAGGTAAAAAGAGCGAGGGTTTGTATGGGTGATGGTACCCAGTTATTTAACTTCTTAGGTTCTTTACTTGTTTCATCAACAAATATTCCAGGGGCTTCATGTGTATAGTGAGGTTGAGAATACAGTGGTGAGCAGCGTAGACATTGTTCCTGGGTCGGTGGCTCTGACAGTGTAAGGAGACGTTACTTAGCACACTGGTGCAGAGTAAGAAGTTTTAGTCATCGCGGAAGATTCCTTGAGAAAGTGACGTAAGCTGAGAGGTCAAAGAGAAGTATTGGTTGCAGAGAGCTTCAGGCAGATTGAGTATCTTGTATAAAAGCCTGGGTAAGAGACAGCTTGATGTAACTAGGCAAAGATTTTATAGAATACTTGATGGAAAGGGAGGAAGAGTGAGTTGACAAGAGAAAGGACTGAGCAGTTTGAGGTTGGCAATCATGAACTTAATAAGAATCACAAATCTGACTTATTTGTGACTCTTCAGCTTCATGGGGGGGGGCGGTGTATAAGGTCATTAGTGTATACATGCACAAGCTTGTTGTTTTGTGCTTTGAGTCTAAACCAACTTCTAGTGAGTTTTCAGAGGCAGACGGTTGCATGGGCGGAGATTGCTTATCCTTCTCCTGCGGAGCAGCTGCTGAATTGAACCTTTGGGACTGCAGTGCAGCTTCTTACTAGGCCACGAGTGCGCCCTATAATTGACTTGTTAGTAGTGAGAAACCACTGTTACCATCCAGATTCTCTGGCTTTGTAATGACTGTTTCTTCTGACCTTATTTTATCTCCTTTTGAGAATTCCCTCTACCCTGCCCTGCACCCCAATAAAAAATGTGAAATTTAACTCTTGGAAAAGGAGAAATACTTTCCAAAAGGATTTTCCCTATTTGGATTAGCACTAGACAATGAAATAAACAGTTAGGTTTTCCCATGGGCTAAAGTATAACAAGGCCACAGGCATTACAATATTGATATTTAAAAGTCCGATAGGGTAACAGTGTCGGTCTGGAGACTAAGGTGCACCTGATCCAGGCCATGGTCTTTGCAATTACTTGCTATGCATCCAAGAGCTGGACAGTAACTAAGGATGAAACAAGAAAATTTGATGCCTTTGTGTTGTAGTGCTGGAGGAGAGTGTTGAACATACCCTGGGACTGCCAGGAGAACAAACAAGATTCGCCCTGGAGAGGGTGAAACCAGGCTTCTCCTTAGAGGAAAGGATTCTGAAGCGTCATCTGACATACTTTGGACATGTTGCAAGGAGGGACCAATCTTTAGAGATGGACATCATCAAGCTTGGAAGGGTGGAGGGATAGCACAAGAGAGGAAGACCCTGAATGAGATGGATTGACTCAGTGATTAGACAAACGGGATTAGGTCTATCAGAGACGATGATATGGCTCAGGATAGGGCAGGTTTTGGAGTTAATGTACCTAGGGCCACTGTGAGTTGTAGATGTCTTGATGACACTCAACAACAGCAACAATAGGAGAAAAAAAATTCTACCTCTCCATACCTTTGAAAGGTGGGAGATTGCGTGTCAGAAATACATTTAACATTTGATGAAAAACTATTAATATCTTCAGAGTGGAATTTGGGGTTATTAATTTTTTTTTTTATTGTCTGCTTTTAACAGCCCTCTCTATGATATGCTAAGAAAGAATCTTGTCACTTTAGCCACTTCTGCTACAGGTATGTCACATCGTATTTCCTCAGTTTGTATCACAGCCTTGAGTTCAAGGGGTCAAATGGTGGGAAAACAAGGAGGCCCAAAATGGAAATGGAATGCTTCCAGAATGTTACTACTGTGTTATTTTAACTTTCTGCTGTGAAACATTTAAAACATGGAAAATAGAGTAGTACAGTTAATGCCCACATCCTACACTTGGTAGTTATTCACATTTTGTCACATTTGCTTCATCTCTTTCTACATACTTAAAGCTTTTGTTTTAACAGGTAAGACTTTTTTCCCTTCAAAGAGAACTATGACACTATTACACCTATCAAAGTGAAGAATAGCACAAAGTTGATAATAATTTCATAACGCTATCTAGCAGCTTTTATGTATTGCTTTATCTGGTTATTTCAAAAATTATCTCTCACTTTTGACTTGTTCCAATCAGAATCCAAAGTCCACACATCGTATTTGGTTGATATGATTATTAAATATATTTATTCTACAAAATATGTATCCTTTTTCTTTTCATACTTTTTTTTAAGAAATGAGCCATTTGTCTTGAATCATTCTAGAATTTACATGTTCTATCCTTATCCTGTTCAGTGTGTTTCTTTTCCCCCTTTATTGTTGGTAAACTATGAGTGAGAGCTTAGTGATTAAAGAGACTCAGCTTTAAATGATTTTGAAAAGAAACTTCATAGATATTTCTTTGCATTTATGTTGCAAGAGTCATGTCAAGTCTGTCTTTTTTGATGTTAAGATTCTGTGGGCTAAGGTTGTGTTAACCTTGTCCATCTGCTGTAAGAGCCCTCCGAGAATCTTTTACCTCCTGGTTAAAAACCACTGTCCATTCAATTCCAACTCTTAGCAACCCTCCAGGACAGAGCAGACTTGCTCCATAAGATTTCCAAGGCTATAAATCTCTTTGGAAACAGACTGCCACATCTTTCTCCCTCTCAGTGCCTGGGCTTGAACTGCTGACTTTTCAGTTAGCAGCCAAACACTTAGCCACTGTGCCACCAGAGCTCTCTTTTAGTTTTTAGTTGTAGTGCTTTATGTTCAAGTGCCACTTGTCTCACCTTTTGCTTGGTTTCATATCTTTTAAATATTGCCCTTTGAGTTCAGTTTATTATTAGCTGTGTGCAGAAAAATGACTGCCTTGGGGTGTGAAGTCTCCAAGGTGATGTGTGCTAAAAAAGTGATAAGAATAAACTGGATATAGTTGTAATCTTATTTATCACATAATGAAACTTTTTCCTCTCCATTTCTCCTTGAAGGAAGCCCTTTTGTGGACATCAAATTAGATTTTCAGTAGCATTGTGCTTTGAATAAAGCCCAAGTTTGTAATCTCTTTAGACTTGATAGTTTACTGAAATAAATAGATTGGAAAGAATTCATCCCTAATAAAGTTTATATTTTAAAGTGAGGGAAGAAGACGTTGCTGTTTATGTTGAAACATGATTTACTGAAAATGAATTTTGAAGCTTGTTAGTTTTATTGAGCCATTTGTCCACAGCAGAATACCCACTTCAGGTAGCTGTAAATTTCTTTTTGAGAGGAAGGCCTCATAGATTTATTGAAATTGAGTAATTTGTGTCGAGAATGGTTTCCTAAGATAGTCATGAAAGGCCTACATGGAAGATTCTGTAATTAACAGTCTACTCTTGCAGTAATGTTTTCTGATTGGTCTGTTCTCTGAATAGCTAGAGTATGTATAATTCTCACAGACTTTTCTTTCTCATTTTCTTGTACTTTTCTCTGCAGGATTTTTATGTATATATATATATACACCTGATATTTAATATATACCTTATGTGTGTATATATATAATTTATCCATACATAATGCATATAATATATGCATATTATAGAGAGTATTTTTATTTTAATTGATTCTTACAGCATCGTTAGGAAGGCTTAGAAATAAATGGAAATTTTGTTTAAAAAATTTTGTTTAAAGAAAAATCTTTAATAGTTGAATGACTTGCTTAATATCACACTATTGATAAGTGGGTGAATCTCAGATTTCTGGCAAACCTTTGCTTAAATAGCATGTCCCCTAATTTGTGTTTTGTAGCACTTTTCTCAGAATATTAAATTTTTTTTAAACTTTTTTTTTTAAATTTTTTTAATTA
>NW_006399813.1:3031754-3032420 GCF_000299155.1 Elephantulus edwardii
GCGCGCGCCGTCAAATCAGATCTGACTGGTACAGGAGGAGATTGTCCCTCCTTTTTCCCAGCAGAGCATCTGGTGGATTTGAACCGTGCACCTCTGGGATTGTAGTGCAGTTTCTTGCCACTAGGCCACCAGAGCTCCCCTAGAATATTAAATTTTTTAAAAACTTTTTCTGACTGGTCATTTTTATGTAATTTTAGAGTTACAAAAATCCTGGGAAAATAGAAAAAATTCCCATGTTTTCTTTACCTAGGTTCTTCAAAGTGTCACATATATACCATAGTGTGTATGTGTGTGTGTATATATAATACATATACAGTGATCAAGACCAGGAAGCCACTTCAAGTAATTTTGATCTTTTACATTGACTTGTACTTGCACTGATGCTTGTGGTTGGACCTTGCTCTTGGCCCTGGATACATTTGATTTCATGTATTATACTTGAAACAACAAATGAGAAAAATGCTTTACATATTTCCCATGTTACAGCTTTACAAGTGGGCCAATCCTTATAGTTGGTTTAAATACCATTATTTAAAGTGAAAATGATTCTCTAAATCATTCTTTCCTCTTTTCCTCTGTAGACTGATACAGTGAAATAAGTCTAACATGCCTAGTATTTATGTCAGAATTACTTTTTTTAAAAATTTTTTTAATTATTATTTTATT
>NW_006399813.1:3032750-3061533 GCF_000299155.1 Elephantulus edwardii
CACACACACACACACACAAATAATAAAATTTAAAAAAGAACCAAAACCCCACTCTAAAGACAAAGAGAATGTCTTTTTTGTCTTTTTGCTTTTAATTGTTTTAACCTAAGTTGTAAAGTACTGGAACTAAAATGACAGTAATGTAATTGTTTTATTAGATATTTGTTCTGTCTGTTAACTTAAAAGACTGTGGTTAGAAAGGGAGTTCTGGTGGCCTAGTGATAAGGTGTTGCACTGCTAACTCTTTAAAAGGCTTGTGGTTCGATTCCACCAACTGCTTCTCAGGAGAAAGCTGGGCAGTCTTCTCCTGTGTGATTTATGTACTCTGAGAACCCACTGGAGGATCAGCTATGAGTTGTTTTCAACTCAATAGCACATAACAAAAACAGATGATAAAAAAATATGCTCGCTTCAGTTTTTCAGTACTTCCGTTTACTTGTAACATTTCTTGTAGAAATAATGCACTTTATAGTTATACTTTTGAAAATATGTACTCTTTTGAAAATATTTGCTCTGTGTGAAACAGCTGAGTTTCCTGACCAGCTGTAGGATCAGTAATTTTCCTCTGCTATTTTCTAGATGAGAATGGTATTTTCCATTCACTTCTTAACTTTGGACTATGATAGACATATTTGGGTGCATGTCTATTATGAACAGCCTCATGTAACAAGTGGTCCAGATTGTTCACTTTTCTGCCACTTGTTCTACCCTTGTAGCCAAATTTCCCTCTTCTGTTTTGCTTGAAAAATTTTGGAGTTCTTGAAATAACATTTCTTTTAGACTACTGTAGTGTCTAAACATTGTTCTGTGCTCAATGATTGTTTTCTTTGCTGCTTCTGATTGATATTGTGGAAAACTTTTTTCCCTGCTTTCCCTTTCTCCTTGAGAAATGTTTAGAGTAACTGGGAACAAGACTTGTTGGTAAAAATCCCAATCTGTGTTTAGACAATGAGTTTTAAATAAAATCTTAAACTTAGAATGCAGGTTTACATGAAAATGCTATTGTGCTATAAAATAAGTAGGGATCATTGCAGATTTTCTTTATAACTTTATATCCTAAATAAATAAATAACACCAAATACATTTTCTGGTTTGTCCACTAGGTAGGCAAGCTTGATCATAAATATCTTACAGAAAGACTTAGAAAAAATACTTTATATATTTATGGTTCTGCTTGAACCACTTTTCTTAGAAAACTTAAAAGCTTGCTAGGGAAGAACACATTTAGCAATTTTGAAATATTTTTCACTCCCCCCCCCCCCCCCCCGGTTGGATTTTGATGATCAGTCTTGAGTATGACCTCTCTTAGTCTTTGCCACTTTTCCAGTTTTTATTTCCTGCTTCTGGCCAGTGAGAGCCTTGTCCCGCCAACGTGGAAAAAGTGACCACATGTAGGGACCAGACGCAGTGCCAGGGTTGTTTGCTGAGGTCCTTCTTGTGTGGAAAGAATGGTTATTACCAGGGAAGGTTTTCCTTTTGTTTTACTTGCTATCCAGATGCTGCTCAGACTCTCGCTCTCGCACAGGATCACAGTATGGATATTCCAAGCCAAGACCACCTGAAGGTAAAATCACCACACGGTGACTTCTTTTGTTGTACAGAGTGGCCCCTTCTCTGTACCTATGGATCTTGGACTCCCAAGACCTTTCCACAGTCACACGGATTTCTTAAGAAAGGTCCTTGGGAGTTCATAGACCAGGGACAGAGTGACCCTTCTCTGTTCTGCCCATAACAGAGTTCCAGTCTCTGACACTTTCTTTGGGATGTAGCACTTCTTATCTTCAGTTCTTTCACTTGCCTTCCCCGTGGGGTTTGTGTGTGTGTATTTGTCTGTGATTGTGTCTATACACAGATGTTTGAGGAAACTGTTTTTTTTTAGAATCTTAACGGGCTTAAGTTTTTGTCAGATCATTTCTTAAAGCTTGCTCAGACCTGGGAAACTTGATGATTATCTCGTTCTATGTTGATGGTTTCATATGTTTTTCTGAATTATGCCTAATTTTGTAGTGGACTAGCAGCTTCATACCGATAATATAGTGATAATGGTAGATTCTGGCCTTTTGTGCAGAGAGATCTTTTTTCTGTCAAGTCCCAGCTCTATCCACAGTGGGTTGAGGTGGTGTGATGGTCTCTGTGATGTGTGTGATGATTGTTGTGTACTCTTGAATTCTCTTTCTTGTGTGTAACCCCTTGTGTTACACACTCACTGGTTAGCCAGAGCGGAACTGCTACATCCCCTGGACTCAGTCGTTTCTACTGCACTGAGAGATACCTTTCGCTTCTTTTCAGCAAAGTGAAGTGGAAAGTTTGAACTCCAGGAAAAGAACTGACGAAAGTGATGCTCCCACGCTGCCTACCTCACAGCATAATTGCAGAAATTCAAGACAAGGTAACTTTTTTATAAAGGCCATATTGCCTTTTTTTGTTTTTACTGTTGGGGAATCACCGAAATGGCATTTAGCCATGTAAGTCTTAGTTTAAGACCATAAAAGAAGAATAATGCTCTTTCCCCCCATACTAGGGAAGGAGGGAAGAAAAAGCCACTCAGCTAAAACACTCGTTGCCATCGAGTAAGAACCAACTCGTAGCTGACACTCCAGTGTGCTGTTGAGGGGCTGTAAATTGCACAGGAGGAGATTTACCAGCTTTCTTCTGAGGATTTAAGCCACCACTGCTTTGGGTTAACACAACTCCCCAGACTCTACCACCAAAGCCGACTTTATGTATTTTCTATTCTTTTCTGAAAACTAGTTTTTCCTGCTTAGTCACCATTGTTAACATTGAAGAAAACAGTAGTAGTTTCCTTAGAAAGTGAGATGGAACAAGACTCTTCATTGGCTAGCACGCTGATAGAAGATACTTGTACGTGTATCAGTTTGCCGCTTGGCAAGTTTTATACATAAATGTTTATCTTGACCTTTTAAATCTTGGTACCTTTTCAGTTCCTTTGGATATATTTGTTCTGGTTAGAATTTTTCTTTGATTTGTCTATTAGAAGCAGAGGCCGGTGTTACAGATTTTACAGAGACAATAAAACGTAGGTAGTAAAGTAAGGTTCTCAGAGCCAGCAGTGATTGGAAGAAGTCTACTTCCCTGAGTGATACTCAGAAAATGCAAACTCATTGCCCTGGAGTCAGAACCAGCTGCCAGCTGACCCTCCAGTGGGGTTCAGAGGCTGTATTGAAAGGGAGGAGACTGACCCATTTTTCTCCCAAGAAGCTGTTTAGTGGGTGTGAACCCCCATCGAGGTTCTTCCTTTGAGTTGGGAGCCCCTATGGACCAGGCCACTAGAGCCCCCATGGGTGATCTGTGTGGCTGATAGTCATCATGTGTTTGCCATCACATTTTATGAATGAAATGGATTGGCCCTATGAGCTACCCGCTATTGTAGAAGTCTCACTAAAATCTCACTTTTTAAAATGTCTTTCAAAATTGTGACGTTTTAGAAATATTTTACTCCAATTATGCATAAGCTCATTAAGTTCTCCGAAGGTATGATACAGCAGGTTAGGCTTCTAGCAGTGCTCCACAAAGTTGTATTCCTTCAGTTGTTTATCATGTTTCATTCCAATTAGTTTATCATGCTGGATTTTTTTCTTCAAATTGGACTTGAATCTAATTTTTGGATTCTCTAATAATGGCAGTGGGCTGTAGTTTGTTAGAGATGGTGATGATGGCACAGGATGGGGCAGGGTTCAGGCTGGCTGGTCATAGGGCCACTAGGAGTCATACTTGACAGCACCTAAGAGCAGCAACAATTACATTGTAGCTGTTACAGTCTGTGTGGAATTAAATGTGTGATTTTTAAAGAAATGTAAGTCCTTGATTATCTTCTTCTTAGAAGTCTGTGTAAATATAAGAATAACAAATTCAAGAGACTTGAATTATAGTATGAAAAATCAATATGATTTGTACACTTTTACACAAATGAAAAAATAGTTATGAAGAACTAAGCAAAAAAGTTAAGTAGGTAAAAAAAAAGTAGGTGAAGGGAAAGGCAGTATACAATAAAGGATTGAGTAGACATTTTAATTATAAAGGATTGATTAGACATTTTAATTATGTTAAAATAATGTTCTAAAATTAAATGCAGATAGCGGATCTAATGAAATTGTAGTTATAGTATTCTAAAACAAAATGTATATGAATGAAAAGCCCATATGATTTGTAAACACTCATTGTCCGTAAGGGAGCACTATCAACACAGGTGGTTCAAGTCCACCACCTTCTTTCTGTGGGAGAAAGGTGAGTGTTCTCTTCCCTTATGATTTACAGCCTCTGTAATTCTGTTAGCAGGTCAACTATGAGTGAATTCTGACTTAAAGCCACATAATAACACATTCAATAAATAAAAGGGAATAAAAAAGACTACATGTAGTCTCGTGATAGAAATTTTAGAAATACGTAGGTAGCTTAAGGTTTCTTACAAGTAGGAAAGGACAGAATTTTTAATTGTGTAAAGAATGCCTATTTCCATTTTCTTCACAATAAGTTGTAGAGCCCAAGTTGATGGGGATATAGTATTAATATGACATTACCCTGGGAATTTGGATTCTAATAACTTCAGCAGTAGATGTGAAAAATGAAGTTTTGCTTGGCACAAAAAGGCCCTTGAATAGGCGTATTGGCATAATTTGTATGTACATGGTGGTGTTAATTAGATACTGTTGAGTTGATTTGTACTCTTGATGACCCCGTCTTATAGATTAGAACTGTCCATAGAATTTTCTAGGCTCTTAAAAGGAGCAGGTTTCCAGATCTGTTTTCAGAGCCATGAGGTGGGTTCAAACCACCAGTTTCACTTAGCAACCATCATAGCACTAGGGCTCTTCTCTAAGTAGATAGGTTAACCTATTGTTTTTTCAGGGGGATCCCTTTATTACAGAAATTCTTCTGAACATATTTCCTCAGCACTTGCTAAGTGCTCACAGTTGCCATTAGCAGGCCTTGTGTGCTGGGAAGAGGAAGAAACGAGGAGGTTAGGAAATGAATACAACAGAAAAGACCAGAGATGATGGGGAAGCAAGCAGGAAGCTCATGTGAGAGCAACAAACTTAGAATTGCAACAGATGTCGAGCCACACACTTAATGGTCATAAAATCCTTGAATGTCATTCAGATACACAATGCGAGATCTTTTACCTGTCTTAGATTTGTAGTGTTTCTAGATTTTAGAATTTTTTTTTTTAGATTTAGATTTTAGACTTTCTAGATTTAGCTCCAGAGAGCCCGTGAATCCAGAGAGGGCACAATCCGAAACCTGTGCTATAGAATTGGTTTCAGCTCATAGAACTTCATAGGCTCAAATCTTTATGGAAACAGATTGTCCCATCTTTCTCCTGCAGTTATACATTTGAACCTACAGCCTTAGATTTAGTAGCCAAGTACTTGACAACCACCAGAGAAGGGGATATGTACATATTTGTACAACATAGAGCTCCATACTTCATAATAGTTGTTACATGTCAATTATATGAATTACTGAGAATGCTCCAAATTAATGACCAACTAAGTGGTCTCAACAAGACAGTCTTTATAACCTGATTGAGTGCCCATTATAGTCCATACCACCTTGCTGCGATCTCTTGCAGGAGCCACTCTGTTTGCTCTCACCATTTTGTAGTCCAGTGGGTACCATGTGCTATACGTAGCAAGTCATTCGTTATTTACTATACTTTAATGATGGAAATGTTTAAAATTAAAATAAATAAGCAACAATAGCAAAGGGCAGCAAATAACAAATGCTGTGGAGAGATTGGATCTCTTAGTCATTGCGGCTGGGAATATAAAATGGTACAACTACTATGGAAGGCGGTCTGGTGCTTTCTAAAAGTGTTGGAAATATACCATTTGACACAACTGTACTACTGCTGGAAGTATACATATACATTAAAGAAATCAGAGCCACAACTCAAACAGATGTATACACACTCGTGTTTATTGCTGTTACTGCCCATCAACAAACTAATGGATAGAAAAGCTGTGGTACATTTGTACAATGCGATATTACTCAGCATTGGAAAACAATGAATTTGTTAAATGCTGCACAACATGAGTGAGCCTGGATGATATTTTGCTTAGTGAAATACCTCAGTCACAGAAGGACATATATTGCATAACATCATTGTATAAAATAGGATTGACAGGAGTTGAGGGAGAACAAGAAAAGAGTGGATAGATAATGAACACTGCATTGGAACAGATAAGGGGAAAAACTATGTGAAAGGAATGTATAAATTGGCATTTTCTGTATGACAGCAATCTGGAATAAGGTACATTACAGAGTGGACTGGGGGAGCAAGAGGGAGGAAAATGTGCTACAGTGAATGAATAAAAACCTAACTTTTCTTTAAACTTGTTAAATTAATAATTAAAAAAAGGAACAAATATACAATTTAATGACCATATAAATATAGATTTTTAGCATTTGATTGTTCTGATGCTTTCGGGGTTTAGATTCCTTGACAAATAAATAATCATCTATTCTTAGTGTAATTATTTCCTCATGAATTGAAACTGAGTAGATATGGGCTCTGCAACTGAGGCAGATGTTTGCTTTCTGAGTTTGTCGTCCTGGGAATAAGAATTTGTTTTTACCTATTTTACAAGGAAGTGATGAATATTTATATTATAGATACTTGAGTTGTTTTTTTTTATTTTACTTGAGGTTTTAATGAAACTTTATAGAGAACTTGAATTTCTATTCATTCATTGTTGCACATTTTCCTCCCTGTCCACCCTCCCCAGTTTGCCTTTCTCTCTGAAAAAAAAATTAAATTCTTTCATTGTTGTACAAGAGATAATTGATTCTTAAGTGTTATGTCCATTGTCATCATCCTTTCCATTTGACTTCTATAGATGAAGACTTGATAGAAAATTTAACCCCAAATAAGAACTCTCTGTTGGACCTCGGATTTGAGGAGTGTGATGTAGCTGGTCTGCCTTGGTGGTTTTTAGGAAACTTGAGAAATAACTCTTCTCCTAGAAGTAATGGCTCAATGGATTTACGGACAAATCAGGTAAATCACACATTTGAAGGAGGATGTATTTTCTTATTTTAAACAAGTAGCTCTCATGATGAAAGAAATGACAATTCATTTCATTCTTTTAGACTTCTTGTTCAGAGCATTAGCTTTAAATATCATCTCTCTGTTTATGATGCTGTTATTCAGTGCCCACAAATTGAGTACGACTCATAGCAACCTGGTGAATAACAAACCTGAACCCTGTCCTGTGCCATATTTATCATCGCTGACACACTTGAGCCCATTTCTGCAGCCACCGTGTCAATCCATTTCATTGAGGATCTTCCTCTCTTTTGCTGACCCTCCACCTTTCCAAGCATGATGTCTCTTTCCAAGGAATAGTGTCTACTAGCAACATGCCCAAAGCATGAGAGATGAAACTGTCATCCTTGCCTTCCAGGAACACTGTGGCTGTACTTTCCAGGACATAACTGTTCATTCTTTTGGCAGTCCAAGGGATATTCAGTACTCTTCTCTAGTACCATAACTTAAAGACATGAATTAGTCTTTTGTCATCCTTATTCATTGTCCAGCTCGCAGGTAATTGTTTAACAAGTGACTGAAAAGCCCATGACCTGAATCAGGCACACCTTAGTCCTCAAATTGACATCATTGCTAGTCAGTATTTTGGAGAGTTTCTTGACAGCGGACTTTTGCCTATTACAGTGTCTCTCCTGATCTCCTAACTGCTGTTACCAAGTATGTTGATTATTGGTCCAAGTAAGATGAAATCATTGCTAATTTCAGCCCCTTCTCCATCTTTCATGATGTTACCAATTGGTGTAGTGGTAAGGACCTTTGTTTTCTTGATGTTGAGATGTAATCCATATTGAAGGCTGTAGTCTTTGATCTTCTGCAGCAAGAACTTCAAGTACTCCTCATTTTCGGCAAGCGGGTTTGTGTCATCTACATAGCGCAGATTGTTAACGAATCTTCCTCTGATCCTGATGCTACATTCCTCTTCATAAAGTCCAGCTTCACGAATGATTTGCTCAACCTACAGATTAAATAGGTATGGTAAAATAATACTACCCTGGTGCAGACTCTTCCTGGTTTTAAACCTGATTTTCAATCCTTTGCTCCTGGGACAACAGCTTTTTGATCTAGGTAGAGATTTTACATGAGTACATTAGTGTTCTGGCATTCTCATTCTTCTCAGTGTTAGCTGTGCTTTGTTATGATGCACACAGTCAAACACCTTTGTATAGTCAAAAAAGCACAAATAGACATTCTTTGAGTATTTTCTGCTTTCAACTGTGCTCCATCTGACATTAGCAATGGTATACCTGGTACCTCAATCTCTTCTAAACCCAGCTTAAACTTCTGACAGCTTTCTTTATCAATGCATTTGTTTTGTTTGGATCATCTTCAGTATTTTGTTTGCATGTGATATTAATGATATTGTTTGATAAGTCCACATTTATTGGATCATCTTTTTTGGGGGATGGGAACAAATTCGCATTTCTTCCAGGCATCTGTCCTCAAAATTTTCTGGCATAGACTGAACATGTCCTGGGTTGCTTCTGTTAGTTGAAATATGTCAATGTCTCATCAATTCCTGAGTCCTTGTTTTTTGCCAATGTCTTCAAGATAGCTTGAACTTTTTCTTTATTACCATAGGCTCTTGTTCATAGAATACTTTCTGAAATTGTTCATTATTGACTAATTCTTTTTGTTTGTGCCTCTGTATTCTTTTCATCTTCTTTTGATGCTCCTCAAATAATTTTATATTTTATCTAAGCTATATCTCATTATTTTAATTCGAGGTTTGAATTTATTTTTCAGTTCTTTCAGCTTTAAAAATGCCAACTAAATGCCTTTTTATTTTCTGACTCCAGATCTTTGCACATTTAAAATAATATTTTGCTTTGTCTTCTTGAGCTGCCCTTTGAAATCTCTGTTCCTAGTTTCTTCTGACATCCATTTTGATTTTTATCTTCTGTCTCTTGCTCTCTTTATGGATGATATCTTTGATTTCATCCTGCAGCTTCTCTGGTCTTCAGTCATTGGTGTTCAGTGCCTCAAACCCGTTCTTAAGCTGATTTGTACTGCAATCTCAGAGGTACGCAGTTCAAATCCACCAGCTGCTCTGCTGGAGAAGGAGGGGGCAGTCTCCTCCTGTACCAGTCAGATCTGATTTGACGGTACACATAAAAATAATACAATAAAAATTTTAAAAAAGGTGATTTGTAAAGTGTGTGTGATACCCAAACCTGTATCTCTAGCCACCTTTCCTCTAATTTTCAGTCATGACTCAGCATAACTTTTTTGTTTTATACAAAACACTCTTTCACAATTTCCTTTTTTCATAAATGATCCATGTTGTCTATTTTGTTATTCTGGTTAAATATCAAGCCTATATTGTTCATTTTGTCAGTCCTTTATCCAATGCATATCCTAAATCAGTTTTTTAAAAATTTTTTTTTATTTTATTATTTGTGTTTGTGCGTGTACCGTCAAATCAGATCTGACTGGCACAGGAGGAGATTGTCCCTCCTTCCCCAGCAGAGCATCTGGTGGATTTGAACCGTGCACCTCTGGGATTGCAGTGCAGCTTCTTGCCACTAGGCCACCAGAGCTCCCCCCAAATCAGTTTTTGATGCTACAACCATTGTAATCCTAATTCAAACCATCATCATTCTTTTTTTCTTAGCTACTTCAGCATCACAACTGATCTGTTTCTATTCTTGCCCATCTAATAGTTCAGTATTACCAAAGAGTATATTTTTAAAAGAGTACATTTGATCATATCATTGTTGTGTTTGCAGTTCTCCAGTAGCCTCATAAGAAATAGAATACAATCTAGACTCTTTAGCATAGCTGAGTCTGCTCTGACTCTTAGGGACCCTGAGTCTTTAAGTCTTAATAGCAGGAGACTGCCCATCATTCTTTTGCAGAGCAGCTGGTGGATCTGAACTGTTAGAGATGTAGAAATACATACAGAGTAGGCTCCCTTCCTCCTGTGCCTTTTTCCTAACCTTTTACTTGTTTATTGCATCCCATTACAGAGATATATGCTTCTTTCTCTATAGTCCATGATGCGTTTGTCTTCTTCAGGTACTGTATGTAATGTCTTCCTCTTTCTGAGACATGTTTCCCCTAAACCCTTTCATTTCTTGATTTTGATTCAGAGGCCATAGCATGTCCACAAATGAATGCAGAAAACAGGTTCTATATATTTCAGATTACTTAAAGAGTTCAGAAAGTGTCAGGGAAGAAAGTTTGGATTATAATCAGTATTTTTCATATTCTTTAATATCATTAAAGGCAAGTATGTATCACAATCAATTAATAGAATGTATTATAACTTCTTGAGAGTGATACCTATGGGAAAGAACGTACAGAATGGATTTTATTTATATAAGCAACTATGAGTCTTAGCATTTAAGTTCCTCAGTGTTTTTTAAGCATTAGACTTGTTTTACGGTTGACGTAGAGAAGTTCTTGCCCGATGCCTTCTAACCTTTCCATGCAGACATCTGTTGAGTGTAAATGCCTGTTTGAGAAAGGTATTCTTTGGTGGATGAAGACTTTGGGTCCTTTTTTGCTGGTTCAACATCCTAATAAGCTTTCATGAAAACTCATGTTTGATTTCTTCTTCCCCCCCATGTTAGGATGTAGGTACTGCTCTTTTTTCAGACACTACAGATGACTTGTGGTTTTTGAATGATTCTGTATCAGAGCAGTTAGGTGTTGGAATGAAAGCTGAACCTGCTCATACTGAACAAATAAGGGACGATGTAGAGAAAAAGAATGAAAAAAAGGTATGTAGTAGAAAAAGTGTCCATTGATATTTATGTGTGTGGTGTTTGTTTACTTTATACTGATTTATTTACTTAAATGTATGTGTTATAACCTATTCAGATCTGTGGTGACCTGACCTATACCTCTTTGTACAACAAATCACACACCTTTTAATTTTTTTAGTATTTTCCTATGTCCAGTTTTGGGATTCAGAATGAATTAAGGTAACCAAAGCTACTTTTGAAGTAAGTATAGGCTTTATGGATGAAACTCTTTTTAGAAGCACTAAGCCTTTTTTGTTTTATCTTGGCTTGTGAGGTGGGCTGGTGATTCATTGGTGTTAATTCTGGCTTTCCACATGGACAAGAGGGCTTGCTTCCAGGCCAATACAACTCATGTAAAATACCACCCAGCTTTCTGTGGAGGCTCAATGTTAATATTATTATGCTAAATAGCTTTCAGAAAGTCATAGGCTAATCTGGACCAGGTAGGAGATCTGGAAATTTGCTTAAGCGCATCCAGTGGAAGGTCACAAGAGTCACATTCCAGCCAGGCTGAGGACGGCGCGGGTGTGGACAGGGTCTTGTTTAATTGTGTGTTTGCAGGAGTTGGGGCTGCTCACCACAACAAGCCTCATTTGGAGTTTTTTTCTTCTGGAAACTTGCTTTGCCTTCTTGGAGGAAATCCTTATTTTTGTAAATTTTCCCTCTACCTTCCACCGCTTTTTTTATGCCTAAATAGCAATATAGATGACTCTTTCCTAAATATCCTAGAATTAAAATAGGAGAAAAGAAAGGTGTTAGAATTCTGAATACATATGATGTGAGCAAAAGAGGATGAAAAGTTGTATAGACGTGTGTTCAAGGCTCAGAAGAGAACAGCAGCAAATCTAGTGCAAGCATATGGAAGATTCCCAGCAAACGTTCATTGAGTAGCAAAAAACCAGACCTAAATTTGGTAATCCTCTATATTTGTTTACATAAGAGGTTTTCCTGGAAATTTGAGTTCTTGTGAGGTTTTGTAGAGGAGTTGCTAACCAGAAGTCCAGTGGTTCAAGACCAACCAGTCCCTCTGCAGTAGCGGCATGTGGCAGTCTGCTTCCATGGAGAGTCCAGCTTAGAAACCCTGCTGGGCATTTCTGCTCTGTCCTGTGATGTTGCTTTGAGTCAGAGTTGACTTAACAACAATGGGCATTTGAGGGTACTCTTAGACTTTTAAGTTGGATGACATTAGGATAGAATGCAAATAGTTGAACTGGAGATAAAGTGACATATGGAAAGTTTTTTTGGTTGTCTAAGAACAAACATATATGGTAAAGTCTTGGAGAAGGTACAGCCAGAGTGCTCCATGGAGGCAAAGATGATAAAACTTCATCTCATGTACTTTGGGCATATTGCTAGGAGAGGTTATTCACTAGAGAGCGACGTCATGCTTGGGAAGGTGGAGGGACGGTGAAGGAGACGACCCCCATCCAGGTGGATTGACGCAGTGACTGCAGCAATGGGCAGTATGTTAAAGATGATGAGGACGGCACAGGACAGGACAGGGTTCAGTCTGTTGTTCGTTAAGTTGCTTGCTGTGAGTTTAATTTGACTCCACAGCACCTAACAACAGTGATCCTTTATTGAAGTACTCTGATCTGTGCCTCTTAGCTGGCTAGTCATTCTTTAGAAGCACTGTGGAGTCTATGTTGTCGTGTCATTTATGATGGTGTGAGGATGGTGGCCATCAATACTGCAGCCCACTGACTGGGCAGTTTCCAGGATCTCTTTAATAGTGTATTTTACTAAAAAGCCAACTAGTGTGTGGTATTATATACTAGGCTCACATTTAAGTTTATCTCCTCTTTTTAGTGCGAGTGGTCGATGGGAGTTTTTTAATTAAAGCCGTTATGGTTTTTGGGAGGTGTGTGTCTTTTGAGTAATAATCTCATCAAAAATGGGTATACCTTACTAGTAAGGTGTGTTTTTGCCTTCACAGGTGGTTGAAATGGAAAAAAGTGATGACTTGGAGGACTCTAGGTCCTTAAGTGATGATACGGATACAGAAGTTACCTCAGAGGTACGGGTTAAAGAGCTGCTTTACAGGGACCATGTGCAGATGATACGGGCCCAGTAGTTCACTTATATTGGAGAATATAATTTCCTTTCTCCTTAATTATTTTTCTAAAGTATCAAGAGGTGTTGGTTTCTTTGCATATTGTTAGAGGCATTGGATTTGAAAAGGGAAGGGGATGATTTGATCTAAGCCTCTTTCTACCTAGAAAACGGGGCTGACAGGTGAGTCTATCTTTTTGTTTGCATGCCATTTCCCAATTTTCCTTTTAGTACTTCTGTTAGCTAACTCACTGTGGGACACAAGTGGTGGGGAAGGTTAAGAAGAGAATGTTTCATTTTGCTGCTTGGTGATAACAACAATAATGTTTAAGTTACCTCTAGAATTGATTCACCTTCCCATCTCTACCCTATTGTTGACCACTTTGATAATTTCATTATCTGACTGAGCGTAGTGTGAAACATACTGGTCCATTAAGTGTTTTTGACCGTAACCCAAATCTCTCAACTTGCTCATTGCCTGCTCCTAGCTGACCCTCCAGCGAGTTTTCAGATGCTGTAAATCACATAGGAGGAAATTGCCTATCACTCTCCCATGGAGCTGCTGGTGGATTTGAACCGCCAGAGAGGTGCCATCTTTGAGTTAGCAGCACAGTTCCCTACGTTCACCACCTGACTCCCTGTAATTCAAATACCAAAGGTAACTTTTTCTGTCTTACTCAGAACTTCTGTGGCTTCTTGGGGTAGGAAAATCTATTGCTCAAATAAGAGTGTCAACTCGCAAATGACGTTGAATTTCATAAATCTTGTTATTCTATGTACAATTAAAGAGAAAAAAGTGATGGCATTTAAATTGTGACATATTAATTAAGAATTCCATATCTTTAGTCCCTTAAAGTATTTCTGTAACAGTTCAGATTATATCTGAGGATCTTAAACAGATATCAGTGTTTTGAGACTATCTGGAGTTTTAAGGACGTTAACACATAGCCCCACTTCAGACTTCTGAGTTAAGACCTAAATTGACAAGTGGTTGGCCTTCATTCTGAAAGAAACTAAGTCTGTGTCAAATCATTGATCCAATCAAAGCTGGGCAATTACTGAGTCAAATACTTGAGTTTTTCCTCCGTAACTAACTTAAGCAAGCAAGGCGTTTAGAATTAATGAGCTATGTCCTAATTTGAATATGGAGAAGTAGAGAAAAAAAATTACTTGACATTCAAGGACAAGAACATGGATTCATCCCCACCCCTTATCCCAGGAGTGCAATTTAGACGTATGATGAGCTACTGTAATCCTGAGGATATGGTTACTAGTTTTCAGGTCTCATTGTAGTTTGAGCTTCTTTTTTTTTTTTTTAAAAAAAACCCACCCAAATTTTATAACATTATGTTAATTAGTAGTAAAGGATGATAGAGTAAAGGGATGGGTTATGCAAAAAGAAGGGATCTAAGACAGTAGAGAAAGGCTGAAATAATGAACTTTGTTGACGAAAACAGTATCACATTTTGGGTTGAAAATGTTCTGTAGCATTTTTGCTTCTAAACTCACAAAGAATTTGACAGCTCAGTCCTCAGAATTAGGTTATCTATTTGGAAAGTCAATTTAATATGGAAAGGTATTTTAGTCACTTCATTCTCTTTCCAAAGATGACGAACTGGGAGGGAGCAAGGAACAGTAAAACATAAACATCCTTACACTCATTTGTCAGTTTGGTCTCTCATTTATTATTCTATCAGTTAAACTTCCCAAAACATACTTAGCTGGTGTGGGCTTGGTTTAGGTCTTCTGAAATGTCTGAAATGTATAGCCTGCTCACTAGTGAGATGATGGGAATTTGGCCTCCTTTCCTTTTTTCTCAACATCATATTCACCAATCAGTAAATATTAATTAGTTGCATTTGTCTTTGTAGAATGAGTGGCAGTGTACGGAATGCAAGAAGTTTAACTCTCCAAGCAAGAGATACTGTTTCCGTTGCTGGGCCTTGAGGAAGAATTGGTATTCAGATTGCTCCAAGTTAACGCACTCTCTCTCCACCTCTGATATCACTGCCATCCCCGACAAGGAAAATGAAGGAATCGATGTCCCTGATTGCCGAAGAACAATTTCAGCTCCAGTTGTTAGGCCTAAAGATATGTACAGAAAAGAAGACAACCCCAAGCCTCTTGGTCCTTGCCGCTCGGTGGAATTTTTGGATTTGGCTCACAGTTCTGAAAGCCAGGAAACCATCTCCAGCATGGGCGAGCAATCAGGTATCAGAAGAGATGCCGAGAACATGGAGGATTGCCAGACTCTTTTGAAACCCTGTAGCCTGTGCGAGAAAAGACCACGTGATGGGAATATTATTCATGGGAGGACAGGTCATCTTGCCACGTGCTTTCATTGTGCTAGAAGACTAAAGAAGGCCGGGGCTTCTTGCCCTGTTTGCAAGAAAGAGATTCAGCTGGTTATTAAAGTTTTTATAGCATAGTTGAACAAGAAATACAATGGAGTCAGGTCAACAGAGAGCCAGGATTCAGTATTGAGTGTCTACTCAGTTTGACCCTTTACACCCATTTACCTATTTATGTAAATGCCCGTGTGTAGCATTTTTGCTTCTAAACTCATAAGGAATTTGAAAGCTAACCCCTCAGAATCAGGATTTAGTCATTATTGACGTCATTCTCTTTCCAGAGATGAGCGCTGGAGGGAGTAATGAAGAGCAAAACAAAGAATTAATTCACTCATTAGTCAAACTCTTGGAAAAGTAATCCTTTTTTTAAATTTTCTGCCCTTCTTTTCTGACAGAAGACATTCTTAGGCATCAGATTCCAAGGCAGCTATTAATAAAACATGGAGGTATCAATAAAACAAATATGAGCACATTATGTAGGTCTTTGAGTCACTGTGTTACAGTCAAAACTCTATGGTTCAAGGAAACCAAAATGAGTAATCTTGTTAGAGAGAAAGGCAGTTTTATTGCTAAATACCTACATGGTTGTTTTTCAGACATGATTTGCTAAAATATGCTTTAAAGAATCTTGGAAGTATCTTTCCATTTGCACGTTTAGAAAACTGAGATATAATTGATGTAAAATGATACCTGCCTTGTAGACTCTATGTGTCTGGTCATAGAGACACGAGTAAATATGAACCACAGTAAACTAGGGACAATTTCTGTCACCCCAAAATATTCCTGTGGTTCCCTTTACAGATAGTTCCTCAACCATTTCCCAAGTCACCTTGGATTAGTTTTCCTTTTGCAGCATCTTAAAATTTGATGTCTAAGTTTTAAAAACAAATGTGTAAGGACTTAGGATGTATTGTTCAGCTTATTGCTTGTGTGCATTCAGGATTCTCCGTCAAAGCCTTGGCACTGTAGATCTGGCATATATTTCTAGAGAAAGCCCTGTTACGTATATATAGGCAAGGCTTGTTCTCATTTTTAATTGGATCAGCCAAATCAGGGTTCACTTTCATTCAGAAAAGATCTGCTTTGACTTTTCATTAATAAATTCAATAATACATGCCTCAGGCACCACCTTCTTAAATTTCTTTTCTGGAGTAGAGAAGACACAACATGTTTTCAACAAGACTCCATTTGCTTTACCCTTTGCCCACCTTACTCCTTTGGAGTTTGGGGGTGAGGATCACTGTGTTTTAGGTCCCCTAGAGAATTCCCACTCTGAAGCAGCAGCCCATATAAGGATCTCGATGTGCAGTTGCAGTTTTTGAGTCAGCTCCAGCTCATGCTGATCCTTTGCCAAGCAAAACCACGCCCAGTCCTGCATCACTGTGGTGCTATTGCCTTTTGTATTATTGTTTTGATACATCTCATTGCATTATGTGAATGTATTGTGCAGCTTGCTGTTTTGGTGGTTTTACTGAATTTTGCTCAAAGTTTTATACAGTAAGTTAAGTTCTCATTTGACAACTCCTTTCGATGCTATCTTTCACTCCTATCTTCTGATGTGTGTGACAGAGGATGGAGGTATGTGTGCAATTCTCGGGTCCCTGTTTGTATATAGGACAGTTGCGGGCACAGTGATGTTTGTAGTCTGTCACTGATCCTGTGGAGTTGGAGCCAGCTTTCACCCAGTGGGATGTGTGGCTGGGTTATATGGATACCGGTGCTGTCTGTCCTGTCATCAGCCGGCCATTGGTGTGGGCATTATTGCAGTCCTAGGCTCCTACCCTGATCAGAAAGCTTCTTTGATTGTGTTGCCCATTTTCTGGTTTGGAAACCAAATATACTTTATTTTTTCCAGTGTTTTCTGCATCCTTTATTCTTAGTCATGAGGAGAGGGAGACCAAGAAACTTCACAAGGTTGAAACCAAGCTCGACCAGTTCGACACTGTTGCTTGGACTTGTGTGCCCCATGCATCTGTGCCTCCTTTCCTGATTTTAAACCATGTAATAGCCTCTTGCAGATTTCAAATAACTAGTTCATGACTAGCTTCCACACAACCACAGTTAAAATATTTTGGAATTCTAGTTCTTCTAAATGTTATCCATAGTTTGTTATGATCCACTTGTATCCCTTCTGTCTTCTTTTGAGACTGACTGTGTGATTCAAAATTTTGCCTATAGAATCTTTCAGAAATGTGTGTTGAGGCTTGAATCTGTTCTTCCGTTTTCAGCTTGAGAAATTCCCACTTTTCCTCTCTTGGTTTTCTAGTCCCAGGTCTTGACACATTTCATTATAATATTTTACTTTCACTTCTAAGTTACTCCACTATTAGATTTTCTAGATAATAGTTAACTGATTTTTTTGGGGGGGGGATCTTTCGAGAACAGAGAATAAGCTAATTATGAAAAGGGAGGTAGTTAAAAATTGTAAATTAGAAGCACATAAATTTTAGAACAACATATATGAAAATTGAAGCTCTTTAATTGCTTTTTCTTGTAGCTTGTCATTTTTATAATCCCAAGGTAATATCTTGGTGCATGTGTAAAGATAATATTTTTAAGATCAAGGCCCTTGGATAGTCGAATTTGAAGACTGTAAGAATACATATTTAAGGAGTGTAAGAGTCTAACCAGGGTTGATTGGTCAAAATACCTACTGCTTTCCTACCCCTACCCTGGAGAGTTTGTTCTGGTTTCAGGTTTTGCTTTTAAACTACTATCTTTAGAACTAAGCAATCTCTGATAGAAGTGGTTGACCGCATTTCCCACTGTCTCTCCCTGGAAGGAAGAGCTTTTTCCTTCCCATTGTTCTGAACTGAACCCAAGCCATTAATGAAGAGCACCGAGGAGATTATTTTGCATTTATTTCATTTCTAGAGGGGAATTTTTATTAAAATTACAGAATTTTTAAACTAGAATACACCCAAACTCCCTTATTTTGCACCCGAAGTTTGTCTTAGTTATCTAGTGCTGCTATTATCTAGTTATCCACAAGAGGATGCTTTCTCTTCATGAAGACATTTCTTAAGTGTGCTAGTGCTAGGGGAACTTTCCTGATTTCTTCAACTGTCTTCGATGTCTTTGGAGATCGCCATGTGTCTTGGCATCTGTCTTACTCCATTTTCTGTTGTTTCTTTAATGTCTCCTATATCTTAAGAGAAAAACGACCCACAATATCTACTCTACTCGTTGTAAGCTGTTGGGTCAGAACTGACTCGTAGCTGACCCTCTAGCAGGTTTTCCGAGACAGTAAATCGTGCAAGAGGATTATGCATCTTTCTCCTGCACGGCAGCTAGGAGATTGGAAACATGTGCCTGTAGGTTGGCAGCGCAGCCCCTTACCACTAAGCCACCAGAACTCCCTCACAGCTTCCTGACAGAGGCAAGAATTTACAACATATTTTAGGGGTCATAAATTCAACCCAGCACAAAGCTAAAAGTTATAAATGCTTTTGTGGAAAGTCACAGCTACTTGATAGCACTATTACTAGCCTCCCAAGTCTCTTTACCAGTAAATCGTTAAATGTGCCTTTTCTCATGTCTTGTTAAATATTTAAATCATGGTGCTGTTGAATTTGTAATAACAGATCTTAAAACATAGATCATTTAATAAATGCTGTTGGAGACTATTTATGGCTTGTGGCCAATATTGGTCTTTATAAGAATAGTGATTTTTAAATACTTAGTCTCTCCAAAGGGAGATCAGCCAACGTAACTCGTGGGTTCTTACCTAATCAGTTAACTGTTTGCTCCCTGGGGAGATGAGAGAACGTCGCAGAGGGACCTGAACCAGTTCTTCCAACCTTGCTCTTTCCTGGTGAGGAAACTCCAGCCCACCTCTCAAGCCTTTGGGGCCAAAGGATTTCCTCCCAGCAAATGGAACCTACCCTTTGAGCTCAGTGTTCTGATTATACTGAGTGATCTGAAACTTTAGCAAGTTAAATGAGCTTCTTCCTTATCCCTCCCCCTATCATAGTACTGGGGTTTTTTTTGGGTTTGTGTGTGTGGGGTTTTGGTTTTTTTTTTTTGGTGATGGGGGGATGTTATATGCCGATGACTCTGATTCGACTGGCACAGAAGGAAGACTGCCCATCCTTCTCCAGCGGAGCATCTGGTGGATTTGAACTGCCTGCCTTCCCCCTATCATAAGAGTCTGATGGTCCTCATTTTCTTTTTTGTCAGCTGCTTTTGCAAGTGACACGGGGTCAGGGGTGGGTTGGGGATTTGCCAATGCCATCCTTCGATCTTCTAGATAAAGTTGCAGTTTTTATTAAACTTAGAAAATTATTAATGGTTGTAGATATTTGATGCTAGTTTCTCTACATGCTTGCCCAGAGGAGTCCTGTTAGCTAATTCCCTCCCCTGCTCCTCTGCCAGCCTGGGTTTTCACTGTGCTCATCAGCACTACTCAGTCTAGAAGAGCCTAAGGCATGTGTTGAAGCTATGAGTTTTCCTCTTCTCTTACATGAAACCCTCAACCATCTTGATTTTTTTTTTTTTTTTAACTTTGTACTTTCCAAAATTGCCTTTGCTGTTCAGGTAGTTTTAACTCCTTGCCATCCAAGTAAGGCCTAATTGGTAATTGAAGTCTTCAGAATTTATGACTATAAGAGAGAGACAGCAAACTGTTGACTCCTAGTGTTCTTTTTCAGTTGTACGGAGGTTGATCAGAGGCTCTGGTGTTGGGAGTCCCGGTTTACCAGATTTTCAGCATCCTGCTCGAGTTAGCTCCGTTCACTCAAATGCCATCATTTGGAAATGAGATCTTTAGGTCACCCGAATGTGGCAAGCCATGCCTGAGTTCACATTGTGATTGTGAGGATGGGATCCGTGCAGATATGTGCCTGCTCCATCATGCTATGGGCTGTTGTGAATAATGATATCATCCCATGACATTTGCTTTCTTTCATTTACAGTCCTACCATTACGTGAAATGGACAGAAAGTTTAGAACAGAAATGAGAGAACATCAGAAAAGCAATGGTTTTCTGAATCTTAGCTAGAAAGGTTCTTTGTCTCTCACTCTTGGACTCATGTCTTGGGGTGTGCTTGCACTGGTGTGCATTTGTATTTACTACCTGGAGCCGACTCCATGCCCACAGCAGGTCTCTCAATTGGTTGGCACCCTCGCGTTTCCTTTCAGTCATTCTGTCGGATTTCATAGGCTCACAGTCCTCAGCCTGGACAGTGGGTCTGAGTCCAGCCATGCCGAGCTGGAGGCTCTAGACTGCTGTGAGCAGCTCTCACTAGATGAATTCACTGCCAAGCATTTGTAATATACAGTTGTGTTTGATAATTTTGTGTATATTTAGATATATGTTAATGCTTTGTGGGACATTAGTTATAAGAATTTCTTGTTAAAGGTCGGCTCTGTAGCCCATGTTGTGTGTTTTTTTGTCACCTCAGTATACTATTTAAAAGTCCTTAATGAGACTTGGAGTCAAATATGAGAAATTGGTGACTTTTTAATAATTTTCCTGAGTTGTTTGAAAGCTATAGACATGTTACCTCTTGATTCTCTTCAGAAGGGACGACGAGACTTACTAGCCAGTTGTTTTGTGATTTTGCAGAGTTATGTGAACTTTTAAAAAGCACATAGCTTTAGATACTGTGAATCTATTGTTTTCCACTTAACCTGTTTTCCACTTAACTAGCTTAAATTGTTCAGTCCCTTTCTTAAAAAAGGAATACATTTTGATGAATCTCTTGTCTGATGAACATACGTGCAAGCACACTCTGTGAATTGCTAATGCCTCAGCAAAAAGAGGCTTCCGGCGAGGATCTAGCTGTGTTTATAGTCTGCACTTCACACTGGCAAGTGGACCTCTGTGCCAAAAGGAGACTGTACCGTGTTTACAATGTTGGGGATTTTGCACAGCCATAGGGAATGCTGAGGTCACTGTGCTGGAATTTCTCGATTTGTGATTAGAGGAAAAGTGGGGAGAACTGGAAGACTCAAGTGGAAATGGCAGGTATTGGGTGTGACTTCCCACTCGGGGATAGTTTTTCCCGAGTGCTTTGAGGCAACCTGTCTGTTGACAGAACTCTCTTTGGTGCCCTCCTCGCTCTTTAATAGGAAGCACCCGATCACTCCCCTTACGGGAGAACTTCTCATAAGCATGCTGAGATCTTCTCATGTAATTAACATGTAGTCCTAGGTAATGACAGTGTTGGTGAATGTGGCATTATTAAAATGCTGTAAATCTGCACTTGAGTTTATCCCTTAGTTAGAGCTTTTTAAATGATGAACAGTGTGACAGAGAAGTGTATCAGCAGACAGAGATAGTTTTTGTTCTTTTTTTTTTGAGAGGAGCTGTGAGATCCAAATTTTTGGTCCCACCTGCAGTTTGCTTTCCTTCGTGGAGGATCACCATGTTCTAGAAGCAGTGCAGCTAACAGGCTCCTCCACTGTTTGGGTTAGGAAGGGTCAGGGGTCTAAAAATGACCAGGTGGCACTGTCAGAGCAATTCCTTTTTCAGAAGAGTTGATGAAATTTGGCAGTGTTTTATTGAAAATGAGCATTTTCAGTAACAAAGGAAACACTTTGGGCTTATTAGAATATCGGATTTATTATTATTTTTTTTATTTTAACAAGCAACTTCATGTAAATAGACTTAACCCCTTCTCCCACCTTACTGTCGCTCTCAGAAAGTTATTATCTATTGATGCGGCTTTTACACAGAGGCCTTCAGTAACACCTCTTAGTTAATTGCAGCTGTAATACATGTAAGGAAAGATTTCCCTTCTTAGGCAGTCCTGAAGCTTTTTGTCAATCTTAGATGAGAAGTCTGAGAAATTGTGACATGGGAACTCGTGTGTAACCTGGTGGTGAGAGGTGCCCTCTCAGTGGGAGGCAGTGCGGACGGAGGTCAGTTTTCCGGTTTCCTAAGAGAGGAGTGTTTTTCCTTGTACTTTGCTTCATGTTTTTTCCCTTTTCTTTGTAATAAGGATTAGGATCGCTCCGTCCGCCCCCCCCCCCTTTTAAAAAAGAATAGAAAATGCTGTAAAGGAAGAGTGTTCCTTGATCTCCTTAGTATTCTACAATGTGGGTCTCATAACCAGACTCAGAATGGGACTCTCTGTCCATAGCTATGCACTATTAAATGCATGATGAAGTGCCTCTTGGGTTGAGATCAAGCTAAAAATGTCAAACTCCTTGTTGAGCTGGAACCAACTCCTAACTGACCCTCCACTGGGTGAGATTACCCCACCAGTCTTGTGTCCTGGTTCCGTCTTGTTTCCTGGCCTTCCCAGGCCTTGGCTTTTCTTGTGTGTAAAATGAATACATGTACCTACCTTTTCTACCTCGTGGTGCTTTGTTGTGGGGATTAAGTATGGTGTAGCAATGTAAAGCCTATAATTGCCTTGAATAGGAGAGAAGCTGTTATGCTCTGAGAGACCAAGCTCTGGGGTGTGTATTTAGATACAGCACCAGTTCCCCCCACGCCTGCCTGGCCGAGCCGCTGCTGCTCACCACAAGCCTTTTCCCCCATGCCTTTCGCTCATGTGTGCTTTCTACATGGGCTTGAGTAAACAGCATAAAAATCACTGCCAGTGTACAGAAAATGTGCGGTTTTCTGTATAACATATCTGACCAGGTGGTCGTAATCAACAGAAACAGCAAATGTAGTTTTTAAAAGTGGAAAGAGAACAGGCTACTTAGTCACTTTGGAAGTTCTGTCGCTCAGCCCCACGTGCAGGTTGGTACTCACTAAGTGAGGAAGCAGGGACCACTGTTGTGGGTTCTCGCCTCGTTGTCTTGATCAGTACCCTGGCTTAGTTCTTAGTGCTGCTGGAAGAGAAATGCCACAAGTTGATAGCTTTAAACACATCCCCTCGCATTGCGGCAGGTGGAGGTCTAAAATCAGAGCCTGTGCTGGAGTGGAAGGCCTGTTTTCTCTCTTGGTGCTTCTGCTGCTGGGCGGTCCTAGTCTCTCCCCCAGATATAGGAGGCCCTCAGCGAGCGCACTCTGCTCCCAGCTCTTCTTGGCAATACTGATGCCTCTCTGCTTGCTTCTCTGTCCTTCCTAAGACAGAACATGTGACTCTGGAGTGATGAGTATTAAGGGTGTGACCCTCTGATAAGGCTGATAGCGCTGATCCTGCCCTATTAACATAAAGAGGATAGGATTTAGAGCAACACCCCGGAATGGAGGACAATCACTTGCTAGGCTTAGCCAAGTTGGAAACACTTTAGGAGACTACAGTTCTCGATAACCGTAAAGTTAACAACTCTCTCTCTTTTTGGCATTTGCACTATGAAATGCTTTTAATAGCTATTGATTCCTTTTGTGCATTAAATGTTTTTCATTTTGCTTTTTTTTTTGTAATTGAGAGAGATGTAATTTTGTATGTATTCTAGCAAAAATAAAGTGTTTCTGTTGCCTCATACTGTGTTTGATCTGATCTCAAAAAATGGGGGGAATAAAAAGAACCACTTTTGCAGTAGAAGTTACTGGACTTAAAACCAATAGCAACTTTTACATATTTCTCCTTTAGTCACCATGAGAGGAATTCCATTTCATCTTTAGATTCTGGTTCTGAAGAACAAAGACCTCTCTGGTGGTGGTGTTTGTAGCATGTCACACTGCTAACCACAAGGGACGCTACTCTGAAGGTTCGAATCCACCAGCCGCTCCCCCGACTCTGGGGTGGGAGGAAATGGATATTCCCCTACTAATATTTCCGTGCATTTGAGGTTTTTAAATAGGCTGAAGTATTTTTTTATATGATCTTTATTGACCTTTTCTACCAGAGTGGAAATAATATCTGTACAAAATCAAATATTTGTTACTATAACTTCTGCTGCAGAGGGTCAAGGACTGCAGCCTACAATATGGATTGAGGTTCAATGTCAAGAAGACAAAGATTCTCCCCACTGGACCAATTGGCAGCATCAGGATGGATGGTAAAGAGATTGAGATTGTACACAGCTTTAGTTTGCTTGGCTCCACAGTCAACAGTCTTGGCACCAGCAGCCAGGAAATTAAAAGGTGCATTGCCATGGGAGAGTCTGCTGTTAGGGACCTCTCCAAAGTACTGAAGAGCAATGGTGTCTCTCTGGAGACTAAGGTGCATCTGATACAGACCATGGTCTTCGCAATCACTTGTCATGCATCAGAGAGTTGGACAATGACCAGGGAGGACAGAAGGAGAATTGATGCCTTTGAGCTGTGGTGCTGGAGAAGAGTACTGAGAATACCATGGACTGCTAGGAAAACAAACAGATTTGTCCTGGAAAGGGTTAAACCGGGTGGCTCCTTGGAGGCAAGGATTCTGAGGCTCCGTCTAACATACTTTGGACATGTTGTGAGGCGAGACCGGTCCTTGGAGAAGGAAATCATGCTTGGGAGGGTGGAGGGACAGCGCAGGAGGGGAAGGCCCTCTATGAGGTGGATTGATTCAGTGACTGGGATAATCGGGATGGGAGTGTCAGAGACAGTGCGATTGGCACAGGACAGAGCTGAGTTTAGGGCTGTTGTACATAGGGTCGGGTCGTTATGAGTTGCAAGCGACTCGGCGGCACATAACAACAACATAACTTCTTCATCACAATTAAAACAGTTAATCAAAACCTACTACTTTAGAATGAGTATCTCCACCATAACACTTAAATATAGTGTTGACTTGAATGCAGAAATTTGGTTGATTGGAAAGCTAATTAAGTTTCCAGTTTCCTCAAATAGAATTGCAAAAAAAGGCAAAACAAAGTTTTTCACAGAGATCCGGTGCACTGGACTCACCAAACCCGGACAGCTGGTGGGTGTTTAGAGGCCTGGACAGTAAGGGATCCAGGGTTTCTTTAGCCAGTCTTCGATTTGTCCTTTCTTCAGAATCACAGATTTTTGGATATGTGGAATGACACTACCACCAGCAATTGTAGCCTTGATAAGAGAGTTCAATTCTTCATCTCCTCGAACAGCAAGTTGCAAGTGACGAGGTGTAAAACCTTTTACCTGTAAGTCTTTTGATGCATTTCCTGTCAGGTCAGGTACCTTTGTGGTGAGGTGCTCCAGGCCAGCTGCACTGTACACGGTGGCGCCCACATGTCCATATCCTGTTGTCCTAGATTTCAGATGTTGATGGGCATAGCCCATTGGGAACTGCAAGCTGGCTCTCTGTGAGTGGGAGACTGCTATTATCTTGTCCTTTCCAGAGCCCTTCCCCAGCCTGCCAGCCGTTTCAAATCTGCTGAAGCTTACACAAGGAGGCAGACAAAGGGCTTGTCAAATACCCAGTGATATCCCTCCAGCTACTCTGACATTCTGCAATTCAAACTGCCCATACACATCTTTCTCTTTTGAAGCAGCTGATGGGTGTGAATTCCACGACTTGGTTGACAGTGAACTGCCTAATCACTGCACCACCAGGCCTCCTCTTGAGCATTGTAGCAAGACAGAAGTCAAGTATTGTCCAGGGCCAGTTTGGTGCTTTCTCAAAAAGCTAGAAATAGAAATACTTCTTGATCTGGCAATCTCACTGTTGTGTACTGTCAAGTTGGTGGGTTCACACTGCTTGCCCACTAGACCATCAGAGCTCCCTAGCAATTTCACTACTAGGTGTGTATAGAGAAATAAGAGCTGAGATATGCACAAATAAATGCGTAACTGTGTTGAGTGCAGTAATCTTTATAATAACAAAAATGGAAAAATGCCTATCAACACATAATGAAATGTTACAGGATCTGCAGACCACCACATACCATGGATGAAATAGCCATTCAGAAAAGGACAAATACATATGAGTCCACTCTTATTAGAAGTGAAGGAAGGTTTATGCACACACAGGCACATTCGTCAGTGGTTCCCTGAGAGGGAGGGGAGGAGAAATAATTAGGTAAGACACACTGGTGAAAGAGTTGTGTGGAGGGAAAGGCAATTAGCACAGTATAAAAATTGTTACTTTATACTGGTTTACTTACAAAGTTTGTTTTTCACCCCGGATCTTTCCCATTTTCTTTACCCACCCCTCTCCACCTATGAAATTCCATTGCCATAACAAGTATACAATACAAGTACACACACGGACAGGAAAGCCCAACAGGCAGGTGGTGTGTGTCTGTGTGTATTTAGATGTACACATGCCCGTGTATTCGATGTAAATGATCGACTCCCAACAAAGGTGAGTCTATAGACTTTTTAATCACAGCCAAACACACCAAGAGCTGCTATTTCAGGATCCTCAGAATCACACTCTGGGGGTCGGGGAGGGACACATCAGGGTCAAAGGGTTTAACAGTATCTTTCTGAGGAATAGTTGCTGATGCCTCAGAAGCTTGTAAGTGGGCATCTTAGGTGCTAATACTGGTCACTCCCAGAACAAAGATGAATGAAGAAACTCAGTGACATACAGCAGCAGTTGGTCCAAAGACCCCATAAGCTACAGCTTCCTGGAACTGGATGGAGGGAGAGGGGGCCCAGCTTCAAAAGCCAGCAGCTCTTAAAAGCCCACAGTAGAGGGTCTGGACAGAGAGGGAGGAAAATGTTGTAACAAAATCCCAAATCAAAGCAGGCTTACAGGGTTGTTAGAGACTGGTGGCACCCTCCAGAGCCAGGCCTTTGCCTTGGAACTCAACAATAGACATGTTCATGAGGTGAGCATTGACGCTGGGGAGCTGTGCACTCCTGAGAAGAGCCAATCACACAAGAGCAGAGGGGCGCTATTTGCCCAGGGAGAAAGTGTGGGTGGAAGGAAAGGATAGGATAGAAAGATGAATAGATCCTAGAAAGAAATAGACTGTTATTGCAATGTCAGCAAAACAACTCTTTGCTGTTAAGGCATCCAATTCATAGCTGACCCTCAGATGGATTTTCAGATGCTTTAAATTGTGCGGGAGGAGACAATCAGTGGATTTGAACTGCCTACCTTTGGGTTAGCAGTGCAAATCCTTACCTGCTTATCCACCATTCCTTATTACAGTGTGGAGAATGGAGCTCTGGTGGCCTAGTGACAAGAAGCTGTACTGCAATCCCAAAGGTATTGAGTTCAAGGCCACCAGCTTCTCCGCCAGAAGGTCAGCCTTTTGTTGGTTCAACCCTACAGTACACAATATTACAAGACCTGTATGAATGGCAAACTTACTCTGTAAATATTCACTTAAAATAGAATTTTAAAAAAATAAAACAACAGTTTAAATTTGAGAAGATTTTTCAACTATAGCATTCATAGCTTTTGAACTATGGTGTCGGAGAATAGAGCTGACTATCCCATGGACTGCCAACAGAACAAACATGTCCTGGAGAAGGTGCAGCCAGAGTGCTCCTTCGAGGCAAGGATTCTCAAGCTTCGTCTCGCATGCTTTGGGCGTGTTGCTAGGAGGGGCTATTCCTTGGAGAGGGACATCATGCTTGGGAAGGTGGAGGGACAGTGAAGGAAAGGAAGACCATGAACCAAGTGAACTGACACAGAGGCCGCAGCAGTGGGCTCCAGTGTGTTAGCGATGGTGGAGATGGCAGAGGACAGGACAGGGTTCAGATCCCTTCATAGGGTGGCTGTGAGCCGAGCTCTGTGGCACCTAACAACATGGAAGCCCTGCCTTGTGGCCCTCGGCTTTGTTTAGAGAGTTCCCAAAGAGGAGTGGACCCGTCCACAGAGGGTGAGCCTTGTGCTTCTCCAAAGACCGTTCTCCACGCTGAGGCCATTAAGGTGAATGAAACCCCTGGCCAACTCTTGTGAACTTAGGGCGTCTTAACTGGATTGGAAGGAGCCCTGGTGGCATCATCCACAGTATGCTTTGCTAATCAGAAAGCCTCACGTCTCCTGTGGCTCGCATCCCCCAGTATTGTCCTGCTAAGATTTACAGCGTCACTGTTGGTCAGAGCTGACTTGAGGGCAGCGAGTTTGTTTTCATTTTCTTTGGACTGAGGGGCTGAACCAGCACATACACTAGTGCAGGCAGAGGTGCACGGGATGACTTTTGGGAATGCTGTTGGAATAGCAATGGCATCATTGTAGATGTGATGCTGGCACGAAGAGACCATAGTGTGGGGCAAGGGAAGTACTGGGATGGGCATTTAAAAAAGAAAAAGGCCAAAGGACCGTAAGAGACAAGGAGGCCAGCTTACCTGTCTTTTTTTTTTTTTTTAAATAGACCTACCCAGAGTGTTCCACCGTCTGGGACTTTCCTTTAAGGTGCCTCTCCCCCACCCCCTACCCTGTTGTGTACTGTAGAGTCGGATCCAACTGGCAGAGCATCCAGTGGATTCGAACCACTCACCTTTGAGATTGCAGCACAGCAAGAGCCACTAGGCCACCAGAGCTCCTTTTAAAAAATATTTTATTTTATTAATTTTAATGAACATTTACAGAGATTTTGGATTTTCATTCATTCATTGTTGCACTTTTTTCTTTAGCTCCCTCCCCCCAGTTCGCTCCTCTCTTTGAAAAGCAAAAGATAAACTTCTTCATTGGTATACAGTCCCCCCGCCCCCAATGCACTCCGCTATGCAACCTTAATTCTGGATTCCTGTGATAATCATAATATGCTATCATATAAATATTGCGACTATACTTCAGAGACACTGATCCCAACATAAGGAACTACCATCAGCTGATGTGTTTGAAATCACAGAA
>NW_006399813.1:3064903-3071724 GCF_000299155.1 Elephantulus edwardii
CGCAGGCGACTCGACGGCACATAACAACAACAACATCATATATCACTTTTAAACTGTTCTCTCCCTCATCTGTTTCAATTCAGTGTACGTAATCTATCCAGTTTTTCTGTCTTACCGTAACCTTGATGTCAGTCACTTTCTATAACAGTGGCACCGTGCCGTATTTGTCCTTTTGTGACTGAGATATTTTACTCAGCATAATGTCCTCCAGGGTCACCCATTTTGAATAATATTGCATGAGTTCCTTGTTTAAGATGCCTTTTAATGTGATTTCAACTACAATTGCCTTCAATCGAAGTCTATCTTAATCTCCAGTGAAACTTATTTAACATCATATGCTGTTGAGTTGCCTATGACTCATAGCAACCCTGTGTACAACCAGCCTTTATCCAACTCTATCCTGAGCCAGTCTCACTGTCTCTGACACATCTACCTCCACTGCCCCTGTATCAATCCATCTCATCCAGGGTCTTCCTTTCCTGAGCTGTTCCTCCATCCTTCCAAGCAAGATGTCCCTTTCCAAGGACTGGTCCCTCTTGGCAACATGTCCAAAGTATATTAGACAGCTTCAAAACCCTTGCCTCCAAAGAGCAACTGGTTTACCGTCATAGTAATGTACAAACCACCGCTAGTAGTTGGGTGTTGGCTGCACTTGAAATGCATTAGCCAGACATCAAACCTAGGGTCTCCAGCATAGAAGCCACAAGCCACCACCACTCTCCCTTCTTATGGATTAACCCCCTTGAGCCTGTCCACAGCTGTCAAGTTAACATCTCCCAACGCCCAAGCACGTATGTGACTCTGCTAAGGTCACCGAGTTGCAAGTTGGGCTGGTCGTCTTCACCACCCATCGTCTTATTCCATCTCACCTTAAAATCTCACCGAACACACATCCAACTTTCTATTAGCGTTGGAAGAGAGGCCTTGAGAACAGCACCTCTCCATGGTCGTAGTTGGAAGTCTTGTCAGGGTGCTGACTCTGAGGGAAGCCTTGTGTCTCTGTCAGCTCTGGAGGGAGGCCCTTGTCTCTTTTGAGTTGCTCTTGTGTAATCATCACATGGCTCTGCATCTCCCTCGCTCCATCGCTGCTTGGTTCTGTTCACCTAATCTGCTCTTTTTTATATCTTAAAAGAGATTGACTCTGAGCACGCCCTGCACTATGATTGCCAGCATTCAAGAGGAAGTGATGACAGGCTGCTTCCACAGAGATCTTCAGTCTCGGAAAAGTTATAGGGTCTCTATGAGTGGGATTCATAATCATAGACAGCAACTGTTTTTTGTTCCTTTTTGGCACTGAATTAGAATTACCTGTTATTTTCTAGGTGACTGAAGGATTCTATGGGCAAAATCTTGAGTGATGCAAGAAGCATCAAAAGAAGTCAGAGTCACTATACAGAAAAGAATGGCTGACATGGAACCATTTCAGGAAGTAGCATATAGTCATAACCAATGGTAATGAAGGAAGACATTTAAGCTGTGCTGAAGGCTTTGGAGGAAACAAGGATCCAGGAATTGATGAAATATTAATTGACACGTTTTAATAAACAGATGCAGCCCTGGACGTGTTCACTAGTTTGTGCCAGGAAATTTGAAAGACAGCTACTTGGCCAACTGACTGGAAGAGAGCCATATTTATTCCTGTTCACCAAAAAAGGTGATCCAATGGAATGTGGAAATTATCAAACATAATCTCTAATATCACATGAAAGTAAAATCTTTCTGAAGATCTTCCAAAAGGATAAGACACGGACAGGGAACTTCTAGAAATAGAAATTGGATTCAGAAGAGGTGGTGGAACCAGGGATTTCCATGCTGATGTCAAATGGATCTTGGTGGAAAGAAGAGACTACCAGAAGGATATTTACCTGTGTTTTGTTGACTACACATAGGCATTTGACTGTTGTAGATCATGACAAATTATGGCTAATATTGAGAAGAATGGTAAACCCACAACACTTAGTTGTGTTCGTGTGAAACCGATATTTAGACCAAGAAGCTGTTATCTGACAAAACAAGAGAACATTGCATAGTTTGAAAATCAGGAAAGGTGTGAAACGGGTTATATCCCTGTTCCTTAACTATTAAATCTGTATATTGAGCAAATGATTTGAGAAGCTTGACCATATGAAGAAGAATGTGGAACCAGGATTGGAGGAAGACTCAGTCATCAACAAGGTGAGTTGTGTAGATGACACAACCTTGCTTGCAGAAAGTGAGGAGAGCGTGAAACACTTGCTGCAGAAGATAAAAGACTGCAGCCCTCAATATAATATGGATTACACCTGAACATCAGGTAAGCAAAAATCCTCACCACCAGCCCAACAGGCAACACTATTACAAGTGGAAAAGATACTGAAGTTGTCAAGGATATTTTACTTGTATCCACAATCAACATCCATGGTAACAGCAGTCAAGAACTCAGAAAGATGTGTTGCCCTGGGAAAAAACCTACTGTCAAGGACTTGATCCAAGAGATGGTCTTTTCAGTTACTCTCTATGCTGTGAAAGTTGGACTATGCATAAGGGTGACAGAAAAAGAATCAATGCCTTTGAGTTGTGGTGTTAGAGAGGAGTAGTGGATGTCACAGAGACTGTCGAATCAACATGTCTGTTTTGGAGGAAGTGCAACCAGAATTTTTTTTCCTTAGAGGCAAGGATGGTGAAAACTTGGTCTTGGTGAAGCATGCTTTGGGTGTGCTGACAAGAGGGGCCAGTCCTTGGAAAAAGACATCATGCTGGAAAAGGTGGAGGGCCAGAGAGAGAAGGGAAGACCCCAAACAAGATAAATGGACACACTGACTGTAACAGTGGGTTTGAGCATTTCCTAGATCACGAGGCTGCAGCAGGACAGGGCAAGGTTCAGATCTGTTGTTCAGAAGATTACTGCGAGTCACAGTCAGCTTGATGGGCACTCCCACAGGTGACTATGGGGAATTAAGGTCCCTAAATGTCACTTTCTAATTTTAAAAGCATAGAGTGATGGACACATGAGATCCTGCATATGTAAGGTGCTTAATACTGTATATTTCCTCTTTCCTTAAAGGGAGAAGGAGCCTTGGTGTGTAGTTAGTTGTTCGGCTGTTAACTGAAAGTTGGGTGGAACCCAGCAGTAGTTCTGAGGAAGAAAGATAAGACAATTTGCTTCCATTACAATTTACAGCCTTGGAAACTCGCTAGAGCAGTTCTACTCCTTCCTGTAGTCTGCTCTGACTTGGAATAGATTTGATGGACATAGCTTGTTTTTAATTTTGAAGAGAGATCTCCATCAAAGTGAGTTTTATAGCTCTCTCAAATGAAAGAAACCAACTTCATGAAACTTGTAGTAGCCACCAGAGGGCGCCAGTAACCCATAAATCCTTCACTTTAAAAACAACACTGTTGGATCTGCCTGAGGCTAACCCCCTAGGTCCAAGTCTTCATTTAAATATTCTTAACTTCCAGTATTTTAAGAGCTCATTTGTAAGATTCCACTAAAATTCCAGAAGGAACATCTGCAGTTAGAAGGTTAGAGTGAACGGTATTCTAACTCCACATCAGCCACCAAGAGAATTTAGTATTTTTTCGGTTAATTTCTACCATCTGTTCTCCATCTCCTCAGACTATCGGTAACCTAGTTACAAATTATTCTCTCCGTAATAACCCACTGCAACTGGTTGGTTCAAATGAATTGAACTGCTTTGGGGTGTGTGTGTGTGTGTGTGTGTGTGTGAGAAAGAGAGAGAGATTTCTGAGTCCCTGTGCTACTGCTGAGCCAACCAGCTTCCTTTCACAAGGATCAGTTTGCAGTCAGAGTACAGTGATTGACGGGTACCCATCCCAAGAAGCTCTCCCTTGGGGAGGAAACATTCACTCAATCTGAGGTACCAGCCACCAACTGCCTGCTGCTGTCAGTCCATTCAACTCAAAACTACCCTAGAGGACGGGGTAACACATCTCCATTGGGTTTCAGAGGCTACAAATATTTTTTTAAAAAAAAATCTTTATTTTATATTGATTTGCATGCAAAATGCATATACATTGTGTTTCATTAATGTACACTGTGTTTCACACATTCCTGCATTCATATTGTGTTTCATACACTCATTCATATACATTGTGTTTTGCAAAAATCAATTACCATTGACCTTTGTTGTGTTGTGTACCAGAGAGTTGGAACTGACCCCTAGCTGACCCCCCGGTGGGTTTTCAGAGGCAGATAATCGCATGGAAGGAGACTGCCTATCCTTCGAACCACATGCCTTCAGGATTGCAGCTCAGCTTCTTGCCACTAGGCCACCAGAACTCATGCCTACCATTACCCTGTCTTTTCAGATTTTCCTTGGGCCTTTCTTAGTTCCATCACCCTCCTCCCCAAATTCTGTTAGTCTAGTGATTTTCTTTTGAACTTTTATACACAATTTTATGCACTAGTTATCCTTCTATTTTCACAGTAATGGTCTTAAGCAGTATTTGTCCTTATGAGACTGAGTTCACTCAACATAGTGCTCTCTAGACTCTTCCATGGCATACAGTATTGGATTAAATCATTGCTCCTGAGTGCTGCATAGTATTCCATTGCGTGAGTGTACCACAATTTCTCAATGCATTCATTTGTTGATGGACGTTTGGGCTGAGGCGATCAATGTTGTTGGGTGCAGACTATCTCATTTCACGTCTGTGGAACACCTGCTGGATCCAAACCACTAACTTTTCCCTTAGCAACACCAATACCTAAGCTACTGTGCCATCAAGGCTCCTTCCAGCCACTGTAACTCTCAAACAACTCTCAAACTTACTGCCATGGAGTTGGAAAGGACTTATAACTGACCCTGTAGTGAGTTTTCAGAGCCTATAAATTGCATGGAAGGAGATTGCCTGTCTTTCTCTCCCAGAGCATATGGTGGATTTGAACCAGCAGAGAAATACCACCTATGGGTTAACAGCACAGCCCCCTTCTGACCATGCCACAAGAGCTTCACCAGCCACCATGGCCTCTCGCAATACTTGAGCCTTCAGAGAAGCAATGGTTCACACTATAAATTTACCTTGTGCTTGTGTGTCAATCTGTGTCCTTGTGTAGCTTTACCTTTTACTTTAGTCTGGTAGGGGAGGGAGCACCATGGTAGATGGAGAAAAGATTGAGATTGTTAACAGCTTCAGCTTGATTGGCTCCATAATCAACACTCTTGGTACTAGCAGTCAGGAAATCAAAAGATTAATTACATTAGGAAAATCTGCTGTCAGGGACCACTCCAGAGTGCTAAAGATCAAAGATGTCAGTCTAGAGACTAAGGTGTGCCTGATCCAGGCCATGGTCTTCCCAATTACTTGCTTTGCATCAGGGAGCTGGACAATGACTAAGAATGACAGAAGAAGAATCAATACCTTTGAATTGAGGTGCTGGGGGAGAGTATTGAACGTACCATGGGCTACCAAGAGAACAAACAGATCTGTCCTAGAAAGGATGAAACCAAGCTGCTCCTTGGAGGCAAGGTTTGTGAGGCTCCATCTCACATACTTTGGGCATGTTGCCAGGAGGAACCAGTCATTGGAGAAGGATATCGTGCTTGGAAAGGTGGAGGGTCAGCACAGGAGAGGAAGATCTCAGATGAGATGGATTGACATAGTAACTGGAGGGTAGGTGTGTCAGAGACAGTGAGATTGGCTCAGAGTTATTGCACATCGGGTTGCTCTGACAACCAGGGAAAACCTGGAAGAAAATCAGCAGGGCATGCTGTGGGTCTTATTAGGAACACAGAGCCATGGAGTATTTGGGTGGAGACGACCGTCACATGGATGGCTGTGTTTAAATCTACTCCACTCCACCTAAGGGTGACAATTCCTTGAAGCCAGAGCGGGGACATCAACTCCCGAGAACTCTCCCGAAGCCTGTGGTGCTGACAGCTGCGACCTCTGGCCAGCTTTCCTTAGCTTGGTCCAGTTGTCCGCCTGATGTGTGGGAATGCAGGAGAGAAGTCCCTGCCCCTCTCCTCTGCCTCGCTTCCTATAATACTAGCAATTTCCTTAAGGGAGCAGCTTGTATTCTCTTTCAGCATGTGGGTGCCTGATACACCAACTGCAGAGCCAAAGAGATGATTTTCAAACCCAGCTGTTGATCTGGGGAGGAGTGAAGCATCAGTGTGCTCTCCTTTATGCCCATCCAGGCCCTGTCTTTTCTGTCTTTCTCCTCACACCCAGCACAAGGCAGTTAACGCAGGATAGCTGTTTTTGGCTTACGGCATGGTGGGCCACAGATCCTCCAACAAACTCAACCCGCCTGTCCCTCAGACCATATTAGATGTTCACTGTATTTAGGAGAATACCCCAGATGCCAGCAGGCCTGCCCTCCTGTCACCTGAGGCTTCAGCAGGGCTATGGAGCAGTGCTGTGCCTTTATTTTTTTTCTTTCTTTCTTATTGAGATTTTAATGGAAGTTTAGCAAGAATATGGATTTCCATTGATTCATTGATGTACATTTTCCTCCCTACACCCTACCCCCCCCATTTGCTTTTCCTGTTAAAAAAATTCTTTCACTGTTGTACAATTTCCTGCCCTCCCACCCTCATCCCCCTCCCCAGTCTACTTTGCTATGTACTTCTTATTCTGGACTATTGTCATACAAATAATCCTTAATCATATATTCTTTTTATTCTTTCCCTCATCTATTTCAATGCAGTGTACATTATTTATCCCCTCTTTTCTTAATTTCTTTCCAACCCCCATATCAGTCCTGTTTTATAACAGTGGCATTATGCAGTATTTGTCCTTTTGTGACTGAGATATTTCTGTCAGCATAATGTCCTCTAGGACCACCCATTTTGTATATTTTATGAGTTTCTTGG
>NW_006399813.1:3075124-3106121 GCF_000299155.1 Elephantulus edwardii
ATAATTTATGTAGAATTGGTAACAGTTCTTCTTTAAATGTTTTATAAAATTCACTTGTAAAACCATCTGGTCCAGGGCTTTTCTTGGTTGGAAGAGTGCTGTGCCTTTAAAGGCAGGGCCTCTGATGGCTTCTGACCCTTTGCAGTGGGATGGTCAAACGGTCCAATGTGGCTGGGGACAGCAGGGCCATGCCAGTCCAACTCCTGAGGTGGCAGAAGACAGATGTCTGCCATGCTAGAGCTCTGGCCTGGGCTACCAGGTACCAGCTGACTTTTGAAGTCTTTTCTCCAGCTCCTGCCTGTCTTCATGTCCTGCATCCCATTCCAGAGCCCGGGGTCGCTCCCAGAGAAGCCTTTGTGACTCCAAGCCCTGTTGCTTGTCTTTTATTGCCCTGCCTGCCAGCCTAGGCCAGGGCATAAAACTTCTCCACTCCTAAAAGAGAGCACCACAGTAGTGGATGCCGCGGAGAAGCCATGCAGCAGGACACACGGTGGATTCTGAGGCCAGGGAGAGAGGTTTCCTGACACCTCTTACCACCTCAGCCTCCCTCTGGCATCCCCGGAGTTTGACCATAGTCCATCGTTTTCTTCTCCCTTCTCTGCTCAGTCTCTGTATCTGAAGTCCCTTCTTCCAAACTGCCTACCAGTTCCTCTCTTCAGCAAGCAGAATTCGAATGACTGACTTGTTAGATGCCTTCGATTTGGAAGCAATTCCTGACGGAGCCTCTTTTTCAGAGGCCACGTGGGAGGATCTTTCCCATCTTTCTCCCCAGAGCAGTGGGTGGAGTCAAGCGTGTACATTTGTGTTGGCAGCTCAGCTCTTTACCCACCAGGCCTCCAGCGCTCTCAAATGCACCAGGGACTTTGAAAAGAAGCTTGGTGGCGCATGGTTAAGCTGACCAATATGGCTGCCAAATGACAGGCTGGCGGTTTGAACCCACCAGTGGCGCCATAGAAGCAAGACCTGGTGCTCTGCTTTCCTAAAAAAATGACAGCCTCGGAAACCTTCTGGGGAGTTCTGCTCTGTCACAGGGTTGCCACGAGTAGGAATGGACTCAACGTCACCCACTCAGAACGAGGGACTTCTGCTGGGGCGGAAGCAGGTAGGACGTGCATGTTGCTATGATGCTGTGGAGAGGACAGCGCAGGAGAGGGGGACCCCGGATGAGGTGGATTGATACAGTGACTGCGGCAATGGGGGTTGGTGTGTCGGAGTCAGTGAGACGGGCTCAGGACAGGGCAGGCGTCAGAGCTGCGGTACGTGGGGTCGCTATGAGTCTCATGTGACTCATATAATAACAACATCCTGATGCTGTGAACAGGTTTCAGTGCACCTTTCAGACCTACATGTGCTAGGAAGAAAGGCCTAGGTGATTTCCCCAAAAATCAGCCAACGGACACCTGTAGATCCCCATGATCTCATCTGAAACCAGCCCGGGGGCGCCAGGCCAGGCTGCATTTCCCTCTCTTCTGCACGGGGTCACCATCTTCAGTGGTCAGCAGTGAGGTCAAGTGTGTCAGAGATGATGAGGATGGCACAGGATAGGACAGGGTTCAGATCCATGGTTCATAGGGCCGCTAGGAGCTCATACTTGACTCATAGCATTAACTATCCTTCCTTATATGTCAGTAAACAAGGATAATCTTAATGGTGGTGGTGGGGGGAATTATGAAAGAATTTAAAAATGGCACAAAAAGATTGCTTTGGAAAGTCCTGTCTAGTTTAGTATCCTCGTTGAGTTATCTCTGACTTTTAGTGTCTCGAGTTATATTACAACTCTAAATTGCACGAATTTAGAGTGGTAAAATATGCCGAGGATGACAAATTGAAGAGAAATGGTGGTGCATTCATCATCAAAAAGAAGATTTTGCGTTTTTTCCTGAAGCACAATACTGCCAGTGATAGGATAATATCTATACCCAGACGAGGAAGACCAGTGAATATGACTGTTTAAATTTACACATCAACCCCCTGAAGTCAAAGAGGAAGAAATTGAAGATACCTACCAGCTTTGTCGGTCTAAAATGGTAGTGTAATTAAGATGCATTGATAATTATGTGATTGGAATGCAAACATTGGAAACAAAGAAGAATCATTAGTTAGAAAATAGGGTTTTGATAATAGAAACAACACCAGAGATTGCTTGATGGAATTTTTTAAGACCAATAACCTCTTCATTAGAAAAACCTTTTTGGATGATATTTAGAAATTTACAAATAAATGATAACACTATATGTGGACTTTGCCTAATGAAATACACAGAAATCTAATAAATGGCATCTGTGGAAACAAACTGTATTAATTCCAATGGCCAGGGGTCATCCATGGAGCATACCAGCAATTGCTTATAGGTAATTTCAAATTAAAGTGGAAGAAAATGAAACTAAATCCAAGAAGGCAGAAGCACGACCTTGAGTCTATCCCACTGGATTTAAAGGCCATCTCAAAAAATAGATTTGGCTCACTGCACACAAATGGCTGATGATGAAAGGAGTTGGGGCATGACATCAAAAACATCATTCACAAAGAAAGCAAAAGGTCCTTGAGGCATTGTGGGCATGGCCGAGTGTGACCTCTGTTAACAAAGAGAAACAGTCCTCATCATTATATCCACAGCACAAAACCTAATACCAACAGGTCAGACATGGTCTCTACACTCACACCTCCTTTAACTAATTCTAACATCAATTGTACTACTCTACTGCTGGGCTCGAAATTTATTGCCATGGCCCCACAGATCTCACAAAACCATATTCACGGTGGTGGGGTTTATCAGGAAAGTTAACCAATGTACAATTCAAATTGGCAGCCGGACAGCTTCTCAAGCATGCTCTCAGGCCCTTGGGTCTTGTGGCTTTATGCCAGTGTCACAAAACTCTCTTAGTTGTACCAATTATGGCATCTTCCTCTATCCCTCCACCGTCCTCCAGCAAGCTCGGGCCAAGATCCCTGGCTCTGACTGTGGGGCAGCAGTCCCACATGAGCTCTGTTTCCTGTCAGGATTTGCTCCTCTGCTGTCACCTAGGTCTCAGTCTGACTGCTGCAGGAATCGTTGCTGCTTCCTTGCTGGTGATAAGATTCCCAATCTTCTGCTTCTAAACTAGTTCAATTTGAATCTGATGGGATCGGAAGGTGAACTAATCGTGTCATGAGTCATTTATACACACCATATCTCACAGTCCCATCCAACTATGTGGTGAAAGTCAAAGCCGATGGCTAGGAAAACAATTTTGAGCAATAAACCTATGACTCCACAGTCATTAAAAAGACAGGGAAGAGAGAAAAGACCAAAATGAATATCATAAGAGATTTTGAAACTTGCTGTAGAACATAGAGGGCTAAACTGAATGGAAGAAATGATGACAGAAAAGAGTGAAGTATTGTGTCTTGAGTATGTTGTTGTTAATTGTCGTTGAGTCGTAGACGACTCATCATGACCCAATGAATGAAAGACCTGAACACTTGTATAACTTGCATCATTTCACCAGGTTCATAGGGTTTCCGGATGCAAGGTATTGCGGAAGTGGATGCCACTCCTGCTTCCAAGCTTTTTTTAATTGGGGAGCTCCACCAAACACTGTCCTCCATGGGTAACCATTAACACATTTAACACATCAGTGTCACAGTGTTCAGCTTCACAGCAACTGAGACCCCCAGTTCATCTGGCAAGTCCACTCTGCCGAAACTCACTTGTGGTTAAAAGAAAGCCACAAGCGCCCCGAATGTTCCATCCTGACCTCTCTTCAAGAGGCAAGAGCCCACCTCCAGCTGACACTAAGATTCTCAAGACACTGGCCCTCACCCTGCAGGCGTGGCCTGACATTTCAGTATTTTACCAAATTCTGGTGAACTCTGGGCTAGAGACCGCCACTTTGTCTGAGTATACAAAGCATCACAATGAAATATACAAGGAACTGGAGTTAGAAAACCCTAAGAAAACTGTGCTTAGCATTTCTTAAGTTGGAAGAGCAAATTCAAGCCTCAAGTTGCAACATTGAAGGTTTCAGTGGGCAAAATACTGAATGATGCAGAAAGCATCAAAAGAAGATGGAAGAAAATACAGAATCACAATACAAAAAAGGACTGGTCAATGTTCAGTCATCTCAGGAATGACTGTATGATCCCTGACAGGCATTCTAGGTGTTGAAGGCAGGGGGAAAAGCAAGGCTCCAAGTGTTAAAAGAAAACCAATTGAATTGTTTCAACTGATGCGTCACTGGAGAGGCTCATCAGTCTATTACAGAACATTTGGAAGAGATCCATATTTGTATCCATTCCAAAGAAAGATGACCCAACAGAATGTCAAATTATTGGATGATATTAACAACACATGTAAATAAAACCTTGTTGAAAATAGTTCAAAAGCAATGCTTGAGCAGGGAACTGCCAGAAATCCAAAACGGAAAAGAGAAAGCAACATCGAAGTGACAAGAAATCAAACAGGCAAATCTGTGGCAAAAGTTCTCTTTAAAATGTTAAAGACTAAAAGATGTCACTTTTAGGACTAACGTGTGCCTGACACAAGCTATGCTCTTTTCACTTGCCTCGTATATGTACAAAAGTTGGACAGTGAATAAAAATTATCAAAGAAATGATGTCTCTGAATGGATGTTAGATGACTGAGTCAAGTACAACTCACAGTGACCCTATGAACAGTAGATCTGAGCCTTGTGCTATCCGTGCTCATCGCAATCACTCACACACTTGAGCCCGTTGCTAGAGTCACTATGTTTATCCATCTGCTTTAGGATCTTCTTCTCTTTTGCAGAACATTTTCCACCTTTCCAAGCATGATGTCCCTCTCCAAATAATAACCTCTCCTAACAACATGCTCTGTGTTTGGTGTGCAGGATTGCTGTGTCCCCTGGAGCAAGGCAAGCCAGGTTTGGCCTAGGGCTTCAGGGCAGCCTAAGCCCAAAGGAAGCTGGGAGAGGAGGCCGGCCATCCACTTCCGAAATGGCTTGCCTCTGGAAACTCTATGTACAAACAGTGCTCAGGCCGTTTGTTCATAGGGTCGGTATGAGTTGTCTATGACTCGACGGCACCAAACAACAACAATGATGACGACAAAGAGAGAGCTACGTTGACCTAATGGAAAAGAAGTTATGCTACCAAGCAGAAGGTGGGTGATTTTCATCTGGGGCCCTCGGCTGGCTTCAAATTGTTTTCCTGTCAAACATTTTTCTAGGTGGTATATCACTGGTCTGTGAGTTGCTGTACAGAGGTAACTCTTGTTGCTGTGATGCTGAACACTGTGACAGTGATGTGCCAATCGTGGTAATGGGTACCCATGGTGGACAGTGTTGGCTGGAGCTTCCCGACTAAAACAAGTCTGGAAGCAGAAGCAGCATCCACTTCCAAAATGGCTTGCCTCCGGAAACTCTATGTACGAACAGTGCTCAGGGCGTCCATTCATTAGGTGGCTGTGAGTCCTCTACTACTCGACGGCACCAAACAACAACAACAACAACAACATGCTCAAGGTGTTGAGACAAAGCTTTGTCATCTTTGCCTGCAATGAGCATTCTGGCTGTCCTTTCTCCAAACATATCTGAGGAGCAATGATGTCAGTTTGAAGACTAAGGTGTGCCTGATTCAAGTCATGGTCTTTTCCAACACTTGCTGTGCATCTGAGAGCTGGAGAATGAATAAGGATGACAGAAAAAGAACTGATGCCTTTAAGCTGTGGTGCTGGGGAAGAGCGCTGAACATCTTATGGAATGCCAAAAGAATAAACCGATATGTCTTTGTGAAAGTGAACCTGGTGGTGCAGTATTTAAAAAATTGTGCTGCTAGGGGAGCTCTGGTGGCCTAGAGGCAAGAAGCTGCACTGCAATCCCAGAGGCACATGGTTCGAATCCACCAGATGCTCTGCTGGGGAAGGAGGGACAATTTCCTCCTGTACCAGTCAGATCTGATTTGACAGTACACACACACAAATAATAAAAATAAAAATAAAAAAAATAAATAAAATTGTGCTGCTAACAAAATGCCAGTAGTTTGAATCTACCAATATCTCCATGATAGAACAATAAGCAGTCTCCTCCCATGAATATGTAACCCAGCAGACACCCAACAGAGGATTGCTATGCATTGGGACAGACTCAATGGCAGTGGGATTGGGCCGGAAGCTCAACAACTGAACTCACTGCTGTTTAATCAGAAGCAGCTCATAGCTGACCCCCTATTGGGTTTCCGAGCCTGTAAATCTAAATTATTTAGTTGAAGATTGCCCATCTTTCTCCCTGAGAATCGCTGGTGGATTCAAACCACAGAGAGGCGTGGATGTTGGATTTGTAGGGCAGTTCCCTATGGACGAGGCCCTCAGAGCTTCCAGAAGAAACACACCTATTTTGGAGGAAGTGAAGCCAGAATGCCCCTTGGAAGGGAGGATGGTGAGATTTTACTATGCTTGCTTTGGTCATGGTGTCAGGAGGGACCAATCCCTGGAGAAAGACATGAATGGTAGAGAGTGAGCTGATTAATTGATCAAAAAGATGAATTGACGTGGTGGCTACAACAATAGACTCTAACACAGCCACAATCTGAGCATGAAAACAGGCAGTGTGTTTCATTCTGGGGTCCACAGAATCAGCAGGAAACTCGTGATAATGCAAATTATTTGGTCCATAGAAATGCAAATCATGCCGGGTAGAGTTCCAGTGGATTATTGTCCTCCAGCTATTCACCAATTTTGCATCTATTAAGCAAATTAATTTCAGCATCTTGATGGTTTATTTATGTGTTTGCTTTTCATAGTCTCCTTTGAACCCATTAAAACTTTTTGTAGAAAATGAAATATATTAAAAAATAAAAAGATTTTTTAAATAAAAAAATTACTGGTTTTCATTCAATCATTCATATACATTTTGGCTTTCCACCATTAAATTGATCAATGTCATTTATTACCACATCTCATCAAACCCTCACTGTACCTCCTTGTTGTTTTCTTCATGCTCCTCATCTCTGTTTCCCTCTCTAATCTCTGCTCCCTGCTTCTCTCTTCCCATCCCGTCAATTCTTCACGATTGTTCTGTGTGTAAATCTTTTCTCAGGGACACCCCCCCCCTTACTCCCATCAGCCATGCATCTCTTGTTCTGGATAGTTACTTACAATACATACAGGGTATTCATTCCATGTTATTCTTCCCTTAACTTGCTGTGATAAAGGGTCTGCTGACTCTCCTTTTTCTACTCTCCCCCACCACCTCCACAACTGTACTAGATGGATTCCCTCTGTATGCAAACCTTCTCTAGCTGTTTTCTTTTTTTAATTTTTATTGTATTATTTTTACGTGTACCGTCAAATTAGATCTGACTGGTACAGGAGGAGATTGCCCCCTCCTTCTCCAGCAGAGCATCTGGTGGATTTGAACCGCGTACCTCTGGGATTGCAGTGCAGTGTCTTGCCACTAGGCCACCAGAGCTCCCTGTTGTTTTCTTTTTATTTATAACAATGATCTTATACAATATTTATCCTTTTGTGACTGACATACTGTCCTCTGGGCCCAGCCACGTTATGTAGTGTTTCACTGGTTCTTCATTGTTTCTCAATCTTCCCTAATCTTCTGTTGTATTAATATACCACAGTTTCTCTAGCTGTTGGTTTATTGATAGGCACGTGGACTGTTTCCATTTTTTTACTGTTATGAATAACGCTGCAATAAGCATAGGTGTGCATGCATCTGTTTGTGTCATGCTTTTATTTCTTTAGGATATATTCCTAGTGGTGGAGTAGTTGGATTAAATGCTACTTCTATTTTCAACTTTTTGGGGCAGTGCCACCCAGCCTTCTGGCGTGGTTGTACCATTTTACAGTCCCATCAGCGGTGCATGAGAGTTTCAATCTCCCTACATTCTTGGCAGCAGTTGTCATTTGCTGCTGTGCTGAGCTTTGCTGTTATTCCTGGGGTGAGATGGTCTTATTGTTGTCTTTATTTGTGTCTCTCTAATGGCTTGGGCATTTCTTGATATGGTGGTGGTTTTTTATTTATTTTTTTTTTGGTTGTCTGAATATCTTCTTTGGTGAAAAGCCAAGATCCATCTGACATCAGCAGTGATATACCTAATTCCATGACTTCTTCTGAATCCAACTTAAATTTCTGGAAGTTCCCTGTCAATGTACTGCTTCAGTTGATTTTCAATTACCTTTAGAAGAGTTTACTTGGCATTATTAGTAATATTGATCAATACTTTCTGCATTCTATTGGGTTGTCTTTTCTTGGAATGGGCACAAATATGAATCTCTTCCAGTTGGTTGCCCAGGTTATTGTTTTCCAAATGTCTTGACATAGACAAATGAGCACATCCAGGGCTGCATTTGTTTGTTGACACTTTAATTAGTATCTTTGATGTTTTGGAGGCTTATTTCTCACCAATGCCTTCAGTGCAGGCTGGACTTTTCCCCCTTTTGTAGTACTGGTTCTTGATCATACGCTATCTCCTGAAATGATAAAGCAATCAACCAATTATCTTTTATAGAGTGATTGTACATTCCTTCTGTCTTCTTTTGACGTTTCCTACATCATTTAGTCTATGTGAGACAAAGCTTTGTCATCTTTGTCTTCAAGGAGCACTCTGACTGTACCCCCTCCAAGACATGTCTGTTCTCTTGGCTGACCATGAGATGTTCAGTGCTCTTCTCCAACACCACAGCTAAAAGGTGTCAATTCCTTTTCTGTCATCCCTATTCATTGTCCAGCTCTCAGATACATAGCAAGTGATTGAAAAGACCATGGCCTGAGTCAGACACATCTTAGTCTCCAGACTGACAACATTGCTCTTCAGTACTCTGGAGAGGTCCCTAATAGCAGACTTTCCCAGTGCACTATGTCTCCTGATCTCCTGACTGCTCATACCAAGGATGTTAATTGTGAATGCAAGTAAAATGAAATAATTAGCAATTTCAATTTTTTTCTCCATCTGTCATCCACAATCAACACCCTTGATACCAGCAGCCTGGAAATCAAAAGACAAATTGCATTTGGAAAGTTTGCTGTCAGGAACATCGCCAGAGTACTGAAGAGCAACATTGTCACTCTGGAGACTAAGGTGTGCCTGATCCAGGCCATAGTTTTTGCAATTGCTTGCTATGTGTCAGTGAGCTGGACATTGACTAGGGATGATAGAAGGAGAATTGATGCCTTTGAGCTATGGTGCTGGAGAAGAGTATTGAATACACCATGGACTGTCTGGAGAATAAGCAGGTTTGTTCTGGAGAGGGTGAAACCCAGAAGCTGAGGCTTCATCTGACACACTTTGGACAGGTTTCAAGGAGGAACCAGTCCTTGGAGAGGAACATCATGCTTGGAAGGGTGGAGGGACAGTGCAAGAGAAAAAGACCCTGGATGAGATGGATTGATTCAGTGACTGGGACAATGAGAGTGGGTGTGTCAGAGACAGTAAAGTTGGCATAGGATAGAGCAAGTTTCAGGGCTATTTTACATGGGGTCGCTATGAGTCGCCAGCAACTTGACAGTACATAACAACAGCAACAACAACAACAATATCATGATGCTACCTATTGGCCCAGTGTTAAGGATTTTGTTTTCTTGATGTTGAGATGAAATTCATATTGAAGACTGTATTGTTTGAGCTTCTGTAGTAAGTACTTCAAGTCCTTTTCACTTTCAGCAAGCAAGGTTGTATCATTTGCATAACAGGTTATTGATGCGTCTTCTTCCAATCCTGATGCTATATTCTTCTTCATAGAATTCAGATTTTCAGAAAATTTGCTCAGCAAACAGATTAAATAGGTATGGAGAAAAGATACAGCCCTGATGCACACCTTTCTTAATTTTAAACCATATATTATTCTCTTGCTGTATTTGAACAACAGTCTCTTGATCTAGGTATAGGTTTCTCAAGAGCATGATTAAGTGTCCTGGGATTCCCCTTCTTCTCAATGTTAGCCATAATTTAAGCTTCATCTCACATATTTTGGGCTTGTTGCTAGAAGAAGCTATTCCTTGGAGAAGGATATCATGCTTGGAAACATGGAGGATTGGTGAAAGAGAGGAAGACCCTGTAGGAATGGGTTCCAGTATTTGAGAGGTGGTTAGGATGGCACAGGACAGGACAGTGTTCACATCTTTTCTTCACAGGGTCACTATGGGTCATAGTCTATTCGACAGCATCTAACAGCAGCAACATCATTCAATAAAACCCAACTAGACATCCTTCTGATAGTCTCTGCTTTCAGCTAAGGTCTATCTAAATATCAGCAATGATATCCCTGGTGCTCTCTTTGAAATCCAACTTGAATTCCTGGCAGTTTTCTGTTTATATGCTGCTCTTGTAGGTGTTTCTGGACAAAATTCCTTGAGTTTTACTTGCATGCAATATTACTGATAATGTTCAGTAATTTCCACATTCTGTTGGATCACCTTTTTTGGGAATGGAAATACATATGGATCTCTTCCAGTCAGTTTGCCAGGTAGCCATTTTCCAAATTTCTTGGCACAAACTGGTGAACACATAGAAGGCTACATCTGTTTGTTGAAACATTATCAGTTGGTATCTTATTAATTCCTGGGGCCTTATTTTTTTGCCAATCTCTTCAATGCAGCTTGAACTTCTTCTTTCATTACCATTAATTCTTGATCATATGCTACTTCCTGAAATGGTTCTGTCAGCCAAAGCTTTTTGGTACAGAAACTGTGTAATCTCTCCATCTTCTTTTGATGCTTTCTAAATTACTCATGATTTTGCACATAGCATATTTCAATATTTCAACATGAGGTTTGAATTTCTTTCTCAGTTTTTTCAGCTTGAGAGATGGTGAGCAAGTTCTTCTCTTTTTGTTTTCTGATTTAAACTCTTTGGACATTGGTTTATAATATTTTGTCTTCTTGAGTTACCCTTTGAAATCTTTTGTCACCTCTTTTACTTTCCCATTTCTTTACTTTGTCTTGGCTTCTTGACATTCTAGTGTAATTTTCAGAGTCTCTTCTGACACCCATTTTGGTCTTTCCTCCCCTCCTGTGTCTGTGCAATGCCCTTTTGCTTTCTTCATGGATGATATCCTAATATCATCCCACTACTCCTTTGCTCTTTGATCATTAGAATTCAATGCCTAGTCTTCAGATAATTTTTATATTCAAGTGGGATACCTCAACAAATCATTCCAGAAGCTGGACCTTAGGAAGAAAAATGTGGCATCAGGATTGGAGAAAGAGCATCAACAATCTACATTATGCAGATGACACAACCTTGCTTGTAAAAAAATGAAAAGGACTTAAAAGAGGACTTCTTGATATTCAAGAAGATCAAAGAGTCAATATGAATTTCATCTCAACATTAAGAAAATAAAAATTCTTACCACTGGACTAATAGGCAACATCATGATAGATGGAGAAAGGATTAAAGTAGTCAACGATTTCATTTTACTTGGATCCACAAGTAACACCCTTGTTATTAGCAGTCAATAAATCAAAAGATGTTGCATTGACAAAATCTGCTATTAAGAAATACCCCAGGATGCTAAGGAGCAACTATGTTAGTTTAAAGACCAAGGTGTATTTGATTCAAGTCATCATCTTTTCAATTAGTTACTATGCATCTGAAAGTTGAGTAATAGATAAGGATGACAGATGAAGAATTGATGCCTCTGAGTCGTAGTGCTGGAGGAGTACAGCATAGACCATGAACTGCCAAAAGAATTGACACATATGTGCACCCAGGGTGCTCCTTGGAAGCAAGGGTGCTTAAACTTTGTCTCAGGTAGTTTGACATGTTGTTGGGAGGGGCCAGTCCTTGGGAAGGGTTATCATACTTAGAAAGGTGGAGGGTTAGTGAGAGAGAGCAAGACCCTCAACAAGATGGGTTGACGAGTGACTCTAAGAATGGGTTTGAGTGTATCAGAGGTGATGAGGACGACACAGGGTAGGACAAGGTTGTTCATAGGATCAATGAGAATCAGAGTCAACTCAGCTGCACCCAGTAACAGCATCACTCAAGATTTTGCATATAGAATCCTTCAGTATTGCTACTTGAGACTTGATTTGTTCCTCGGTGTGTTTCATCTGGAGAAATTTTTATTTTATTCTTCCCTTTTGGTTTTCCAGCCTCAAGTCTTTGCACATTTTGTCATGATATTTTGCTTTGTCTTAGCGAGTTGTCCTTTGAAATCTGTTCAGCTCTTTTATTTAATAATTTCTTCCTTTCATTTTAACGTATACATTCAAGAGCAAGTTTCAGGGTCTCTTATTGCATCCGTTTTAGTCTTTTCTTTCTTTCCTGTCTTTTAAATGACCTTTTACTTTCTTCATATATAATTCCAGAACTCATCTTATCTTTGCTCAATAGTGTTTAATAAGTAAAATCTCCTGAGATGGTCTCTATACACATATGGGGTATACTCAAGATTGCCTTTAAGCTCTTGTGAACTTGGGCTTGTGTGAACTTGGTTAAATTTTTTTCACTTTAAATTTGAACTTATATGTGAGAAATAGCTGGTTTATTTCATGATTGGTCCCTAGCTTTGTTCTGACTGCTGATATTGAGCTTCTTAATAATCTCTTTCCATAGATATAGTCCATTTGATTCCGTGTGATCAGATGTGAGGCCCATGTGAACAGTCACTGTTTATGTTTTTTAGAAAATGTATTTGTAAGCCAGAGCAACCCAGCTTCGCGAAGGCTCTGTGCACGCTGCCGGCCACAGGCACCCGGCACGAGCCCTCCTTGCCGCCAACATGCCCAAGAGGAAGGTCAGCTTGGCCACAGGTGCGGTGAAGGAGGAGCCCAAGAGGAGATCAGCGAGGCTGTCAGCTAAGCCGCCTGCAAAAGTGGAAACGAAGCCCAAAAAGGCAGCAGGAAAGGAGAAGTCTTCTGACAAAAAAGTGCCAATAATCTCTCAGTGAGATTGGCATAGGATAGAGCAGGGTTTAGGGCTGTTGTAAATATGGTCACAATGGCACATAACAAAAGCAACAACCACCTTGAGAAGAATGGGAATCCCAGAACACTTGGTTGTGCTTATGCGAAACCTATACTCAGACCAGGAAGCAGTGGTCAGAACAGAGCAATGAAGCACTACATAGTTCAAAATCAGGAAAGGAGTGTATCAAGAATGGATCCTGTCTCCATATCTTTTCAACCTATATTTGGAATGGATCACTGGGGAGACTGGACTTTATGAGGAAGAATGTGGCATCAGCATTGGAGGAAGACTTTTCAACATCTGTTATGCAGATGACGCAACCTTGCTTGTTGAAACTGAAGAGGATATGAAGCGTTTGCTGCAGAAAGTCAAGGACTGTAGTCTTGAATATAGATAGAAGCTCATCAAGAAGACAAAGATTAAAAAAAAATAGACAAAGATTATCACCACTAGGCTGATTGGCAGCACCATGATGGATGGAGAAAAGATTGAGAAAGTTAATAATTTCCGCTTGCTCAGGTCCACAATCAGCACTCTTGGCACCAGCAGTCAGGAAATCAAAAGACGAATCGCTGTGGGGAAAGCTGCCGTCACAAACCCTCTCAAAAAGGCTGGAAAGCAATGATGTCAGTCTGGAGACTGATGTATACCTGATTCTGGACATTGTCTTCATAATTACTTGCCATCCGTCAGAGATCTCGACAATGACCAAAGATGACAGAAGAAGTGATGCCTTTGTGTTGTGGTGCTAGAGAAGAGTATTGAACATACCGTGGACTGCCAAGAGAATAAACAGGTTTATCTTGGAGAGGGTATAACTGGGCTGCTCTGTGGAGACAAGGATTTTGAAGCTCCGTCTCACATACTTTGGGGATGTGTATATCATGCTTAGATGGGTGGAGGAACAGCACAGGAGGAGAAGACCTCGGATGAGAAGGATTGACTCAGTGACTGGGCTAATTAGGGTAGGTGTGTCAGAGTCAGTGAGACTGGCTCAGGATAGAGCAGGGTTCAGAGCTGTTGTATATGGGATTGCTATGAATCAGGCGACTCAATGAGGCACAACATTAACCACCTGTGAGGGTTGTTACATGGTGAAATAAAGTCATAGGTATCCTAACTCAGTGCCTGCCCATGACTTGCCTTCCATGTTGTTGTTGTTGGTGGTGGGTGTCCTCAAGGCAGTCTTGACTTCTAAGCATCCCATGTGACAGAGTCGAACTATTTCATTGGCTGTAATCTTTACAGAAGCAGATCTCATCTTTTCTCCTGAGGAGATGTTGGATGCATTTGAACCACCAACCTTTGCTTTTCATAGCTAGGGCAGTAATGCTTTTCCCGATTTCTACACCCAAGGGCATCCTATTTTCTGACAAAGTAAACACAAAACCTTTTGATTAAACGTTTCACATTACAGCCTTAGTGAGGTAGACTTCGCAAACATTTCTACATTCAAAAGAGGACTCTAAGGGAGCTCTGGTGGCCTAGTGGCAAGAACTTGTGCTGCAATCCTGAAGGCACGCGGTGCGAGGACACCAGCTGCTCCATGGGAGAAAGATGGACAATTGAAAGAGGACTCTAGGGAGAAGATGATGCTTACCCCAGAGGAATGCCTGTGACCCGAGAAGAATGCCTGTGATAATGGAAATTCAGGGTTGTGGTACCCAGGCGCTGTATTTGTTGGGCACCAACATTAAAAACAGGCTACTCTGCTAGTATTCACTGTAAAGGACAGTTGATCCCCGTTGTCCTCAGCCCCGAATGCCGGAGACATCAGACTTCCCATGCTAAGGAGAATGGTTTTGACTTTGTACCCAGATCTTAAAATGTGTGCTTATTAAATCCTCTCATCAGTGAACTCTCTGAAGTGAATATTTTTATCCCATCATCAAGGAGAAACCAGGAGAGGTCACAGGACTTGGCCAAGGTTATATAGTTAGGAAATTATTGTTCCAGAACTTAAATGCTGAATCCAAACCTCATGCTTTATCTGTCATGTGAGCAATGAAATAGCTTGTCCTCTAAACCTATCCCCACTGCTGAGACCGGTGGCCTGTTGCTACACTGGGGCAAAAACATGGCTCTCTGCGAAAATGGAAATGATCTGGAAGATAGAGCACTCTTGCCATGAAAATATTCTCAGAAACAAATTGATCTGAACCTTGAGAACAAGGTTTGATCCAAGAGTTAAGACATAGCCCAGTGGGATCCACGAGTAGAGGCGAGGAGAGCTGCAGCTTCTGGCCCAAGGTTTGCCAGGAAGCGGGGAGAGAATGGCAGGGAGGGTCAGACTGGTAGGGAGGTGGGAGGGCAAAGCTTGCATTTATGTCACAGTCTTCCCTTTTTCAAGGTGTTAATTGTGGATCCAAGAAAGATGAAGCTGTTGTTAGTTTCAATCTCCTCACCATCCATCATGCCACAGGCTATTGGTCCAGTGGTAAGAATCTTTGTTTTCTTGATGTTGAGACACATCAGGAAATAAGGTGACACATTATAATGGGGAAATCTGCAGTTAGAGACCTTTCCAAATTATTGAGGAGTAGTGATGTCAGTTTGAGGACTAAGGTGAATCTGATTCAGGCCATGGCCTTTCCCATTACAACATATGCATCTAAGAGATGGACAATGAATTAGGATGACAGAAAAAGAATTGATGCCTTTGAGCTGTGGTGTTGGAGAAGAGCACTGGACATCCCATGGATGGCCAAAAGAATAAACAGATGTCTTGGAGAGAGTGCAGCCAGAGTGGTCTTTGGAAGCAAGAATGATGAGGCTTCACCTCACATACTTTGGACATATTGCTAGGAGGTGCTATTCCTTGGAGAAGGACGTGATGCTGGGAAGGGTGGAGGGCTGGTGAAGGAGAGGAAGATCTTCAGCCAGGTGGATTGACAAGGTGTTTGCTGCAATGGGGCTCTAGTGTGTCAGGAAGTGTGAAGATGGCCCAGGACAGGACTGGTTTCAGATCTTTTGTTCATAGGTTCACTATGAGTTGTCCTCGACTCACTGGCACCTAACCAGAACAACAATTTCCCTTTTTGGCCTCTCTCCTCCTTGGACATTGGTCACTGGGCAAGGTTTGTTGTTGTGTACCATCAAGTTGGAACCGACCCATAGCTGACTCTCCAGTTGGTTTTCAGAGGCAGTTAGTTAATCACATGGGATTCCACTCCTACCATTCATAATCTTTAACTTTTGATTTCTTGATGTTTTCTTGTTCCATTTAAGGGAGAGCTCACAATAGTCATCCTTTTGTGACTGGTGTCACCCAGCATAATGTTTTCAGGGTCCATCCTTTTCCTACAGAGGTGCTGGTGGATTCGAACTGCATGTCTTTAAGACTGCAGCACAGCTTCTTACCAGTAGGCTACCAGAGTCCCTACGGGGGAAGGAAGAGATTTCTAAACTTCAGCAGCTAATGTGGGTGAAATTCAGTAACTAGCTTTCTAAAGGTTAACTAGCCAAAGCTATATGCCTTCCCCTGCACGGTGCTAGAGACTCCACGGCCCAGGCAAGGCCGGTCAGGGCAGGTGGGTCTTAGAATGACCCAGAGGGCAGGGCCAAGGACAATTATCCAGGCTTGGGTAACATCTCTGCTGAGCTGGAAATAAGAGAGGCCAGGGTACAAGAAACCAGGTAAGTGAGTGTCTTTGTGATGGATGGATGTTGCCTGGCAAGGGTGACCTATCTCTGTTAGCTGGACAGACCCATCCAGTGACTCCAGGGCCCATTGCCATCCACTGATTGCTTCATGATTAATGCACAAGTCACTTTCCCCTGCCTCCTGTGCCTGCTCCAGGCCCCCAGCTGTCGAGGTAGACCCATTTGCACGTAGGTAATTTACTAAAAAATTATTCCAAGGGCCTTTCAGTAGGCTGCATGTACAGGTAGTGACCAGTGGCTGTGTGATTTCCCAATGGGATTCTAACCAAGCACTACCGGCATGTTACTGTGCTTTGGAGAAACTTAAAATCTCTGCAATGAGCAGAGCGAGACTGAGCTGAAGGTAGAATTGGTCCTGTAGGAATTGCTCCTTCTTCCTGTGTGTTCCTATGCTAGCAGAAAAAGAACAGTTCCACAGTTTGGCTCTTAGAGAAGGTCCTAGCATATTCCTATAAAGAAAGACCAGTCCAAGGTTTACCTGGGACCCTGAGAACTTCAGCTAGCGGAGGGAAGCCCACACTCAGATGCCTTCCACCAAGTCAGCCAGACCCTGTGCTGTTGTCAGGGCTGTGAGTCCTTTTTAACTCGCAGGATCTGAGTGGCAGACTAGCACTGCTCCCCACACTGTAATCTTTACAGGAGTAGATCAACAGTCCTTGCCTCTCATGGAGCCTCGATGTGGTCTTGAAACACCAGCGTTTCTGTGGGCAGCCCAGGGCTTCCCCATTGTTCTATGCAGGCTCCTTCAGTAGACCTGCCTTCTGACAAATACAGAATAAACATGTGAATGGCCCCATATGAACACTCCAACTTCTTCTTTTCCCATTTTTAAAAATTGTGAAATATGCATCGCAAAACACATTTCTGTGTTGCTGAATGTTGGGGAGGAAGGGAGGGTATCTGGCCAGGACAGATCGCCTAAGTTCCAGATTAAATGCAAGCCTCCCAACGGCCTCTAATACGGGGTAGAGAAAGCTCTGCTGTGCTTGGTTTGAGAAAGCTCGCCACCTGGGAAGACGGCTGCCATGTCTGTTGAGCTGGGAGTGGTCCGCATGAGGCTGAGGTTCCCCTGATTAGTCCACATGTCCCACGTCTATAAGCCCACCCTATCCTGTCTTCTTGTTTCTAAAAGTGCAATGCAGTCCCAATAAAGTTGAGCTGGATTGACTCTCTGATCCTCTCCCAGAGTGGTGTATCTCCATCGTGCTTACCTCCATCACGGTGTCGCTGTTAAGTTGCCAGCGAACTGACAACGACCTTTCTGCATGGACATTTAGTAACACTGGCTCTATTTTCATGTTGTGCAAACATTCTTACTATTCATTCCACATTGAGCACTGCCATTAGCTTCTTCTCATGCCAGCCAGCCAGTCCTCGCTGTAGAGGCAGCAGCGACGCACAGTTGACCCTCCAGCAAATTTTCCTGCAGTAAATCCCCTGGGAAAAGATGGCCTGTCTTTCTCCTTTGTAGCAGCAGGTGAATCCAAACTGCTTGCCTTTGGGTTGGCATCACAGCTCCTTCTCACTAGCCACCAGAGCTTCCTAAAGTCTAGTAAAATCCTTAAGCAAAAAAAATTCTCCTTTCTTCCACCCCCACCATTCATAATCTTTAACCTTTGATTTCTCGATGTTTTCTTGTTCCACTTAAGGGACAGCTCACAATAGTCATCCTTTTGTGACTAGTGTCACCCAGCATGTTTTCAGGGTCCTTCTACAAGCTAGCACGTATCAAGCCTTTGTTTCTTCTTCTGACTAAGTAGAGTTCCATCGGCTGTGTGTGCCATGTCTTATTTACCCATGCCTCTGCTGATGGGCATTTAGGTTGTTTCCATCTTTCAGTTATTGCCAGCTTGGCTGCAATCAACATCGGTATATAGGCTCTCACTTCTTTTCAACAAACATTTTCTTTGCCTTAGTCTGGGATCCAAAACAAAACCAGCATATAAATTGGGCTACATGGCCTTTATAATTTATCAGTGCAGAAAAGGCAGAATCTTATGCTGTATACATTCAGTCATTGAACAAATATTTACCAAGACAGGAGAGAATTTATGTTAATTTGTTGGGCAAAGCATTGTATTAAGAATACTCTGGGATCTGCATTCTTTTTTGCTGGAGTAGAATTTATTTCATTATCCTCCCATCCTATCCCCCATTCACCTCCTTGCCTTCTACTGGACATGCTTTTGCTAATGTTGTAGGTTTGTAAAATAATAGGAAGGTGTTTTTGAAAAAGGAGGCTCAGGCTGTGAACAGAGATGAACCACCCAGGAAGCGAGGCGCGGAAACATCTCTCACCAGCCCCCTCCATACCCTCTCACTCTCCCCACGCGCACCCTTCCACCTGAACGAGTCACTACAGACTCACGAGCCTGTACTTACCTTGTTTACTGCGTTCTTCATCCTTGCTAGAGACTGTAAATTTGAAAAGAGGCTTTGATCCTGTAGAAAGGCCCTGTGATGTTGTGAGAAAGACAGAAGCCAGCCATACCTAGAAGCAGGGTTTTTGACATGGTGAAAAAAAAGAAAAAAGATGAGCTTGTTCCTTACAGATTAGTAAGTTAAGCACAAGTTAGCTTGTGCTTAACTTGCTAAGTGGTTAATACAACACCAATTATGAGATCTTGAGAAATAGTGCAAAGGAACCCTGGTGGCACAACAATGAAGTTCTTCTTTGCTCATGGGAAGGTTGGCTGTTCCAATCCCCCCAGTGGCTCTCCACGGAAAGTTTTAGTAAAGGTTACAGCCTAGGAAACCTACTCTGTGACAGGGGATCGCCACAAGTTGGGATCAATTCAACAGCTTCCAACAACTGCCAATGTAGGAGGACTGTGAATTCTTACAGACTAGATAGAAGCATGGAAAACAGTTGAATCTTCTGGCAGCAAAGTACATATTTTTTGAAAAAAAAAATTTATTTTTGTTGTTATGTGCCATCGAGTCATTTCCGACTCATAGCGACCCTATGCACAACAGCTCTAAACCCTGCTCTATCCTGCGCCAACCACACCGCCTCTGACACACCCATCCCGATTACCCCAGTCACCGAATCAATCCATCTCATAGAGGGTCTTCCCCTCCTGTGCTGTCCCTCCACCCTCCCAAGCATGATGCCCCTCTCCAAGGACCCGTCCCTCCTGGCAACATGTCCAAAGTATGTCAGACGAAGCCCCAGAATCCTTGCCTCCAAGGAGCAGCTTGGTTTAATCCTCTCCAAGATGAATCTGTTTGTTTTCCTGGCAGTCCATGGTACATTCAGTACCCTTCTCCAGCACCACAGCTCAAAGGCATCCACTCTCTTCTGTCCTCCCTAGTCATTGTCCAACTCTCTGATGCATAACAAGCGATTGAAAATACCATGACCTGTATCAGGTGCACCTTAGTCTCCAGAGAGACACTGTTGCTCCTGAGTACCTTTGAGAGGTCCCTAACAGCAGACTTTCCCATCGCAATACGCTTTTTGATTTCCTGACTGCTCGTACCAAGAGTGTTGACTGTGGAGCCGAGCAAAGTGAAGCTGTGAACACTCTCAATCTCTTCGTCATCCATCCTGACGCTGCCAATTGGTCCAGTGGCGAGTATCTTTGTCTTCTTGACGTTGGTTAATTCACAAAGTTCATGTACATTGCTTTTCACAGTGGATCTTTCCCATGTCCTTCACCTCCCCCTTCCACCCACCAGATTGTGTGACCACATGATTACTGCCCTCCCCACCTCCAGCCCATCCTCACTCCTCTGCTCCCCCCCTTGGATCCTCATACTCATTCTACAATCATGGTCTTATACAGTATTTGTCCTTATAAGACTGAGTTAGTTCACTTAGCATAATGCTCTCCAGCCACTCCCCAGTTAGATAGTAATTTACAAAATCATTACTCCTGCATGCTGCATAGTATTCCACTGTGTGAATATACCATAATTTCTCAATCCATTCAATTGTGGTTGGACATCTGGGCTGTTTCTATGTTCTTATGATGGTGAATAACGCTGCTATGAACATTGGTGTACAGTCTCCGCTTGGGCTTCAGTTCTCATTCTCTCAGGGTATATTTTAAGCGGTGGAATAGTTGGGTCATATGGAACGTCTATGTTCATCTTTATGAGGAAGCATCAAAGTGCCTTCCAGAGTGGTTGTACCATTTCACAATCCCACCAACAGTGTATAAGAATTCCTATCTCAGAGAGCTCTGGTGGCCTATTGGCAAGAAACTTCACTGTAATCCTAGAGGTATATGGTTCAAATTCACCAGATGCTCTGCTGGAGAAGGAGGGGTAAACTTCTCCTGTACCATTCAGATCTGATTTGACGATACACACAAAAAATAATACAATAAAATTTAAAAAAGATCCTATCTCACCATATCCTCTCCAACATTAATAAAGTATGTCTTAATAAGACTTAGGAGGAAGCCAGCTGCTATGAGGGTGGGTCCCATCTAGAGAACTAGAGGTCCTCCTGCCCCAGCAGACACTGTGACCAGAACTCAGCCTTGGCCCCGCAGAGACAGTGCACACCCTATTCCTCAGCCTACACAGAGGACGAGTTTCCCCATGAAGAGTCCACATGCACAGCCCTGCAAGGTCACAGCTAGCAGGTGGTGACTCAGCGAGTGAAACCCAGGCGTTCACCTACAAAGTCCATACACAAACCACTAGCTATTCTGCCCTTTTTTATGAACATCCTTTTATGTTGGATTCTTTTGATCGCAAGTGACAGGAACTCAAGGACACTCTAGGCAGAGGAAGCAGTGGTTGCAAAGGCTTAGAGACCAGGAAGATAAAACATTTGGTCAGTGAGGTTAGAATGTACTGGCTAGAGAGTCAGGGAAAGTCACAAAAATATTCCACTGAGTTCGGTGCGTCGAGGCAGGGATCCCACAGCTTTGACTCCTGAGTTGAGGATGCCAATTGTCCTGTCACTGGGCAGGGGAGGTGGGGGATAAGGGGTAAGAAGCCAGGAATCAGGCTTACTCTTCTCCCCAGCCTGCGCTCCTCAGCCCCCTCCTGACTCTCTTTTCCTTCTTCTGGTTTGTTTTCTTTTTTTTTTTAGTTTTCCAAATCTTTTTTCCTGCTGGCTCCCCTGGAGAGCGAGGCTCAGAAAGGCTGCTTTGATCTCACTCAGCTGCTCCCCGGAGGGGCAGTCTCTGGCACAGAGTAACTATGGAGTTTGACACCTGTCCCCAAGTGCCCGGGAAGCCCTGCTCTTTCAATGAAAGATTCAATAGAAAGGTGGTGCCGTGCCATAGGGTGGGGTGGCTGGGCCCAGCGTTGGTGGGAAACCTTTTTCTTTAGGTTTGGTCTTTGATCATTCCCCCCCTTTGCCACACCCCACTCCCACCACTGCCAGCTTTGAAATTCCAAATCCACACAGTCATCTGAGCTGGGCGCTAAAACTCCCCACCCACATCTGGGATACCGTCTGCCCTAGGGACGAGGACTCGGACTCGAGGACTCGAGGGCCTGGTGGTCTGGCCATACTCCTGGGAGTGAGAGAGGTCTGAAGCTTCCTCCTGCTGCATCTGTGTTACTTCTGGGCCATTGGGAACCTCTCTCTGCCCCCCATGACCTCTCACAGCAGCGAGGTGACAAATGGGAGCAGACAGGAAACCTCTCAGCAGAGAACAAGCGGCCTTCTCCCTGAGATGCCCAGAAAAGGAATCCCCGAAGGCAAGCATTTCCAGGCTCCTGAGGCTGAAGGGTGTGAAGAGGAAGGAGGGTGGCCCTGCGATGACTGGGGCAGGTGGGGTGAAGGTTGTGGGCTAGCACGCTGTCTAGATATGAAGAAGGCTGCTATGGAGGAATCCCCTTCTCAGTTCTCTTGCCAGCTGCAATGCTTAAAATAGTGGGACGGGGGGGGTGGGGGAATGAGTTTAGGAGGTAGACACAGAGGAGAAGGGGATAGTACAGGGGCTAAGAAGTGAGATATCCCTGGGGTCTGCGTCCTGTGAAAGACAAGTCGGCATAGCAGGAGAGCTGGACCTGAGATTTAGACTCAGCCTGTGAAGCTCTGAGGTCCCGCTTAGAATGGCCTTTAGAGAGGACAATTGGCTCATCTCCCAGGGGAGGCTGTGACAGGCACAGGGCAAAGGGCTCGCTCAGGGCCCCAAAACTTGTAAAATAGAGAGCTGGCACTGTGATTTCCCGTGGGTGTTAGGAATTTCTGACCTCTCCAAGAAGTATCTCTCAAGATCTGACCAATCAATACCTGAATTAGGTTGAGTTACTTCAGTCCCTGAGCACCAAGCCTATTAGACAGTAACTCCAGAGGGTGGAGTTACACTCAAGATAAGTGGGTGTCAGGGCTGTATCTTTTCTTCATATCTATTCAACTTGTATGCTGAGTAAATCATTTGAGAATCTGGACTTTTTGAAAAAGAATGTGGCATCAGGATAGGAGGAAGACTCATCAACAACCTGCATTATACTGACACTAACTTCCTGAAAATAAGGAGGACTTGAAACACTTGCTACAGGAGATCAAAGATAACAGCATTCTATATGAATTACATCGACATCAAAGAAATAAAAATCCCCACAATAGGGCCAATGATACATGGGAAAAAAGTTAGAAATTATCAATGATTTCATCTTAGATCACAGTCAACACCCTTGGTACTCTGGTCAAATCAAAAGATGTGTTGTGTTAAGGAAATCTGCTGTCAAGGACCTTTCAAAGTCCTAAAGAGCAATGTTGTCAGTCCGAAGACCAAGCTGCACCTGATTCAAGCAATGTTTTCTTCAACTGTGTGCTATGCACCTGAAAGTTAGACAATGACTGAGGATGGCAGAAGAAGAATTGATGTCTTTGAGCTGTGGTGTTGGAGAAGAGTACTGAATATCTCACGGATTGCCAAAAGAACAAATAAATATATCTTGGAGAAAATGCAACCAAGGTACTCCTTGGAGATAAGGATGACAAAGCTGCATCTCACGTCTCACCTTGGACATGTTCTTAGGAGGGGGCACGTCCTTATATGATGCTTTGGAAAGTGGAGGGTCATAGAAAGAGAGCAAAACCCTCAATGAGCTAGATTGTCGCAGTGACTAACAGTGGGCTCAAGGATGTCAGAGATGATGAGGATAGCCCAGGGGAGGGCAGGTTCAGATCTGTTGTTTGTTGGGTCATGATGACTGATAGTTGACTCTGAGCCATCTATGGGGTGGAGGGAGGAATGTGGGCCTTTGCCACCATCTTGCTGTGTGTTCTTAGGCCTCATTTCTCTTGTATAAGGTAACTCAACCCTATGCTCTCGAGCCTCCTGGAGTCCGAGGCTTAAAAGGAAACATTTTCTTTTCTCTTTTTTTGTATCTTATTTCTTTTTTAAAAAAATTAATTTTTATGAATGTTTGCAGAGACTTAGGGTTTCCATTCATTCATTGTTGCATTTTTCTCCCTGCCGACCCCTCCCCTCAATTTGCTCTTCTCTTCGAAAAGTAAAAGAAAAATTCTTTCATTGTTATACGATCCCTCTCCCCATGTCTACTCCACTGTGCAGCCGTTCACTCTGGGCTCTTGTCATGACAATAATACCTAATCATATATCCCTTTTAAACAGTTTTCTCCCTCGTCTGTTTCAATGCAGTATACATAATTTATCCCATCTTTCTCAGTTTCCCCCACAAACCCATGTCAGTCCTGTTTTACAACAGTGGCGTTATGCAGTATTTGTCCTTTTGTGACTGAGATAATTCACTCAGCATAATGTCCTCCATGGTCATTCATTTGGTATAATATTTCATGAGTTCTTTGTTTGAAAGGAAATGTTTTCTCTCTTGAGACACCTGCGTTCTGGTGGCCTGGTGGTAAGGAGCTGCCCTGTACCAAAAACACACAGTTCAAATCTACCAGCTGCCCTGCAGAAAAAAGATGGGTAATCTCTCGTGCAATTCCCTGCCTCTGAAAACCTGCTATGAGTTGGTTCTGACTCAATGGTATGCAACAACAACCAAATTAAGGGCCTCTGGTGGCACAAAAGCTACATACTCAGCTGTTCACCTGAAGGTTGGTGGTTGGTACCTACCCAGGGCTCAGAGGGTGAAGGCCTCTTAATCTGCCCCCATACAGATTGCAGCCTAGGAAACTGTCACGTGGGGCTGATGTGAGTTAAAAAAAAATCAAGGGCACACATCAATTCATTACAGATTAATTGCTGACCCTGTGGATGAGAGAGATTCTTAAGCACACCCGTACATTTCAGGGGAGGGGAGATCCAGGCCTTACTGAGGAGTCCTGCGGGCACAGTAGTTAAATGTTTGGCTCTTGAAGCAAAGTTGTACGGAAACAGTCTGTACGAAGGACTAGCGGGCCATGTGAACTTCAGCTTCCGTGTGTCTGAGGCCAGAAGCACTACGTGGTGCCCAGTTACTGCTGCTGACCTTCCCAAAAGGACTCACAGTGGAAGATTGTGAATATAGTGAAGGGGGGGGTGGAGAATGTGGATCAAAAATCAAAACAAAACAAATCCAAATGGAAACCACAGAAACATTGCAGCGTGTGCAGTCAGCAGTCAGCACAGGTGCGGGGTCTCCTGGAGGAGGCAAGGAAGGCTCTGGGGGAGAAGGGGCAGCATGAGGCAGGCAGGAGGGGTCATCAGCACGAGGGGGCAGCTCAGTCCGGGGAGGGCTCCAGATGCAGGGGCGACTGAGTGCATTTTGGGAGTGCAGGAGTTCAGTGTGGCAGCTGGGGAGGGGAGTTTGGATAAGGAGGCAGGAAGAGAGAAAAGCAGAAATAACACCCTTTGAACACGAAGTACTTTGTATTTTTCAAAGCACTTTCACTTCTATTATCTCCAATTAGCATGAAGAAAACTGACAACAGCAACACTACTGAGCATTTCTTCTGCACTAGGCCTTTTCTAAGGCATTTGGTGTTCCCTCACTCAGTCTCTTACAGCCCCGAGGCTTGTAGTAGCAGTGTGACCTTCCCTGTGTGGACAAGGACATCAATGTGATGGGAGGGTGGGTGTGTTATTCTCACTTTGAAATGAGGATATGGAAGCTTGGGGATTAAATTGCTTGTGTCTGAGCTGTGATATATGGTAGGCCTGGGATTTGAACTCAGGTCTCTGGACTTCTAACCTGGTGTTCGCTCTAGAAGTTTTCCTGCTTTCTCTGGATGAAGTGTCTAAAACAACCAGGCTGGAAATAGACTCTGGCTGTTCCTGTCTCTGCCACTGAAAGGTCCATGATGGCTCTGCCAATGGCAGTGATCTGGGCTTTGAGCAATTGGCCTGGTCAGGCTCCTGTACAGGAATCATTCCCACCAGGCTGTTAACCACACAGGCATACAGCCTTGTTACATAATGTTGTTGTTGTTGTTGTTGTTGTTAAATGCCATTGAGTTGTAGGCGACTCATGGTAACCCTATGACGAAAGACCTGAACACTTGTATAACTTTCTTCGTTTCTCCAAGTTCATAGGGTTTCCTGAGGCAAGCTATTTCAGAAGTGGACGTTACTCCTGCTTCCAAGGTTGTTTTAATCAGGGAGCTCCACCAAACACTGTTCACCATGGGTGACCAATATTGCATTTGACACATCAGGGTCACAGTGTTTAGCATCAGAGCAACCATGAGTTACCTCTGTACAGCAAATCGACAGACCAATGCTGTACCACTTAGAAGAATGTTAGACCAAAAAAAAAAAATTAAAAGGAGGCCTGAGAGCCTCATATTAAAAATTAATACAGTTAACAAAGTGAGTCAGTGATCCCAAGTCTTTAAGAGTTTCTAAATTAGCTTTCCACAATCTTTCTATCAGTTTGCCATACAATGGTGACTGACACGTTGATGGAAGCTGCAGGAAGCTATGCTGCTGGTATTTCAGACCCCAGCAGGGTCATTTATGATGGATAGGTCTCAGTAGAGCTTCCAAACAAAGACTAGGAAGAAAGACTTGGCACTCCATTTCTGAAAATTAACCGGTGTAAACCCTACGGGCCATTAGAGGGTTTTCCTGCAGGCTAGCTGGAAATGCCCACATGGTATGAACCTGCAAGTGGACTCGAAGAGCTGCAACCATTTCCAAGCTCTATCCGTTAAGGAGCCAGGGCCTTGGTCCTACAACCCCAAGACAATGAATTCAGCTGAGATTCTGAGTGATTCTTTACTATTCAACAATTATCCTGTTAAACATCTTCACTGTAAACATAAGAGATTCAAAGTGGAGGCCCCAGCTAAGGTGGACCACTAAAATTCTGAGGTCATTGAGATGGGAACTCTGAGGTCATTGAGATGGGTTGCTTTAAACCACTAACTGGTTTAAGCTGCCAAGTTGTGATAGTTTATGGTCATTTGTTATATAGCAATAGAAAACTAATTCCTCTGTCAAACAAGCAAGCCAAAAATCTCTGTTGCTCAAGAAGTGATTGCACAACTCATGATGTTATAAGGAAGAAAACTCATGATGTTATAAGGTAGAACTGCTCCATTGTGTTTTCATGGTTGCAATCTGTTAATTTTTAAAGGATATTTTTTAACCATGAATTTAAAAAAAAATTTCTTTTTTAAAATTTTTAAAAAATAATTTTAATGAGCATTTACAGAGATTTTGGATTTCCATTCATTCATTGCTGCACTTCTCTTCCCCCTCAACCCTCCCCCCACTAAATTCGCTCCTCTCTTTCAAAAGTAAAAGAAACACTCCTTCCCTGGTACTCAATCCCCCGCACCCCTCCCACCGCCCCACGTGCATTCCACTATGCAACCTTAATTGTGGACTCTTGTAAAAAAATTAAAAAAAATCTTTTCATTGTAATTTGGATGAAAGCTTACTGAGAAAGTTGGTTTTCTATTATTGTTTGTAATCTTTACCGAAAGTAGACTACCCTGCTTTCTTTTGTGGTACCGGTGGGTTGGTTTGAGCTACGAGTTTTTAAATTAATAAACCATTTATGCCACCTGGACCTAATTATTCACACACCTACTTTTAAAATAAACTTTAAAATTTAAAAAAAATCATCAAAGAAAATACTATGGATCACACCAGAATATTCTCTGATAAGTGCTAGATGGTGAGCCCTTTAGGGCTGGAAGTTCCTGTGCAATGACTGTAATAATGAACTTGAACATGCCAATGACCATGAAGATGGCAGACGACCAGGCAGCGCTCCATTATGCTGTACATGGGGTCACCATGAGTTGGTATTCACTTGATGGTGGCTAAAAACAATGTTCACTTTTGAGGGCATCCTAGTCCTTCCACACCCAGGCTGTCCCAGGCCTCTGCATCCCCGAGAAAGCAGGAACCTTTCTGTTGCTTTCTGCAGGCTGGGCTGAAGCCTCTGCAGCCCTTTATAGTCCCTGGTTTCCTTCTCTAAGTTCCTTGAGCTTCACTTTGCAGCATAAACTCTCTCTCCTCTAGGTTCACCCTTCCTCTCTCCAGGCCATAGGCTTTGCAATTACTTGTTATGTATTGGAAAGCTGGATAATGACTAGAGATGATAGAGACTTGATGCCTTTGAGCTGTGGTGCTGGAGAAGAGTGTTGAATACACCATGGACTGCTAGGAGCACAAACACGTTCATCCTGGAGAGGGTTAAACCAGGCTGCTCCTAGGAGGCAAGGATTCTGAAGCTTCGTGTGATATACTTTGGACATACTGCAAAGAGGGACCAGTCCTTAGAGAGGGACATCATGCTTGGGAGGGTGGAGGGACAGCACAGGACAGGAAGATCCTCTATGAAGTGGATTAATTCAGTGACTGGGGTAATGGGGGTAGGTGTGTCAGAGACAATAAGATTGGCAAAGGACAGAATAGGGTTTAGGGCTGTTGTACATAATAGGGTCATTATGAGTCGCCGGTGATTTGATGGCACATAACAACAACAACAACAACAACAACATAATGGACGTGTCTCTGTGGGTGTACCTGCTCTGTCCCACCACAGCTGCAGTTTTGCAACCTGCATCAAGGCACTCTTGATTAAAATCTCCAACCTCTTAAATAGTTTTCACTTTCTCCCTCTGCTTCGCTCCTTCCTTCTGGGAGCTCAGAGCCCAGCTGTGCTGTTGACCTTCCTTTGCTGCTAGTCTTACTTGGGCACCTTTCCTGACACTTGACCTTTGTCCCTCCAGCTGGTGTCCAATCTGTGACAGACTTTACCTTCTGCATATTCCTGTCTCCTGACTGACTCTTTCAGACCTAAAATCTCCCCTGCTCAGCGACCTCTCCGGGTTCTGCCATGATGCCAGTGTCCCCGCTGTTTATCCTCACAATCCCCAGTCACTGAGGCAGGGAGCGTAGTAGACAGTGACTACGTCTGAGGTTAAACAGACCTGGTTGGAATTGTGGCTGTCAGCAGCCAGTCATGACCTTGATAAGATTTCACTGTGTTTCTTTAGAATTTTAGTCAAACATTCTGAGATCAACTGTATCTATGTACCTAGCATTTATACAATAAGCTTTCAGTAAGTTATTGTTATGTGATGTCAAGTCAGAACTGATTCATTGCTGACCCTCCAGTGGATTTACCGAGGCTGTAAATCATGTGGGAGGAGACTGTCCATCCCCCCTCCCCGAGAAGAAGGTGGACTCAAACTACCTGCCTTTGGATTGGCAATACAGCTGCTTACCCACTAGACCACCAGAGCTCCTAAGGAGCTCCTTAGGAGCTCTCAAACCCCTTAGGAGCTCTCAATAAGTGACAACTAATAAAATACCAACTGGCATGTTTTAAATAAAAGATGCAGCCCTGGATGTGCTCACCAGCTTATGGCAAGAAATTTGGAAAATAGCTACCTGGCTGATTTGAAGAGATCTGTATTTGTTCCCATTCCCAAGGTGATCCAACAGAATCTGGAAGTTATTGAACAATATAATTAATATATCATACAAGCAAAATATTGCTGAAGATCATTAAAAAATGGCTAGAACAGTGAATTGACAGGGAACCACCAGAACTTCCAGCAGGATTTAGAAGAGGCTGTGGAACCAGGGATATCATTGCTGATGTCAGATGGTTCCTGACACAGAATACCAGAAAAATGTCTTATGGATAATGCAAAAAGCATTTGACCATGTGGATCATAATAAATTATGGCCAACATTGAGAATAAAATGTTCCCTTCCCTTGAGGGAATCCCAGAATACTTATTGTGCTCATATAGAAACTATACCTAGTTCAAGAAGCTATTGTCTGAACAGAGCAAGGAAACACTTATTGTGCTCATACAGAATCTATACCTAGTCCCAGAAGCTGTTGTCTGAACAGAGCAAGGAAACACTGCATGATTTAAAATAAGAAATGGTGCATCAGGCTGGTCTGCTTTCTTCATACTTATTAAACCTGTATGCTGTGCAAATAATTCATGAAGCCTCACTCTATGAAGAAAAAAATGTGGCATCAGGATTGGAGGAAGACTCATCGACAACCTGAGTCACGCAGATGATACAACTCTGCTGTCTGAAAATGAGGACATGAAGCACTTGCTCCAGAAGATTAGGGACTATAACCTTCAGTATGGATTACATCTCAACATCACAGGACCAATAGTCAACACTATGATAGATGGAGAAAGGATTGAAGTTGTCAAAAATTTCATCTTGCTTGGATCAACAATCAACATGCTTAGTACCAGCAGTCAGGAAATCAGAAGATGTGTTACCGTGGGAAAGTTCCCTATCAGGGATGTCTCCAAAATGCAGAAGAGCACTGACATCAGTTTGAAGACCAAGATGTGGCTGATTCAGGCCATGGTCTTCTCAATCACCTGCTACGCATCAGAGAGCTGGACAATGAATAAGGATGACAGAAGAAGAATTGAAGCTTTTGAGTTGTGGTACTGGGAAAGAGTACTGAATATCCCATGGACTGCCAAAAGAACAAACAGATACGTCTTGGGAAAAGTACAGCCAGAGTGCTCCTTAGAGGCAAAGCGTCATCTTTCACTTTGGACATATAGCTATGTGAGGCTATTCCTTGGAAAGGGACATTAAGATAGAGGGTCAGTGAAGGAGAAGATGACCTCCAAGGAGATGGATTGACATGGTGACTTCAGCAGTGGGCTCTAGTGTGTCAGAGATGATGAGGATGGCACAGGATCAGGCAGGGTTCAGGTCGGCTGTTCATAGGGTCTCTATGAGTTGTACTCAACCTGAATGGCACCTAATAACAACATAAGTCACTGATAGTTCAGAGGCAGACTTCTCACCTTTCATGCAGAAGACTCAGGTTCAATTCCCAGTTCACACAGAGCATCATTTAAATGTCAGTTGAGGTTTGTGTGTCCCTGTGATGCTGAACAGGTTGGTTTTTTCCCCTCTTCAAGCTCTTTATTTATTTTAATTGTGATTTTTTAAAATTTCTTACAATTCATTTTTTAAAAAAAATTTACACTGGTTTACCCACATTTAATTGTGATTTTTTTCCCCTATAATTATATTTTATTAATTTTCATAAACATTTACAGAGATTTTGGGCTTCCACTCATTCATTGTTGCACTATTCTCTCTAC
>NW_006399813.1:3108196-3118236 GCF_000299155.1 Elephantulus edwardii
AATCTCAATCTCTTCACCATCCATCCTGATGCTGCCAATTGGTCCAGTGGAGAGAATCTTTGTCTTCTTGACATTGAGCCTCAATCCATATTTAAGGCTGCAGTCCTTGACACTCTGCAGCAAGTGCATGAGGTCCTTCTCAGTTTCAGCAAGCAGGGTTGTGTGATCTGCATAATGCAGATTGCTCATAGATCTTCCACCAATCCTGACGCCACACTACTCCTCATAGAGCCCAGCCTCCCGGATGATCTGTTCTGCATACAGGTTGAAAAGGTATGGAGACAGGACACATACCTGGTGTACGCCCTTCCCTTTTTTGAACCATGCAGTGTTTCCTTGCTCTGTTCTGATGACTGCCTCTTGGTTCAAGTATAGGTTTTGCCTTAGCACGATCAAGTGTTCTGGGATTCCCATTATTCTCAGAGTCAGCCACAGTTTGTTATGATCCACACAGTCAAATGCCTTTGCATAATCAATGAAGCACAGAAAGACATTCCTCTGGTACACCCTGCTTTCAGCCAAGATCCATCTAACATCAGCTACAATATCCCTAGTACCATGACCCCTTCTAAACCCAGCCCGGACTTCTGGCAGTTGCTGATGTGCTGTTCCAGTTGTTTTTGGATAATCTTCAGCAGAATCTTGCTTGCATGTGAAATCAACGATATTGCTTTATAGTTTCCACACCCTGTTAGGTCACCTTTCTTTGGAATGGGAACAAATATAGATCTCTTTCAGTCAGTTGGCCAAGTGGTTGTTCTCCAGATTTCTTGATACAACTTAGTGATCACATCCAGGGCAACATCTGTTAGCTGACATTTGTCAATTGGTATACCATATATGTAATACCTAATCATATATTCTTTTTAAACAATTCTTTTCTTCATCTGTTCCAGTGCAGTGTTCATTATCTATCCCCTTTTTTCCTAGTTTCCCCCAACCTGCCATGTCAGTCCTGTTTTGTAACTGTGGTGTTATGCAGTATTTGTGCTTTTGTGGCTAAGATATTTCACTAATCATAATGTCCTCCAGGGTCACCCATGTTGTGTAAGGTTTTATGGGTTCTTTGTTTTTCAGTGCTTTGTAGTATACCATTGTGTGAATGTACTGTTGTTTTTCTATCCATTCATTTGTTGATAGGCACTAGAATTGTTTCCATCTCTTTGCTATTGTGAACAACACAGCAGTAAACACGGGTATGCATATATCTATGTGGGTGGCAGTTATGGTCTCTTTAGGGTAAATTCCCAGTAGCGGAATTGCTGAGTCAAATTATATTTCTATTTCCAACATTTTTGAGAAAGTGCTAGTCCAGTTTCCACAGTGGTCGCACCATTTTACACTTCCACCAACAGTGAATAAGGGTTCCAGTCTCCCTATAACCTCACCAGCATTTGTTGTTTGCTGCTTTGGTGTACTTTGCTATTGTTGCTGGGATGAGATGATATCCCAGAATTGTTTTGATTTGTATCTCTCTGATAGCTAGGTATATAGAACATTTCTTTATGTGTTTGTTTGCCATCTGAATTCCTTCTTTGGTGAAGTGTCTGTTCACTTCCTGTGTCCATTTTGTGATTTAATTATTTACTTTTTTCTTATTTGATGTACTGGAGTATTCTGTAAATTTTAGATATGAGTCCCTTATCAGATATATCATTGCCAAATATTTTTCCCCAATCTGGAGAAGTTTTCTGATGTGAATTTTTATTCTCAGAAGGTCCCATTTATCTATTTTATTCTCTCCTGGTTGTAGGTTTTTCAGGATGCATGGGAGACTGTTCATGTTGTGGTTTAGGACTTCTAGAGTTCTTCCAAGCTTTTAGCTGGTGAAGTTTATAGTCTTTGGTTTTACTCCTTGGTCCATGACCCACATTGAGTTGGTTTTTGTGTATGGTGTGAGGTGTGAATCTTGCTTGAGTTGTCTGCACAGATGGTGTTCCAATTTTGCCCACACCATTTGTTAAAAATGCTGTCATTTCCCCACTTAACTGATTTAATCTCTTTGTAAAAAGTCAGTTGACCTTAGGTAGATGAGCAGATTTCTAGGTTTTCAATTCTATTCTGTTGATCTCTCTATCTGTCACTGTACCAGTACTGTGCTCTCTTGACCCCTAGTTGTGTATGTGTTATACAATCCCTCCCCCAATCTAGATAGTCTTCAATTCTGATATTAAGATTTCTTTTAAGCATTCATTATTTGGAATTACAAAAGGAACACATAATTGGAAAATACATTTTAAAAACCATCCTTCTTGTGTGCTGTTGCTTCGAATTCAAATCCTAAGGAATAAAACTGGATTTTCATGATAAAATTGGAATTGCTTCATGATAGATAGAAGAGATATTCTTCTTTCATAAAGGTTTACAACCCTGGCCACCCTGTGAGTCAGTTCTGCTCTGTCCTGCAGAGCCCCTGTGAGTTGGCATCAACTCTACAGCAAAGGATTAATCTTTACAGAAGCAGCTCAATATATGTTTTCTCTGATGGAGCCACTGGTGGGTTCAAACTGCCAAACTTTAGTTAAACAGCTAAATGTTTAACCATTGTGCCACCATGACTCCTTTAAAAAAATTAAAAAATAATTATAGCCTGGGAGGTGAAAAAATAAAATAAAAAAAAAGCAGAAAACCAAAAAGCCTGCTGTGATTCTATTCCCTAGAGATAGACATGATTAATAATTGATATACTGCCCTATAGTCTTTTTTTGGTTCTTACATATATTTAAAATTTTTTATATTCTGCAAGCATTTCCCTATGTTACCAAATAATCTATACAAACATAATTTTAAGTGCTGCATATATTATCTTGTGATATGAATGTATCATAATTTATGTAGCCCATGTTTGGATAGTTAAGATGTCTCAACTTTTAACCATTATAAATAAAGCTACAATGATCATCCTTCTATATCTGGGGCCACAAGCTGCTCCATGGGAGAAGGATGGGCACTCTCCTCCTGTGCGGTTCACTGCCTCTGAAAACCCACCAGAGGGTCAGCTATGGGTCGGTTCCGACTCTGTGGTACACAACAACAACAACATATTATGAATGAGATTTTCCTCCAACATGATACAAAGTCAATTACTAGATCTATAAGTGAATATGTTAAGGTTCCTGATACATATATACCGTTAAATGATTCTTCAGAGAGGTTTCACCAGTTGACACTCTTCCTACCTTCAATGTATGAGAACTCTTGCCAATAGAACACTATCAACTACAAGACATATAGGCAGGCAGGCAAGATGAACAGATATGGACAAGAAGAAAATGACTATAGCCATGACCATACAAAGGTTTTACAGGTCATGTTCTATATTTTTGTATGGAGTAAATGTAACTATGTATACAGCAGTGCTATCTACACAAACTTCTTAAACATAACCCAACCTCCTAAGGGAATGAGTTACCAATTCTAGACTCTTGGGAAACATTAAGGTTGATTGACATAACACAGTCCACGAAGACAACGTTTCACATCCTATACTGAAGAGTGGCAACTAGGATCTTAAAGCTTTCTCTTCAAGCAGCCATCTGTTGTTAGGGGCTCAGGTCCACTCCAACTCATAATAGCCCTATGAACCCTAAGATCTGTGCCTATCATGTGCTGCCCTCTAAGCTCTAATATGCCCGAGCCTGTTCTTCTAGCTACTGTATCTATCCATCTTGTTGAATGTCTTCCTCTCTTTCTCTGACCCTTCACCTTTCCCAGCCTGATGTCTTTTTCCAAGGAACTTGCCTATCCAGACAAACTGCCCAAGGTGTGCAAAACCAAGGTTTCCCACCCTTGCCTCCAAGGAGAAATCCGGTTACACTTCTGCCAAGATAGACTAATTTGTTCTTTTGGCAGTCATAAGATATTCAACAACCATCTAAGGTACAGCTATTGGTCTTTCTCTGTTCAGAACAAACAAAGACAAAGGCAAAAGTATACTGAAACAATTAGTCCAAAGAACTAATGTTGTTGTTGTGTGCCATTGAACCGGAAGTGACTCATAGCCAACTTTCTGGAATTCAGAGACTGTAAATCACATGAGAAGAGATGGCTCATCTTTCTTCCACAGAGCAGCAGGTGGATTTGAACTGCATGCTCTTGGATTGGCAGTGCAATTCCTCACCACTAGGCCACCAGAGCTCCCTCATGGAGTAGTAAAGCCTTTCGGGACCATGTGAAGCTCAACTTCTAGTACCCTGAGAGCGTAAGAAATAGATGGTGCCCAGCTGCCACTGCTGACCACTCCAAAAGGGATCATAGCAGAAGAAACTAAGTATAGTGAAGGGAAATGTGGAATAAAACTAAAAACACTAAAAAGGTCAAGCTTACTTATTCAATAGAGACTAGAAGCATCCCTAAGACTATGACCCTTAGTTGTTCTTTAAACTTATAACAAAATCCACCAAGATGACTTATACTTTGAATAACCAATTATAGAAAGTCAAAAGAGGAGCATTTATCCAAAAATGAAGACAGAAAGATATAGGATAGCAGAATAAACGGAAATGAGCATTATGGAGAGGAAATGAGGAAAATGTTATTATTGTGGGTATTGTAATTTATGTTATATAACAAAATATGTGTGAATGGTTGATTGGGAAACCCATTTGCTTTATGAAACTTCACTAAAATCACAATTTTTAAAAGGACAAATAAATAAAATAGCCTTTGCTATATGGAAAAGTCTCTTTTCACAGATGTGGTAGATTTCATTCCTTTGTATCCATTTATTATGGTCCATGTATAGAGTTGCTATTTAGGTTTGGTGTTTTTTTTTAAAAAAAGGTTTATGCACTTAATAAATCATTGGCCATATAGTATTCTTTCTTGAGATCTTTAGCATAATTTCTATCACTAAGGCCAAATTTTACAGCCACTGATTTTTAATTCCAAGTTTTGCATTCCAATCACCAATAATTAACAGTGCATCTTGACTTCATATTTGATGTTTACTGCATCTTGACTGCAGATTTGAATTTCAAATGATGTAAGTTGATAGAAATCCTCAATTTCTTGATCTTCAACTTCAGTAATTGGTACAAGAATTTGACTAGTAATTGTATTAATAAATCTTCCTTATAATGCATAAAGACTTACCTGTAGGGAGTTGTGCTGTTAAGCCATAGTCCACCCCCTCTGCCCTTTTAAATTCACTAGGGGCTCTGAGGGAGAAAGGTGGGCGATGTCCTCCCATGCAACAGAAGAATCAATGCCTCTGAATTGTGGTGTTGGAGAAGAGTACCGAGGGAGAAATGTTAGATGTGTGCAAACCTACAAGCTACCTCATAAAAAGACCCAAACCCTATGCCTAGAAAAGGAAGAGATACTTTACTTCTGGGGAGGAGGCTGAGCCCAGGAGCAAGGATTCAGTATCCAAAGTCTATAGGGTATAGTATGGGACTCCAAGAGGGACAGAATTGGGTTAACTGAAAGTAGAAAAAGCGGGGGCCAGTCTGGGTGAGGGCAGGGATCGGTAGAAGCAAGAAGGGGATGGGCATTGTCAAAAGCTTTGTCTCACTTTTTATATATGCATGCCCTTAGATGAACATCTCATCTCTGACACTTCTGATTTCATGAATTTAAACACCCATTGGATGCTCTTCTTCTGTTTCATTCGCTGCATAGTATATCATACGATCATCTGATTCAAAGGCCAAAGCGGGCCTATTGCATCTCACTAATGCCAATTATGTCAATATTCATGTGTTTCGCTTCATTTTTTAACAATTTCCAGTTTTCCAACATTCAAGCTATGAACATTCCATGTAACAATTTAAAAAAATGTTTATTATTAATTTTCCTCATTTCAACTGACTTCCAGTCTGGGCTTTACCACTGCACTTACTGTAACTATTTGGAGGACGCTGTCTGGTCAACAGATTGGGAGAGGTCCATATTTGTTCCTATTCCCAAGAATGGTGATCCAACTGAATGTGGAAATTATCAAACAATATCATTTATATCACATGCAAGCAAAACACTTACGAAGATTGTTTGAAAATAGTTGGAACAGTACAAAGGTAGAGAATTTCTAGAAGTTCAAGCAAGATTTAGAAGAGGCCATAGCACCAGGAAATATCATTGCTGATGTCAGATCCTGGCTGAAAGTAAGGAATACCAGAAGAATGTCTATTTGTGTTTTACTGACTATGCAAAGGCATTTGACTGTGTGGATCATGACAAGTTGTGGCTGACATTGAGAAGAATGGGAATCCCAGAACACTTGACTGTACTCATATGGAACCTATAGGTGGACCAGGAGGCTGTTATGTGAATGGAGTAGGGGAGCACTGCATGGTTTGGAAATTGGGAAGGAAGTGTGTCAGGGATGTATTCTATCTCCATACCTATTCAATTTATATGGTGAGCAAATTATCTGAGAAGCTGGAGTCTATGAAGAGGAGTGTGACATCAGGATTGGAGGGAGACTCATCAATAACCTGTGTTATACAGATGACACAACCTTGCTTCATGAAAGTGAGGAGAATTTGAATCACTTGTTGCAGAAGATCAAGGAATGCATACTTCAGAATGTATTGCATCTCAAGATCAAGAAAACAAAGATTCTTACCACTGAACCAATAGGCAGTTTCATGATGGATGGAGAGGAGATTGAAACTATCAACAGCTTCATCTTGCTTGGATCCACAATTAACACCCTTGGTACAAGCAGTCAGGAAATAAGGAGATGCACTGCTCTGGGGAAAAAAAATCTACTGTTAGGGATCTATCCAAATTATTGAGGAATAATGATGTCAGTTTGAAGACTAAGGTGTGTCTGATTCAGGCCATAGTCTTTCTGATTATGAACTATGCATCAGAGACCTAGACAATGAATAAAGTTGACAGAAAAAGAACTTTTGCCTTTGAGCTGTGGTGTTGGAGAAGAGCACTGAACATCCCATGGATGGTTGAAAGAATGGATAGATATGTCCTGGAGAGGGTACAGCCAGAGTGTTCTTTGGAGGCAAGACTGACGAAGCTTTGCCTCACATACTTTGGACATGTTGCTAGGAGGTGCTATTCCTGGAGAGGGACATGATGTTGGGAAGGGTCAGTGAAGGACAGGTGGATTGATACAGTGACTGCTGCAGTGGGCTCTTGTGTGTCAGGAAGTATGAGGACGGTGATGGACAGGACTAGGTTCAGATCTTTTGTTTATAGGGTCGCTCTGAGTCGTGCTCAACTCGATGATATCTAACAACAACAACAGTGGGTGCTCTCACCTAGATGGTTCATGAGCTTGTCCAGGATAAGTGCCAGATTTTAAGGTCAATTTGTGGTTGATAGGTGCCATTGAGTGGAGTACGAATAATAGTGACCCTATGAACAACAGATCTGAACCCTGACCTGTCCTGTACCATCCTTATAATTTCCAATACACTTGAGCCCATTGCTGTGTTCACTGTGTCAAACCATCCGTTTGAGAGTCCTGACCTTGTTTTAATGAATGATATTGAGCTTTTCCACCAGTTTTTTTTTTTCTGTAGATACAGTTCATTTGATTCCTGTGTAACTAATCTATTAAGGTCCAAGTGTATAGTCACCAATTACATTTTTTTTAAAAATGTTTTTTGTAGTGAATAAACCATTGACTGTACAAAATCCTGTCATTTGATGTCCAGCTTCATTTCTGTCACCAAGTTAATATTTTCCAACTACTAGCAGGAGTGGCACCCACTTCCTAAAGAATGTGACTCTGAAAACTCTATGAACTTTGATAAATGACGATAGTTATAAAAAAGGTTTAGGCCTTTTGTTCATAGAGTCACTATGAGTCATGCTCAACTCGATGTCAATCAACAACAACAACAACAACAACAATCCTTTATTTTTTCCAACTTTTGCCTTCTAGTCACCAATTATTATTAATGCATCTTAATTTGGTATTTGTTAAATTTCTGCAAAAGTTGATAGTAATCCTCAATTTCTTCATCTTTGGCTTTAGTGATTGGATCATGTATTGGAATAAGTTGGTTAACAAGTCTTCCTTATATGTGCTTGGACAGTATCCTAACATTCACAGCATTATTCTTTAGGATAGATCTTGAAATGTTCTTTTTGACTATGAATGGGACACCATTCCTTTTCAATCTGTCATTCCCAGAATCATAGATCACATGATTATCTGATCTAAAATGGCAACACCAGTCCACCTCAGCTTACTGATATATAGGATGTAGATTTTTATATATTCTATTTCATTTTTGACAACTTCCAATTTTTACTGGTGGCCTAGTGGCAAGAAACTATGCTGCAATTTCTAAGGCATGTGGTTTGAGGCCATGGAAGAAGGATGGGCAGTCTTCTCCCATGCAGTTAACAGCCCCTGAAAACCCACCAGTGTCAGCTATGGGAAGGTTCTGACCTGAAGGAACACAATAACAACAACATTTAATTTTTTACAACTTCAGGTTTTTCTAGATCTGTACTTTATACATTTCATTTTCCAGTTATTAAAGGGTGTTTGCAGTTGTTTCTCCTCATTTTTTTGAGTGCCTTTCAACCAGCGGGGCTCATCTTCTCAGCAGTATAACAATGTTTCTCTGTTATTCATAGGGTTTTCAAAGACCTGCTATTTCAGTCCCACTTGTTAGTCTTTCACGTCTGTCCTGGGACAGTGCATATGACAGCCCAGCAAAAGACTGGAGTTGGGGTGTCCAGTCAGATCAGTTTCTACTTATTTGAGTGGTGCTCAAGGCCCCAAGATGTGAGCTAGTCATGAGTAGAACCTCTTCAGGTCCAGGGTGTGTCAGGGAAGGGGGCACCCATCCTGGAGCAGTTTCTGCTGGCCTCCAAGGAATCTAGGCTCATCTGCATGGCTAGGATGGTGTCTTCACCAGTCCAGGAGTTGGATACAGGCATCTGTATTGGCATCAGAGTTGGCAAGTGTAAAGTGACAGTCCCTGCCTGCCTAGATATCTAGGGATGACTCTGCAATGGATGTACTGCTTCTAACATGGCCATGGAGCGTGTCAGATAAGGGCGCTCTTGGTAAGAGAATAGGGCCCGAGTCAGAGGGCCAAGCATGCCACAGTCCACAGGTTCCTGGGAGAATCCTCGGAAAGCTTCTGACTTTAGATACATGATGATGATGTGAGGCAGAGCTGGGTCTGGGGAATCCGGAGGGTGGGGGAGAATACTGCCCGCTACTTGTAGATGGAGGGGTGAGAAAGTCACTTCCCTGATGTCGAGAGTAGGAGCTGGTGTGGGAGACAAGGGATAACGTCTTTTCAGGCTTTTATGGATGTGGTTGTTGTGATACCTTAGCTGCTGTACTTATGATTAAGTACAGAATATTCTTGTTATGTGAGGTGGTTATGTACTATAAAGTCATCGCACACACTGGCCTTTGCTCTTAGCCTCTTGTAACCCTCTGGTGACAACAATTTCATTAACTAATCATACACATTATTCTATGTGTGTTTCTGTTTAAGGGATATCTATTAACATAGAAAAAACTCTGGTGGCACAGTCCTGCTGTCAATCAAAAGGTTAGTAGTTCGAATTTCCCCAGCCACTCAGGTAGGCAGTTTCTTCATAAAATATGTGCAGCCTGAGAAACCTAACACAGTGGGGCCATGAGTCGGAACTGGCCTGATGGGAGTGGGTTCCATTTGGTTTTTTTAATTAATTAACATATATTATCATCAGAGCATTTCCAGAAGTGCAGGCTAGGTTTAGAAGAGGCTGTGGCACTAGAGACATCATAGCCAATGTTAGATGTATCTTAGCTGAAAGTAGAGAGTACCAAGGAATGCCTATCTATGTTTCATTGACTAAGCAAAGGCATTTGACTGTGTGGATCACAACAAACTGTGGTTAAATTTGGGAAGAACAGGAATCCCAAAATACCTAATTGTGCTCACGTGAACCCTATACTTCAACCAGGAAGCAGTCACTAGAACAGATCGGGAAAACATTGCATGGTACAAAATCAGGAAAGGAGTGCATCAGGGATGCGCCCTGTCTCCATATCTTTTCAGTCTATATGTGGAACAGATCATTCGTGAGACTGGACTTTTTTTTTCTATAATTATATT
>NW_006399813.1:3118533-3201305 GCF_000299155.1 Elephantulus edwardii
TAAAGGGCCCCTTTGGCAGTAGGAAACACATAGACTATTATGGAGATTGATTTTGGAATTTAGATGCACTCTTATTGATTGTGCTTGGCCGTACATGTTTATATCCTTGAAGATGTATCATGGGGTGTTGCAACCTAGAAGACACAAATTTGACTAACAAGTTATAAGTACATGAGTCAAAAATTAGAGACTGGACTTTTTGAGTAGGAATGTAGCATCAGCGCTGGAGAAAGACTCATCAACATCTTGTGTTATACAGATTATACAATCTTGCTTGCTGAAACTGAGGAGGATCTGAAGCATTTGCTGCAGAAGGTCAAGGCATGCAGTCTCCAATATTGACTGAAGCTAAACATCAGAAAAACAAAGATTCTCACCACTGGGTCAATTAGCAGCACCATGATAGAGAAGAGATTGAGATTGTTAACAATTTCAGCTTGCTTGAGTCCACAATCAACACCCTTGGCACCAGCAGTCAGGAAAGAAAAATTGCATTAGGTAAATCTGCTGTCAAGGACATCTCCAGAGTGCTGAAGAGCAACATTGTTAGTTTGAAGACTAAAATGTGCCTGATCCAGGCCGAGATCTTCACAATTATTTGCTTCATATCAGAGAGCTGGACAATGGCTAAGGATGACATAAGAAGAATAGATGCCTTTGAGTTGTGGTGCTGGAGAAGAGACTGAACATACCATGGACTGCCAAGAGAACAAACAGACCTTTCCTGGGAAAGTTGAAACCAAGTTGCTCCTTGAAAGCAAGGATTCTGAAGCTCCATCTCACATACTTTTGGGCATGTTGCCAGGAGGCACAAGTCCTTAGAGACATACATCATACTTGGAAGAATAGAGGGACAGTGCAGGAAAGGAAGACTCTGGAATGATCCAGTAACTAGGATTATAGGGTTAGGTGTGTCAGAGACAGTAAGACTGGCTCAAGCTAGGATAGGATTCACAGTTATTGTACATGCGGTCGCTATGAACTGCAGGCGACTCTGTAGCATATAACAATAGGAATTAACATTGAGCTCACATCAATGGCACTCTAAGTCATGTCGGAATAAAACTAACCTAATGAGTGTATTTTCTCTACATGGCACATTACAGACTTCTTGTGCATAGGAACACTGAATAGCACTTCAGCACTACACTTAGGGGGCATTTTAACTGTCACAATCACCAACCAAAAGCATAAAAATGTGACACTAAAAAGAACACTTGTTCACAGTGTGGGTGCCCGGGTGGTGCAAATAGCTGATGCACTTGACTGCTAACTAAAAGGTTGGAGGCTCGAGTCTACCCAGGGGCACCTCAGAAGACCAGCTCGGCCAGCTAATTCCCAAGAACCAGTCACTGAAGGAAGCCTCCCTGGAGCCCAGCTTGACTCTGACATGCATAAAGGGTCACGTGATCAACATTCACTTAGTGGGAACCAGTCAGAACCGAAAGGAAGGCAGAGCATTGCCTCGGCCACCTCAGCAAGAAACGCTCCTCTGGCAACTCAATTTCCCCCTCCCCCCATTAGTTTATTAATGTAATCCTACAACCATGCAGTTCGAGACCACCAGCTGCTCCATGGGAGAAGTATGGGCAATCTCCTCCCGTGAGAGTAACTGCCTCTGAACACCGCTGGATGGGTTGGTTCTGACTCGAATGTTCACAACAACATCTATTTATCTTAACTTTGGTGAATTTATATGTTTTTAAAAATTTGAGTGGAAGTTTACAAATCATATTGGTTTTCATGCAATAAATCATATACGTATTGTTTTAGAGTATTGATTCAATGTCTCATGAAACCCCAATTGTGTCTTGTCTTTTCCTTCACTCAACTTACCTATTTATTGAATTCTACTCTTTTATCGCTCCCTTCTCACACCTGCTAACCCTCTAAGATGGATTTGATCTATGTTTAATAAACCTTTCCTTGTTGTGGTTGTTGGTATGTGCCATCGAATTGACTGCCACTCTCAGTGACCCTGTCCTGTCCTGAGCCAATCTCACCATCTCCGACACACCTACACCCCGTCCCCCCATTACTGTGTTATACCATAATGGTCCTTTTGTGACTGACTAAAGTCACCCAGAATACTTCATTCTAGTTTCATCCATGTTGTGCAGTGTTTGATAAATTCTTGATCATTTTTAAGTGAGGCATAATACTCCACTGCTTAAATGTGGCCTTCATATTTCTTTAACCATGTATGGACACTCTTGGCTTTTGTAAATAATGCTGCAGTAGACACGAGTGTGAGCATGTCAGTTTGTGTTGTAGCTCTTATTTCTTTGGAGTGTATACCTACAAGCAGGGTTGCTGGGTCTAATGGTAGGTCTATCCTCAGCTTTCGAATGAAGTGCCAAACTGCTTTCTATAATGGTTGCCCTATTTTCCATTCCCAACAGCAATGTGTGAGCATTCTAATCTTTCCACATCCTCACCAGCATTTTGTTGTTTGGTGTTTTATGGAACATTGCTGTTTTTGCTCAAATATTTTGCTGCTCTATGCCTGTCCAGAAATCATACTCAAAAGTATGTATTGATTTTGAATTACAAATATGTTTGAACAAGTAGATGAGTTTGCCTATCTTGTCTCTGTGAGTGGTGAGGAGCAACGTTATTTGATAATCTCTAGTTTAGAGCTGAGGTAACTGAGGCCCAGCTGGCCCACGATCACACAGCTCTGTGTAGGATTTCTAAGCATCAGACTCAGAACATCTGGTTCCAGAGTCTATGTTCCTCATGGTATTAGAGGACTTCGCAAGCTCCATAAATATTTGCTGAATGAATGACTGAAAGACAGGGACAGACAGAAATGATTAAGAAATAGTAAGAGACAGTGGGCGGTCCGGGACAGAGGCTTCTTTTGCTCCTGAAAGACCTTAATGGTGGTAACGATTTGAAGCATAAACATCTGTCCTGCCCTAGCCTTCCTTCCTGGGGAATGAGCTTGAGGCAGATAATTGGCAGAACAGAGCCCGAGGTCCTTTCCAGAGAAAAGTCAGAGAGGGACATGCTGGAAGGCTGCCATGGCCATGTTGGTCCTGAGCCACAGATAATTACTGCTGAGCTGTCTAGGACATCAATTAAAAGCATCCAATCAATCATCTCTAGCAGCCCTGCCTCAATATAGCACCTTTTAGGGAGGACACAGAGGTCAATGCCCCAATTCTTGTGTCTTATCCGGTCCCCTACTCATGGGGGGGGTGCCTCTGTTGTGGCAGACTTTTGGGGAGTTCTCTCAGACTTCCTTCCTGTATAACAGTGATCTCCCTAGACAGTGGGAATGTAATTGTGGGGCGCTGGGGAGTGCTGTGCTGCTCCCTGGGGAATGTCTCAGTGTCACACTCTCATGGACAGGGCTGACTCTTGCAGCATCCAAGGCATTCCAGGGCTTCATGGGCTCCCCAAAGGGAGCAAGGGCTCCGACAGGCAGACAGTGCAGATGCTGGTCCATAGAGGAGCTGATGTGAAGCCAAAAGGCCCCTGAAATAATGGTGTTCACCTTGGAGGCTGAAGGGCACCTAAAAGCCAGAAGCAAGAGAAGGGTCCTGGACCATAGCCAAGAGACTGTGCCTCCCTGAACCTGTCCAGCTTCCTGCTTCTTGGAGACTAAAGGCGGGGTGGCCAGAGGAGGCATAGTGGAGCCGGTCAGGAAGGAGACTAGGGTAGGACTCGGGGCAGTGGACAGCAGATGACTAACACAGCCCAGAAATACCCCAGGGCTTATACCTTGAGAAAAGATAAAGGGACAGCTCCTTCCTTGGTGGCTCAGAGTCTCCTCAGACCCAGAGTGCTGGGGCCAACACTTGAATTTCTATAGATAACACCCTAGGAATTGGCCAACCAGGGGGGTTGATTAAACAAAAGGAGCAAGGCTTTGTGTAGGTTGGGGCAGCACTAAGTGAGCTAATCCAGGCGGCACCTGGGTCAGGCATCCTCTGGAACTATGTTCTATTTCAATATTTCATATTTCGGCTCACATAGCCTTTAACTTCTTACAAAAGTCCTTTTTTAAAAAATGTGTCCTAGTGTGTTGAGATTTATTTGTTAAGAGTTTATGTATATGAAGTTCAAAACTGGCCAAGTGAATCTACAGTGGTGGAAATTCAAATAGTCGTGGCCCCAGTGGGGCCTTTCTGGAAGGATTGGGATAGTTCCCATCTTGGATGCTGGTTACTCAAGTATGTGTATGTCTAAACTCGTTGAATTATGTACTTACAATCAGTGCATTTTGCTGAAGGTAAATTACATTTAAGAAAAATAAAATAAACCAAATCCCCTTGTTGGGACCTCCTAGAGGTCAAGAGATATCCCAGTCTTCTTCACCATGAAGGGGGCTGGCTAGCAGCCCAGGAAGCAGTTGGATGCACAGTACGTTGTCTTTAAAGGCAGCCAGTTTGTGATTCCAATCTTCCTTCTGCCTTCAACAGTGTAACATTGGGCAGACCGACTACTAGTTTTCTAATCAATAACACGAGTTGGGGAATTGCTGTGATAATGAAATGAAGCAGCACAATACATTGTCTGGCATATAGATGGTGCCCAAATACCACCTCCTCCAGGAAGTCCTCCCTGACTTCTCCAGACTGTGACAGAGGCCTTCTTCAATTTCATAGGCCAGACTCACCCATATATAATTCAAATCTGTGTCTCAACCACACTGCAAATCTCTGGTGGTTGGTGGTTCTAGGCCTTTGACCTTGTGGTTGTTTATTTGTTAGCCAAACTGCAAATACAAAATCTGCAAGTGCCAAGAGTCTACACTATTGTAATATGTATTTTTTAAATCTTTCGGGTCCTCACACCCCCTGAGCTCTAAGTGAGCAATGCTGAGGTCTTGTTCAGCTTTTTGTATTCTCCCTCCCGACTCGAACTATAAGGAGTGCTTAATTCATGTTCAAACAAGTAACTAAAAAGTAAATTTGTCAAAACATGAGTGATCAGATAAATAAGTGAAAGAATAGATAAAATAGTAAATGAATGAGTCAATTAGTCCTTCAGTGAGGGATTAGGGGAATGAGGAATCAATGAACAAGGAGGGAGTTGAAGGAGTGAAGTCTCGAGTGAGGGAATGCTGGGAGTGAGGGTTCCCTTGTTTCTAAAGGGCTGTAGAAGAGACAGTCCAGTTTCAAAGCTCAGGGGAGAGTCAGATGTAGACCAGCTCGAGGGGACAGGCCAGGGAGGGCCTAGCGGCTGGTGACCTCCAGACTCTCCTGTTCCAAAGACTTCTCTCCCTTCCTTCTAGCCACGTCCACCTTCCCTCCTCCAGGGAGCAGCCGGTGCTGAGTGAGAGGAGATGATGAGGGACTCGCCTCTGGGGGTAGAGAGCGAAGTCCTCTTGCCAGATCGCTAGACATCAGCTCTCCTGGCTGTGAGGACCCGTCCCTCCCTTGACGCCATGTCCCCAAGCAGATGTCTCTCCAGTCTTGTCAGCAACGAACGACTGTCAGGAGTTTGCATTATTTATCTGCTCTGTAACATTTACTGGGATTTAGTGTTTAATAACTGTCACTCCAATATATCTTTCCTTAATCCCTTCAGATCTGCTGCTGTAGCAATTTTAAATATTTATCAACACTGTTCGTGTGCTCACTGGTCGGGTTGCAATTTTCTTGTAATTAAAGATTTACAAGACACAGCTCGAGATTTACGAAGGATTGGTAGGGATCAAAGGGGGAGGAGAGGAGCAATCTGGTCTTGGAATCTGCTGCTTGGAAACTAAAACCAGAGTTCACTGTCCCCGGGAAGGAAAAGAAGAGACACTCATGCCCTGTTTCCCCTTATCCATCTCCTCCCCTCTCTTTTCACATAGCCTTGAGTTCAGAGTTAGTGGGCCTTACAGTGAGACAGGGAGTGTCTTATCTCCATTGCTAGCCGCAAGGATCAAGGTTGAAGATCATCCAGAGGCACCTTGGAGGAAAGTCCTGGCGATCTACGTCTGACAAAATCAGCCATGGAAAACCCTTTGGAGCACAGCTTGACCAGACACATCAGGCCTCACCACGCATGCAGCGTTAACGTGACAGCAGGTGCTGCAGACAGGTACCGACCACAGGGTCTCTGCCTGCTCATGAGTTCTTACTGTCCCTCAGTGCTGGGCTGGGTGCCGGCCGGGGCAGAGTGGAAGGCAAGATGGGGACAGTCTTGTCCCCGTTCACGTGGCTTTATATTCTAGTGACAAAGAGAGACAATAAACATGTAAACCAGTAAGGTGGCTGTGGTTGGTTTTTTTAAAATATTTTTTTTTAATTTTATGCTGGCTTACTTACAAAGTTTATATACACTGTTTTTCACACCGAATCTTTCCCATTTCCTTTACCCACCTCTCCTCCACCCATCAAATTATGTGACCCTGTGATTAACCAACCACCAGCACCAGCACCCCCTGATCAGTAAGGTATTTTTTTTTTTTTAAATTAGAGTTGTTGAAAAATGCTAAGAGGACATACACAGATGACAACGAAAAGCAGGCTACTGGTGTCAGAGATATTTTGTGCCGCAAACAGGAACAGGCTCTGGGAAATAGAAGCAGAAAGAAATTTCTTGGAAGATAAAGGGAGTTCGTAAGATCAAGACAGAGTACAAGGCTAAAAGAAGACACAACAACTAGGGATATTTTGGGGATCTTTATGGCAGGAACCAGTTGGGGGTGGCCTTTGGGACAAAAAAGTGTTCTGTTTTTGTGGCGCTCTGCTCAGGATTCGCAGGCAGGAACAGAAGGTCCTTGGTCATTGGCCAGAGGAGCCCCAGGAGAGTCTCAGTCACCAAGCTCTGAGTTGTGCCTCTTCCAGACTGGTGAGCACAGGCGCCAATCTCCGCTCGTGTGAGGGTCAAGTCCCGCCCCTTTCATCCTTCCAAGGCCCTCTCCCCAGCCTCAGGAATCTCTCCATACCTAGGTGCTGATTAGGGTTCAAGGGGACCCTCTGCAGAGCTCCAGGGATCCCCCCTGGGGCAGGCTCCCCTCTCCCATTCTTTCTTGTTACCTTTCTTTTTTTATTTTATTTTTCTTTTTTTTCCTTTCTTTTTTAAAAAATTAATTTTAATGAAAGTTTACAGAAACTTAGGGTTTCCAGTCATTCATTGTTGCACTTTTCTTCCTGCCTTTCTTTCTTAAAAAAAAGGTTTTTAAATTGTGATCTTAACAAAAGTTTATAGAAAAGTTGAATTTTCATTCATTCATTGTTCTGTATTTTCCTCTCTACCTCTCCCAGTTCACTTAAAAAAATACTTATTCATTGTTGCATAGTTTCCCCCACCCCTCCCCAGCTTCCTTTGCTATGCACCTCTTATTCTGGACATTTGTCATACAAAAATATCTAATCATATTATTCCTTTTCAACAGTTTCCTGTTGCTTTTCCCAATGCAATACATCTCCTGATTTCCTGACTGCTGGTACCAAGGGTGTTGGTTATAGATCCAAGTAAGATGAAGTCATTGACAATTTCAAACTTTTTGATGTCTGTCATGATATTGTCTATCAGTCCAGTGGTTAAGAATTTTTTTCTTGATGTTGAAATGCAGACTTGTGAAAGTCTGCAGTCAGAGACCACTCCAATTTGCTGAGGAGCTATGATGTCAGTTTAAAGACAACTGTCTGTCCGGTTCAGGCCGTGCTCTTTTTACTCACTTGTTATGCATCAGGGAGCTGGTCAATGAATAAGGATGAAGGAAGAAGAATTGATGCCTTTGAGGTGTGGTGTTGGAGAAGAGCACTGAATACCCTATGGACTGCCAAGAGGATGGACAAATCTGTCTCAGAAAAAGGGCAACCAGGGTGGTCCTTGGAGGCAAAGATGACAAAGCTTTGTCTCACATACTTTGGGCATGTTGCTTGTAGAGGCTATTCTTTGGAAGGTGGAGGGTCAGCATAAGAGAGGAAGATACTTGACCAGATGGTTTGAGTCAGTGACTGCTGCAGTCGGCTCTAGTGTGTCAGAAGTGGTGAAGATGGCACAGGGTAGGACGGGGTTCTGATCTGTTGGTGAGAGGGTCTCTAAGAGTTGTACTTGACTCAATGGTACCTAACAATAACTAGCAGCTTTAGACCCTCAGCTCCCTCTTTTCCACCAGGGGAGTCCAGCTGGTTCTGTCTGGGGCCCCCTGTTGGAAGCCCATGTGAGGTGGTATTCTGGGGCAGTTGGGCTCACCTCATTTCATTCCCCATCTCTCAGGATCCCAGACTCTGATTGACTGGTGCTCTGTGCCTTACAAATGGTCATCCTATATAGTCTATCTTAGCTGTTGTTTTAACTGGGAGAGAAAATTCAATCTCTGTTACTCTATTTTGGATAGAAACCAATCTCAGTGGAGTTTAGAGGCCAATTTGGAGATGCTTTGTGGAATTTATGGCAAATACAATAGGAGAATCAGAGTCGGAGCTGCAAGGCTTTGGGAGCAAAGACACAGTCTCAGTGACAGATCATTACTCATGTGAGAAAAAAGTCTGGCTTGCTGCTGGACCTTGACAGACTGAATATGAGACCATTGCACTGGACAGCACATGGCCGTGCAGCCAGAGCTATCCCTCATGACTGACCACGCCACAGTCAAGTCTGCCCAGCAACACTCCATGATCAAACCCAGGTAATTTCAGAGCCTCCTGGCCAAGCAGATCCGGATGGCACGGAAGCTGTATGAGGAGGTCTCTCAGGCTCCGAGCACCTGCACACAGCACAGCCTCTTCTTCCTCAGTCTGTTCCTCTGTCCTCACATAGAGTTGGCCAAGGAAGAAAACAGTTGAGGCTGCTTTTCAAAACTCTTCGTTATGTGTTGGTGTCCAGTTCTTGAACCTTGATCCTCCCACGTTTTTAACCATCTGCCACACCATTAGCAGAACACATAAATCAGGCCACCTTTCCTTCCAAGCAGCGCCGTCAACAGGTTCACAGCACTTCCCGCGGAGGACTCTCCTTCTGAGACGCCCCAGTGGGCAGTATCTGAACTTGCTGACTGCTTTGCTCGGAACGAGAGGTGGCCTAATTTATGTGCTCTGCTAATAATTCGGCCAGATGGCCAAGAACTTGGAAGGATTAAGATTCAAGAATTGATGACAAGGAAGTTTAGAGAAAAAGATGTATGGATGGAACTCTTGGAACAAGCCCAGACTGTGACAGTTTTATGTTTCCTGTGAATATTTGTTTAGTTTCTCATAGTCATCATACAGACATGACAGGCTACGTCGTGGATGTTACCCTCTCTCGACCTGCAGTCTCCTCCCATGTGATTTACGGTCTTGGAAAGCCAGGCCAGCTATGAGTGGGTTCCCACTTGATGGCAATAAGTCAGAGAACTCCAGAGTTTATTCCCTAGGCTTATGAACGTAGTGGATATGGTAGTCGAATTGAGGGCTTGGCAGGAACTCACCCACACGGACTCATTAAGACTAATTAGATTACCACCGTTTTCCAAAGGCCGGCATTCAACCCTGGGGCTCCATATTTGGTACCATCAACTGTACGGAAGTGAGGGTATTCAGGTACCGTGGTGAAGGTTGGTTATTTTGCACCCCTTCCTTGGAGGGCTTGTGAGCTGCCCTCCTGAAACATATATTTATTCCAGATGGAATGAAATCCTTTGACAGCCAAGATCTTTTGTAACAATAGAGTCTGCAGTCTTTTCCCCTAAGAAAGCTAGTGGTTCCTGATTTAGGCTGTGGCACCAGACTTCATGGGCCGTGGATGGTTTCTCAAAAGGGAGAGGACCCGCAGCCACGACGTGGTGCATGGGACAGAGCCAGCTGTAGAAACGAGGGAAGAGCTCCGTTATGCTTTGTGTAGGGGTCAGTATTTCTCACATTGATGAGGACGCGGCAGCGTGGCAGCATGTGTGTGCGTCTGTCACAGACAAAAACATCTTTCTGATCAGCTGGGAGAGGGTCTTAGGCAAAGAGTGATTGAAACAACTCTTGGGGTGGCATTCAGCCACCAGCTGAAAGCTTAATACAATACACCCAGAGGTGCCTTGGAATAAAATCCTGGTGATCTGCTTCTGAAATCCCATGGAGCAGTTCACCTCTGGGGCCACCACGACTCTGAATTAACTCAATGGCAGAAATGACAACAACAACAACAACAGGGGGAAGGAAAGGAGTCCCTGGGTGTCCTGAGAGGTTAGGTACTTGGCTACAAAGGAGAAGGTTGGCAGTTCAACTCCACTCAGAGGCACCTGGGAGGAAAGTGTTGGTGATTTTTTTACAAACGATCACAGCCTTGGGGACTCTGTGGGGAGCAGTTCCACTCTGTAACACACGGGGTCTCCATGAATTGGAATGGATTTGATGCCAGTGGGTTGGCTTTAGTGGGATGAGACGTGATCATGAGGCAGTCTCTGACCGCTCGGTTACAGCTCTAGCTTTAGGATCTAGCTAGCAGTTTCTATTACTGAGTGGACTTGTTTGCTGAATGAAGGGGAATGAAAGGAATGGATGGTTCTGTGTACCCCTAGAGTTAAGAGCCTTGGTATTATAGTAGTTAAAGAATTCAGCTGCTAGCCAGAAGGTTGGTGGTTCTAACTTCTGCAGCAGCAGGATGAAGAAGTCGGCTTCTGTAGAGACTTACATCTCTGGAAACCCTAAGGGGGCAGCTGTACTTTGTCCTGGAGCGCTGCTATGAGAAGGAGCCCCCTCTATGGCAGTGATTTTAGGCATTTGCTTGTTTGTTTACTCTTAGAGGAGATGGTATTTCCATCCAGGACTCTCTTTTGTTCACATCTCTGAGCTCTTGGTACTTGCAGCCAGGAAATCGAAAGATGAATTGCATTGGGAAAGTCTACTGTCAGAGACCTCTCCTGTATTGAAGAGCAACTATGTCAGTCTAGAGACTAAGGTGTGCCTGGTCCAGGCCATGGTCTTGGCAATTACTTGCTATGCATCAGAAACCTAGACAATGACTAAGGATGTTAGAAGAAGAATCGATGTCTGAATTGTGGTGCTGGAGAAGAGTGTTGAATATACCATGGACTGTCAAGAGAACAAACAGATTTGTCCCAGAGAGGGTGAACCAGGCTGCTTCTTGGAGGCAAGGATTCTGAAGCTCAATCTGACATATTTGGGCATGTTGCAAGGAGAAACCAATCCTTGGAGAGGGATGTCATGCTTGGGAGGATGGAGAGATAGCGCAAGAGATGAAGACCCTTGATGAGATGGATTGACTCAGTGACTGGAATAATGGGGAAATGTGTGTCAGAAAGGATGAAATTGCCTCAGGATAGAGCAGAGTTCAGAGCTCTTATATGTAGGGTCACAATGAGTCGGAGTCGACTTAATAACAATAGCACATAACAATAACAACAGCCAGTAGTTATATGTCTTTTGATACTAAGTGGTATTGTAGCTAAAGTTTATCACGTGCTTACTGTTGTGAGACACTTCACTTTATCCGCATTAACCTCTTAGAGAAATGGTCTTTTTAATGATGAAAAGGCTTGAAGCCTATGAAAATGACCTGAAGCGCTTGCTGCAGAAGGTCAAGGATTGTAATCTTCAATATGGATTGAAGCTCAACATCAAGAAGACAAAGATTCTCACCACTGGGCCAATTGGCAGCACCATGATGAATGGAGAAGAGACTGAGGTTGTTAACAATTTCAGCTTGCTCAGCTCCACAGTCAATGCTCTTGGCACCAGCAGTCAGTAAATCAGAAGACAAATTGCATTGGGAAAAATCTGCTGTCAGGGACCTCCCCAGAGTACTGTGAAGCAATGATGTCAGTCTACAGACTAAGGTGCACCTGATCCAAGCCATAGTCTTCACCATTACTTGCTATGCATCAAAGAGTTGGGCAATGACTAAAGATGACAGAAGAAGAATAGATGCCTTTGACTTGTGGTGCTGGAGAAGAGTCTTGAATACACCATGGACTGCCAAGAAAGCAAACAAGTCTGTCTTGAAGAGGGTGAAACCAAGTCTCTCCTTGGAGGCAAGGATTTTGAAGTTCTATCTCACATACTTTGGGCATGTGGCCAGGAGGGACCAGTCCTCAGAGAAAGACATCATGCTTGGAAGGGTGGAGGGACAGCACAGGAAAGGAAGCCCCCGGATGAGATGGATTGATACAGTAACTGGGGCAAATGGAGGTTGGTATGTTAGAGTCAGTGAGACTGGCTCAGGACAGGACTTCATAGGTGCTGTACAAGGGTCACTATGGGTCGCAGGTGACTCGATGGCACATAACAACAACAGAAACCTCAGAGCCCAAGGAAGTGCATATCACCATGCTTCTCTGATGATAAAGACAATAATTATCAAGTAACTTCTTTTTCAAGTCATGCAATTAGTAGATGCTGGAGCCCAGAATTGGACCTGATGTGTCTGACTCTGTAGCCTAGGCTCTTAGACACACTGCTGTATGGTTTCAATATATGTTGTGACAGAGCTCTCACCAGCTCACATGATAACTCGTGTTGTTGTTTGTCAGCGCTGGCTGTTAGAGGACGTTCTTGTGTGCTGCCAAAGCCTTTCTCCCCATCACTTACCCTCTGAGCCTCCCTCTGGAGCATCTGAGAACCAGTCCCCTGCCTCTTCCATACAACCACCCCAGAGCTATCTGAGCTGACTCTCACAGGCCAAAGGGGTAGGAGGGCCCTACCCGGCCCCCCACACTGGGCACCTCACTGAAGGACCTCACATTCACCAGTGTTCTTCTGAACACATGGCTCTCAGGCCAAGCAAGGTGAGGCCTGCCCAGCGCGGAGAATTTCAGGGCCATTACCTCCTGTCTAGACACTGTACTATTATTAATGCCATTTCACCTTGCATTAGCTTTCTTTGGCAAGAAAAATTCCTGCGCTCCTCTGGCCTGTGTGGCCGAATTTCTGTGGAGCTTAGCTCAGAGCAGAAAATAATATGAGAGGGCAAGAGGAGCAAGGTCCCCTGGGTCGTATGCGATTCTAGTTTCTAAGTACCGGGCCAGAGAGGGAAGGGAGGGCTCACCTGCTCTGGGGGATGATGTTGGCAACTCTGCTCCTTCTAGATTGGAGATGGAGAGAGAGGGAGAGAGAAATATGTATGAGAGAGAGAGAGTGTGTGTGTGAGAGAGAGGAAGACTGTATATGTATATGAATGTTAGAGAGAGAGAAAGAGAGTGTGTGTGTGTGTGTGTGTGTGTGAGAGAGAGAGAGAGGAAGAGTGTGTATGTGAAAGTGTGTGTACCTGAATGTTAGAGAGAGAGAAAGTGTGTGTGTGTGTGTGTGTGAGAGGGAGTAAGAGTATGAGAGAGGAAGGGAGGAAGAGAGAGAGAGACAGAAAGCATGTGTATGTGCTGAGACTGTGTGTCTATGTGTCTATAAGAGACAGTGTGTGTGTGTGTGTGTGTGTGTGTGTGTGTGTGTGTGTGAGAGAGAGAGAGAGAGAGAGAGAAAGAAAGAGAAAGGAGGAGGAGACCTGCTAGAAGAGCTGTTGAACTCTTGTGTTAGATATATCACTCTGGACCTTTGTATTTTCACTTTGGGTGTAAAGGAATTTTGTTTACACACACACACACACACACACACACACACACACACACACATCATCTTCCTGACTGAACCAAACTCTGCCCACAATAATCAATGGTCCTGGATCTTCCCTCTACCCCTCCATCCTCAGTACAAATTGATAAAGAAGGAGGCTACACTTACATAAGAAACCAAGACGTCTAAAAGCTCACGTTGGCCGCCCCGTGCTGAGCCTGTGAGGACGTGCACCCTGAGCCCTCCGGAGCCCCCAGCGCCTGCCTGGCCCTGCAGCCTCATCTCTGGCTGTGGTTAAGGCTCTCCATTAATATGCTGCTTGCACAGAACTCCATGCTAATTGTCTCGGATAGGCTCCTAATTAAGATTTAATGTGTTTCCCAATGGACAGAAGAAGAATGAGGGGTGAGAGAAGGTCTTGCACGCGCTAGGTGACCCTCTGGTGCCCCAGTAAGGGATGGGGAGATAAAGTGGACGTGGGAGGAGGAGAGAGCAGGACAGGCCTCTGATGGATCTCAGCGGCCTTCTTGCTCTTCCTTCCTGTACCGCGTGTGGTCAAGTCCCTCTCCTTTGAAGAAGTGACCCAGGGTGTCTGTTGAGAGGAGGAAGCAGGGAGTCTGAGGAACTGTGACCCTCAGAGCCGCGCAAAGAGCACGCCCTCAACGAGCCTCTGTTCCTGGAGGGAGGACGAGACAAGGACCGTGTTCTTTCTTCACAGTTGTTTGTGTGTCTGAAGCGCCCTAGGTTTTTAGCCTCGTGTTTTTCTCTGTAGCTATTCTTGTCAACAGAAACACACTCTAAGGTGTAGTAGTAGCTAGGTTTAGAAGAGGTCGTGGCACTGGAGACATTATTGCCAATGTCAGATGGCTCTTGGCAGAAAGCAGAGAGTACCAGGGCAATGTCTGTGTTTCCTTGACTATGTATGCAAAGGCATTTGACTGTGTGGATCACAACGAACTGTGGCTAACCTTGAGGAGGATGGGAATCCCAGAACACTTAACTGTGTTCATGTGAAATCTATACTTGGACCAGGAGGTAGTCCTCAGAACAGAGCAAGGAAACACTGCATGGTTCAAAATCAGGAAAAGAGTGCATCAGGAATGCGTCCTGTATTCACACCTTTTCAATCTATATGCAGAACAGATCATTTGGGAACAGGGCTTTATGAGGAGGAATGTGGCATCAGGATTGGAGGAAGACTCATTAACAATCTACGTTATGTAGATGGCACTACCTTGTTTGCTGGAACTGAGGAGGATCTGAAGCACTTGCTGCAGAGGCCAAGGACTTCAGTATGGATTGAAGCTCAACATTAAGAAGTCAAAGATTCTCACCCTGGGCCAATTGGCAGCACCATGATAAGTACAGAAGAGATTGAGGTTGTTAACAACTGTAACTTGCTTGGCTCCACAATCAGCACTCTTGGCACCAGCAGTCAGGAAATCAAAAGACAAATTGTACTGGGAAAATCTGCTGTCAGGGACCTCTCCAAAGTACTGAGATGCAACGATGTCAATGTAGAGACTAAGGTGTGCCTGATCCAGGCCAAGGCCTTCGCCATTACTTGCTATGTATCAGAGAGCTGGACAATGATTAAGGACAACAGAAGAAGAATTTCTATTTCTGAGTTGTGGTGCTGGAGAAGAGAACATACCATTCTTGGACAGCCAAGAAAACAAATAGTTGTCTTGGAGAGGGTGCAATAAAGTCTCTTCTTGGAGGCAAGGACTTTGAAGCTCCATCTCATGTACTTTGGGCACGTGGCTAGGATGGACCAGTCCTTGGAGAATGACATCATGCTTGGAAGGGTGGAGGGACTGAGCAGGAGAGGAAGACCCTCCATGAGATGGATTGATATGATAACTGGCCAGCGGGGTTAGGTGTGTTGGAGTCAGTGAGACTGGCTAAAGACAGGGCAGGTTTCAGAGCTGTTGTACATAGGGTCGCTATGACTCGCAGACAACTCAATGGTGCATGACAACAAGAACAAGTAGAAAGGATGCCTGTATACCAGCTGTCTGACCGTGGGCAATCGCCTACCCTCTCATAGCCTCACATTTGCCTTCTGTCACTTGGGGAAATGAGTGCTCCTCTGCCCTGGCTGCAGGATTGTGTCATGGATGTGAAAAGGCCACGAAGGGCCAAGGCTGCCCAAATGTGAGGGGGGTTCTCAAGATGAGTGCAGTGCTGGTGGTGGCGGGAGGCAGGCTCCCCTGGAGAAGGCCACCATGGGGGTGTTGATTAGACAAGAGGAGAATCAAAATATGTGCACGTGCTTCTCTCTCTCTCTCTCTCTCTCTCACACACACACACACACACACACACACACCCTTACATTTTTTGAAAAGTTTGGGTTGCCTTTATGCAAGGCTAGTGTGACCTCTGGAGAGGCAAGAACTTGGCCTGGGCCCAGTGTCATGTCTAGCTCTCATCTGCTGGAGTAGAGAAGTACATCGTGAGGGGCTATGGTTTGGGCTCTTTGGCCTCATAGAACACAGACATCCAATGCCCATGGCTGCTTTGAAACCTGTAAGCGTCTCACACCAGCCAGTCCCCTTGTCGTAACAGTCCCCAAGTGCGAAGACTATACGCAGGGAGACAGCAGTGTTGCCTCCGTGCAAAGGAACACTGGGTGGCAGCATCTTCTCTTCTCTGAAAATGAAGGGTTCCTGGGATCTCTGTCTGCCCCAACCATCTCACACTAAGCTGCATGCTGGTTCTCGAGCCATCAGCGCCTGAGAGGCCAGTAGGGCAGGGAGTGACACTGCAGGGTCTTAGGTGTCCACCGCGACACTGCCCCTTGCTGGTTGCATGACTTTGGGCTGCTCACTCCACCTACGGGCTACATTCCACCCACCTGCCGGAAGAGGAGGCTGGAGAGTGGCAATGGCTCAGCTTCTGGAATCCACAGACTCTGGACTTATATTGGGTTAAGAAACGTTTCCACTGCCATCAAGTTGATTTCAAAGGCTTCCAAGGGAGGTCTGGTGCGCTAGTGGCAAGAAGCTGTGCTACAATCCTGAAGGCACAGTGTTCAAGGCCACCAGCTGCTCCATGGGAGAAAATGGGCAACCTCCTCCTGTGCAATTCACTGTCTCTAGAAACCCACCGGAGGGTCAGCTATGGGTCGGTTCTGACTCTACCATACACAACAACAACAGAGTTTCCAAGGCTCCAAATGTTTACAGAAGTAGACTGCTTCATCTTTCTGCCATGGTGTGTTTGAACCATTGACCATTCAGTGAGCAGCCAAGTGTCTTACCTACTGCACCACCAGAGCTCCTGATACTGGGTTAAGCCACATAACTACTAGACTTCAGTTCCTTAGTCATTAAAACTGTCCGCCTCCTGGGATTGTTGGGGGATTGAAGCTAATGTACAGTGTCTCATGGGGGACCCTTAATAAGTAACAGTGGCTGTTATCATAAGGAGACCCTGCCACCCCTACCAACCCCTCAGAGGTGGCATGGATGAAAGGGCTAATAGACAAGTAAGCTCTTTGGGGTTCCAAATGCTGTTATTAGCTAGCGTGATAACAACAACAATAATTACACAAACTTCCCTAACACTCTGTGTTCCCAAACGGGTGAGCACTAAGCACCCTGGGGAGAGGGCTGGCACTTCTGGATGGATCCCTTTCTGCCCTTCTTCCCTGCCCCCAAATACTGCTTTCCTCTTCTGATCTTCCCTGGTCAGGGACTTGCTGTTTATCAGCTGCAGGAAAAAGATTCAGCATGCTGTTGGGGAGAGTTTCGTCTTGCTGTCTCCACGCTCCGTGGGGAATGACCAATTAGGGCCCAGCTCTGAGACATGCATCACTGTCACACCTGGCTCCTGGCCTCGCGGCTGGGCTGGCTCTGGAGGGAACTTCCCATAGATCACAGCCGGCTCCTCGTGAAGGGGGAGGCAGCCGGGTGGGCTGCGAGGAGTAGGACATGGTCATTACTAGAAGCTGGGCAGTCAGGGAGGAACCTAGAGTCACCATAAGCTCTTCGCTATTCAGCGTCACAGGGCACAGAGAAAGATCAGATAAATCCACCCCCCCCCCAATTATCCAAAGCTTTGAAACAGCTTTCCAAAGGAACCAACCAACACAATGGCTTGTGTAGCACCCCCATTTTCTTGCTTATCTCATTTACCCCAGAATTCTAGGGAAACACTGATGGCAGAAGACAAGAACAGAGGCAGAAAGAGCTGGTTGACTTTGAACTTGATCTCATTGTTGCAAGTTAAAGAGTTTTAAATGTGCTAAAGAGAGAAAGTGGGGTCTCCAAGTACCAGGCTGTGGTCTCATCAGCTCCACTTTCAGCCCTTTGCTTAATCACTTATTAAGAAACTTTTCATGAACATCTACACGAATTCCTCAAAAAACCATCCCTCATTCCCATTGAACTGGTCCCCCAGCAGGTTTTCAGAAGCTATAAATCATACAGGAGGAGACTGTCCATCTTTCTTCCTCTACGGAGCATCCGGTGGATTTGAACTGCCTGCCTTTAAATTGGCAGAGCAACTCCTTACATGGTAGGTTGACCAAGAATAGAACGATGATCTCTTGCACAGAAGGCAAGAATTTTACCACTGCCTCCCTGAGTACTCTCAGCTGCCATTGGTACATGAGATGGAGAGGTTTAGTCATGAGCCCGAGGTCACAGGGCTAATTCGTATCAGAGCTGGGATCCAAATGCAGGCTCTCAGGCCTTATCCATACCTGCGTGTGCTCTCTTTTAACCTCCAGTTCCCTGTGGTCAAAGCTGAGACACAACACACTGCTTGTAGGCGATGCCTGAGGTCCCTGTGAGGCCAGGATTGGCTCTTCCTTTCTCTCTCCCCTCCCTCAGTGCCAAAATACAGCTCCAGCTGGAGCCCATTTGCTCTTGCCCTGGGGAAGTAAAGGGCAGAACACCCCAGGATTCATTCTAAAACCGCTTTATTAGTGCTTAAAATAGCTTCTGGCAGATGGCACATAGAGTAGGGGACTGGAGCAGAGCTGCAAATGTCATTTGCCAAGTTGTGTTTGTGTGTGCAAGCACATGAACCAGCACGTGTGCACACAGCTCATGTGCACACGTGGGGAGAGGTCAGGGAACTCGAGATAATTAGGGAAGGGGTGTAGAGAGCAGACGGAACAGAATGGGTGGTGTTAATCAGCCCCAGATAAAGAGAAGGGCTTGGCACTAGTTTGTCCACTGTGCGTGGGTAAACCCTGTGCCCTCTGTGGACACATGGTGGTCAGGCAGGTGCTGGTGACTGAGTTAGCCCCAAGGTGGCTCTCAGGACCAAGAGATCATGGAGCACCCATGAGGTGTACCAATGGGGTTCCAGGAACACTGTTTAGCAGATAGGCTAAACCAGGCTTTAACAGACTCAAAGTATAAGGCTTTGGTTGACTAATAAGGGCAGGCATAGGAATCATTGTGCTAATGGACATAATAGGAGTTCATTTAATTTTCTTTATTTTAAAGGAAAGAACCTATTTTCTGAATCTCATTTGGGTGCAGAGATGGGGGATGATCATGGCTCTCGTCATCCCTGTGAGACCGCCACTTTGCTGTGTGTGGCTCCAGGCCCCTTTGCAATGCCTCACTGTGACATCAATAGTCCAGCTGCAAGAAAGACCCTCTAATGCAGAAGTTCTTGACCCTCCTGTGTATTTGGAGTCATTTCAGAATCTTATTGAATCCAAGGTCCCCTATCTCTAGAAAATGCAGCTGTGCATGCTGACTGTTGCGTGTCATTGAGTTGAACACTCGCAGTGACCGTATACACAGAGAATCCAAGGCTGCCCAGGCCTGGGCCTTCCTCCCAGCCTCTGCTGTAATTAGCATTGCTGCAGACACTGTCAGTCCAGCTCATTGAGGGTCTTCCGCTTTTCCACTGACCCTTCACTTTACCAACCATGACGTCTTCCCCCAAGGATTAGCTCCTTCTAGATTTATTATTTATTGAGAGCTTATTGTATAAATTATTACTTAAAATTGATCTCATGATCTCTGTACAACACCCCAAAGAAACCTGGGGAGGTCTCATGGATGGTTGGTGACAACCACGATTCCAATCAGGTCTGTTTAACCTCAGAAGTGGCCACTGTCAACTACGCTCCCTGCCTCAGTGACTGCGGATTGTGAGGACAAAGAGTGGGGACACGGGCATCATGTCAGAACCAGGAGCGGTGGCTCAGCAGTGGTCTCCAGGGGAGATTTTAGGACTGAAAGAGTCAATCAGAAGAAAGGAACACGCAGAGTGTAAACCAATATGCAGACTGGACATCAGCTGGAGGGACAAGGGTTAAGTCATTTGCACTGTCAAAAAAGGACAGGATTTTCCTCAAAGGGGAGGGAAAAACAGATAGCAAGTTAAGTGCCAGCAGCCAGCTCCTACTCAGAGAAATTCTCTGTACAAGAAAATGAGACCCTGCCTGATCCTGTGCCATCTGCACAAATGCTGCTGTGCTTCAGGTCCCTGAGGCCCAGTGTCAATCCATTCTGTTGAGAGTCTTCCTCCCCCTCATTGAGCCTCCACTTTACCAAGTCTCTTCCTCCAGGAACTGACTTCTTCTGATAACATGACCAAAATATGTGAGATAATATTCTGGCTCTCTCTTGCTTCTAAGGAGCATTCCAAAGCACGGTTCTTCCAGAGTAGATTTTCTGGTTCCCTTGGCAGTTCATGGACTATTCAGAATTTGTCTGCAATTTAGAGAAAATACTGAATTCTCTAAGTTCATCTTTGGGCACCTGAGGAAATGGAGCTGTTGGTTTCTCCCCTCTTTCTGTGGCGTGTGAGGAAGCTCTACTCTAACCTCAATCACAAACGTGGCTTCTAGTTTTCTCTCCCTTCAACTCAACTCAACTCAACTCAACTCGTTGATGTTAACTTGGAACTGATTCATATCTGGCCCTCCAGCAGGTTTTCAGAGGCTGTGAATGACACAGGAGGAGATTGTCCATCTTTCTCCTAAGGAGCTACTGGTGGATTTGAACCACCAGAGAACAACTATCTTTGGGCTAACAGTGGAACTCTCTATGGATTCCATTACCAGAGCTTTCCTTCCCCTTGTGCCACTTAATTGTGAAATGATATTAGTTGCCACAGAGTTTATTCTGCATCTCCGTGTTTCCAAGTGTATCACAGTAGAATGGAACTCCAAAGGGTGATCGATGACTGATTCACGAAAGTAGATCACCAGATCTTTGTCCTGAGGTGCCTTTGAGGGGAGCTGAACCTTCAAACCTCCAGTCAGCAGCACATGTGTCAAATATTTGTACCAACGAGAATAAGGATACTATGGCCATGTGAGGACCGATGCCTCAGTCAGATGACTCCCCAAGTCTAGCATTGCGTACAAAAACTGGGGTCTTGCCAGGCAGCCACTGACCTTGGCACTCTGGAAATGTGCACTCATTTTAGCTCACTTTTCTCAGCCAAGGCTCTATGAGTCAGTTACCTTCACCTCATGAGTTCTGGGGTCATTCTGTGGGCTCTTACTCCTGCCCAATTCCTTTAAAACACACTAAGCTCCTAGGAAGCTCTTGTGGCTTAGTGGCAAGAAGCTGCGCTGTAATCCCAAAAGTGTGTAGTTTGAATCCACCAGATGCTCTGCTGGAGAAGAGGGATAATCTCCTCCTGTACCAGTCAGATCTGATTTGATGGTATGTGCACAAAAAATAATAAAAATTTTTAAAAAAAACAACAACAGAAAAAAACCAAACCCCCACACTAAGCTCCTATGATCCTAACTGATATACTTTTGTGTACCAGACTGAGGTATTCAAGTACCATGAAGTTGTCAAGGAACTCCTTTTATTTGGATCTGCAATTAACACCCATGGAAAGCAGGAGTCAAGAAATCAAATGATGTATCGCAACTAGCAAATCCGCTGTGAAGGACCTCTTTAAAGTGTTAAAAAGCAACGGTATCAATCAACAAGAACTAGAGAGAGATAGTGCAGAGAACACTGACACAACATGGGGATCGTAATCAATGTCATAAAACAAAAGACGTATGAATAGTTGAAAGGAATGCTAATCTGCTCTACAAACCTTCACCCAAATTATAGTAAAAAGATAAAAAAACCACCCAAAATAAAGCTCAAAGATATCCATCACTTGAGGATGAAGCCAAAAGCTGTGGCATTTTCAATCACTCTGTGTGTCAAAGCTGGACATGAATAAGAAGGCCAAGGAAGGATTGATGCATGCGAATGACGGCACAGGTAAAGAATAGTAAATACATGTTGAATTGCCAGAACTGACAAATCTGGGGAGAACTGCAAGAATGCTCTTTGGAAGCTCTTGGGCTTGGATCAGGCGGCAGCCAGGTTCTATCGCTCAGCCATGGCCAAAATCAAGGCTCGGGACCTTCGCAGCAAGAAGAAGGAGGAGCTGTTGAAACAGCTGGCCGGTCTGAAAGTGGAGCTTTCCCAGGTGCGCGTCGCCAAAGTGACAGGCGGTGCAGCTTCTAAGCTCTCCAAAATGCAAGTTGTCTGAAAATCCATTGCCCGTGTTCTCACTGTTTGTAACCAAACTCAGAAGGAGAACCTCAGAAAATACTATAAGGGCAAGAAGTACAAACCCCTGGATCTGCGGCCCAAGAAAACACGTGCCATGCACCGAAGCCTCAACAAGCATGAGGAGAACCTGAAGACCAAGAAGCAGCAGTGAAAAGAGCGCCTGTACCCACTGGGGAAATATGCAGTCAAGGCCTGAACTTCTTAAATAAATAAAACACAAAACTTAAAAAAAAAAAAAAGAAGTGAGGATGGAGGGCCTTGATCTCACATGCCTTGGATACGTTTTGAGGAGGAACCAATCCCAGGAAGTGCACGTTGTGCTTGGTAGAGAGTCAGGGGACAAGAGAAAGACCTTCAACGAGATAGGGAAGTATAGTGGTTGCAACAATGGATTCACACAAAAGAACTTTTATGAAAATGGCACATGACCGGCAATATTTGTTCTGTTGTACGGGCTTATTATAAATAGGAATTGACCCAATGACACCTAACAACAATACAGCTTTCTTTTTATGCTCAGTGCTTGTTGTTGTTAAGTGTTACTGAGTTGGAATTGACTCAAAGGTGACCCTCAAGTGGGTTTTCAGAGGCAATAAATCACACAGGAGGAGATTGCCCATTTTTCTCCAGTGAAGTGGGTGGTGGATTTGAACCAAGTGCTCTTGGGTTGGCAGCACAGCTCTTTACCACTAGGCCACCAGCTTCTGTACTTAATGCTTCATTATTTTAGTCTGCATCACACACTGTATTCATTTCCTTGAAGTTCACATAGAAAGGAATGTGGTTAAGATACATGAGGATTCAGAATCAGAAAACTTGAATTCACATTCAACTCTGCCCTTATTGGTTGCAGAACATTGACAAAGTGATTTAAACTTTCAAGGGTTGCTTTCCTTCCCTATAAAATGGTGATCATTCTATTTCATCTACCTGACTTACTGAATTATTACTGTAAGAGGACAAGGAAGGAGATACCAAGGAACTTTGAAACATGCAACCTCTCACATTGTCTCTATCATATAGGTTTAGTCTGGGATCTTCTTCCCTCCTCCCAGAGGTGTCCTGGCTCTCTTTGGATCCTGAGGGTGGGAACAGGGAAATGAGTAAAAACCCCTCAGCATTCCCTTGACCTGCCAGCAGTTTCTTGTTGCCAAGGGAGCTGCCACTTTCAAACAATGGCTCTGTCAGTTTTCAGAAGCCCAGGGCAGGCTGTGAAGTGGAAAGGAGCAGCTCTGGAGGTTGCTCCCGGCTGTTGATTCTGACTCGTGGGCTACCCCTTGTGTGTGAGACCAGAAGTGTGCTCTACAGGGCTTTCAGTGGCTCATTTTTTTCAGAAGTAGATCATCAGAGATGCCTCTGGATAGACTTGAACCCCCCCAACCTTTCAGTTGGCAGCTGAGCACTTAGCCAAGAGGCCAAACCAACCAGGTCCAGTTTTTGTGTGCATTGGTGCTGAGGGACTGTGTCGTTTGGGAATGTCCACAAGGTAAAGGGGCATCCTAGAGTCCCCTGCCTGGGGAATAGAGGGAAGGGAATCAAGAGGAGCACAGAGGAGACTTGGTGGATGTGATGGCGGTGGTGGGGTGCTGACTTATGAGTGTAACAGGACAATGGAAGCCCAACCAGAAGCAGATTTTGGATGAAGATGAGAGGCAAGTGTCTCCAGAGGGCATTGCGGTGCAGGACTGGAACAGGCTACTTGTCTAGGAGGTTGTGGGACCCATGTTTGCTAATGGATCTCTACAATGGGCATGAAAGCCAGATGAAGCCATGCAGGGGGACGAGCTTGGCTTGCTCAGCGTCGAGCCTGATGCCCTGCCAGTTGGTCTGGCTGACATCTGTGCTCAGAAGCAAAGGCACCTCTGCTCTGAATTGAATTCTCCCTAACAAAGAACTTACTGGAGGGATTTGAACCTCTTGAAGATTCCACTTGAGGATTTTAGAGGTCATGCTACCCAGGCAAGGAAGGACGATGGGGCAGAAGCAGCCACGAACCCAGATTTCTAAAAAATTGGTTTTAAAAAAATTCAGAGAAGAGAGGCATAATCTGTGATTCACAGGAGAATATAGTTCAAGAGGCTTCCACAATAACAATGAAGTCCTGACAATAAAGTTACAAATTATCCTACTGAGTAAAAGGGAGAGAAAAGAAAAGGAAAAAAGAGGGCAGCATCTAAAAATAACCGTGGCTGAGCAGGGAATTCTCTAATGCATCCAGATTTAAAAGTTATCAAAAACTATTGACATACTTTTAAAGTCGCTGAATTTGAATACAGTAATGCAGAGTGGTGGAGAATTAAGTCTCTGGAATCAGCCTTTGGATCCTGACTCTGCCACATTGTTGGCTGTGTGGGCTTTGATAAGTCACTTAACCTTTCTGAACTCTAAGATCTAAGTTTATAAATGGGGAGCTCTGGTGAGGTAGTCTGAAGGGAGTTGTGCTGTGTGTCTCTGGTGATTCAAATTCTATCAGTCACTCATTCAGGAGAAAGATGGCAATCTTCTGCCATGCAATTAACAGTCCTGGAACCCCAATGGGAAGGTCAGCTATGAGTTAGTTCTGACTGGACAGCAGGGGGTTCTGAGTTTGATAAGGTCACCATGAGCAGAATGAAATTGTACACTGCAGATGTGGACTCCCTAGTACAGTGGCTGGTACGTAGGAGATGCTCTATCCATGGCAGCCACGCCTTACTCATTGCCATCAGGCTGACTCCAGCTCAAGGTGGCCCCTATATGTGAGAGTAGAGCCACCCTCCAGAGTCTTCAGTGGCTGGTTTGGCTTCAGTACCCATGAAGGTTTTCTCTAGCATTGTTACCATTCGCTCCAACAAGATCCCAACCATTATTACTACCACATTACAAAAAAAAAAAAAAAATACAGAGACTCTCTTAACAGCACAGCAGATAAAAACGTCATCAGGAAGATGAAAGGACAGGTTGATCCGAGATTTGTGAAACCCACAGGAACACGGAGCTCTGCGGTGGCATCATCAACAAGGAAGGTAGGCGTCCTGCTCCAGCAATCTCATGTGTTCTTGACAGAGGAAGACAGGGCAGCGCCTCACTCACATCCCTGCTGACTCTTCTCTAGAATCACACACAGCGCAAAGATGGAACTGAAAGCCACTCGAGATCACTCCTCATGATCTTAGAGGAGTTCTCATCTCTCCCTTAGAAGGCAGAGCACTGGCAGAATTTACAGACGTGATACTGGAGCTGTGACCAATACGAGCTATTTGTGAGAAGCATCCTTGGAAAGGGATGGGGATTTGATGCCTGCAAGAGTCAGCGTGGTCTCAGTTTTCAAAAATAGGGGAAGGACAGACTTAGGAAACATGAGGGTGCATTTAATGTCCACTCTTGGGAATGTTCTAGGGGAGATTATGAAACTGAGCGTCTGTACGTCTTATCCCTCACTGGCCTCTCTGCTTCTGTGCTTAGGCACCACTGTCAAGTTCTAGTTTAGCAACCTTATTGATCCTCCTAAACCTCCAGCTTGCCTTCTTTTGGCTCAGAACCCTCCAGTGGTCCCCACTCTTATTAAAAGACCTAAAGACAAATCCTAGCAGTGGCCAGTAAGGCCTAACACCATCACCCTGATTTCATGCCCCCTGCTGCTCCTTCAGCTCCAACCGCCCTTGACCTTTGCCCTTGCAGTTCTCTTTGCCTGTCACTCCTCCCCCTGGACAGCTGCCTGGCCCGTTCCCTCAGGTCTGTGGTCAAATGACTGAGAAGGAAACCGTTCTAAAGCACTCCTATGCAGAACAGATCATCCGAGACGCTGGGCTATACGAAGAGGAATGTGGCATCAGGATTGGTGGAAGAATCAGTAACAACCTGCATTATGCAGATGACACAACCCTGCTTGCTGAAACTGAGGAGGACCTGAGGCTCTTGCTGCAGAAGATCAAGGACTACAGCCTCCTATATGGACTGAAGCTAAATGTCAAGAAAACAAAGATTCTCATCACTGGGCCAATTGGCAGCATCAATATGGATGGTGAAGAGATTGAGATAGTTAACAGTTTTAATTTACTTGGCTCCACAGTCAACATTCTTGGTAACAGCAGCCAGGAAATCAGGAGATGAATTGCATTGGGAAAGTCGGCTGTGAGGGACCTCTCAAGAGTACTGAAGAGCAACAATGTCAGGCTGGAGACTAAGGTGCGCCTGATCCAGGCTATAGTCTTCACAATTACGTGCTATGCATCAGAGAGTTGGACAGTGAATAGGGCTGATAGAAAGAGGATTGATGCCTTTGAGCTGTGGTGCTGGAGAAGAGTGTTGAATATACCATGGACTGCTAGGAGAACAAACAGGTTTGTCTTGGAGAGGGTGAAGCCAGAGTGTTCCTTGGAGTCAAGGATTCTGAAGCTTCGTCTGACATATTTTGGGCATGTTGCAAGGAGGGACTGGTCCTTGGAGAGGGTCATCATGTTTGGCAGAGTGGAGGGGTGGCGAAGGAGAGGAAGACCTTTGATGAGATGGATCGATTCTGTGACTGGAGCAGTGGGAATAAGTGTGTTTGACACGGTGAGGTTGGCACAGGATAGAACAGCATTTAGAGCTGTCATACAAAGGGTCGCTATGAGTCGCAAGCGACTCGATGGCACATAACAACAACAACCTATATTGTGTCCTGCCTCATTTTCCCCCACCTTACCATAAAGCACACACTTTCAGGTTTTTTGCCCTGCTTATCAACGTCCTCTTCTCGCTAAGATGACAGGCCACTCACTGGTCCATTTTTATCCATATCCCCAGTTCCTAGAGTGATTTCTACCACCTGGACATGCTCATCGACTATCTGTTGCTTAGCGGGGTGGAAGGAGAGGAGGAAAGACGATGGCATGGTGTAGTTAGAAAGAGTTCCTGAGACCGGGGTAACAGCTATCATTACCCAGGACAGACAGGGTTCCCAAAGCATGGGATTTTCTGTGGAAAGACTGGCAGAGTCGCAGGTAATCGGGCCCAGGGTGGCCACCCTCCCCTTGACCAGCAGCCTCATTTATTTTTTTGCCATGAGGTGACTAGACTGCTAACTCCCAGGAGCGCCACGGTAGCAAGGCTCCAGTCCCTTCTCCCACATCTCCTTTGACAATTCTCTCAACAGAACGCAGAAACGTAAGACGCAGGCTGGTGCGTTCGGGGGCTGGTCCAGCTGCCTGGGCAACTAAGCCCAGACTCATGGCTTCCTGGACCAGCATCAGGCTGGCATAGGCGGTGACCGGGAGCACAGAGCTGTGAGCCCAGGCCTGCTCTGTGATCCACGTGTGCTGTGGATGAGGATGCCGGGGGCAGGACGAAGCCTGTCATCAGCATGAGCCCAGGAGGAGAAAGGCCGGGTGCTCAAAACCGAGGTCCAAAGTAAGAACAGTTAACAGAAATATTTTATTTGTTATTATGTGCTATTGAGTCGACTGTGACTCATAATGACCCTGTGTACAATAGCTCTGAACCCTGTCCTGTCTTGAGCCAGTCTCACTGTCTCTGACACACCTATGCCCATTACCTCAGTCACTGTGTCAATCCGTCTCATCTGGGGTCTTCCTCTCCTGAGCTGACCCTCCACCCTTCCAAGCCTGATGTCCTTCTCCAAGGACTGGTCCCTCTTGGCAACATGCCCAAAGTAGGTGACAGAGCTTCAAAATCCTTGCCTCCAATGAGCAGCTTGGTTTCACTCTCTCTAGGACAGACCTGTATGTTCTTTTAGCAGTCCATAGTAATTATTTAGGATTTTTTAAAAAGTGATTCTATATGTAGAGACCAGGCTTAATAGCTGCTTTGTTAAGCCTGGCAGGTTCAGCTGTCCACACTCTTTGTCTAGTGTGAAAGCAGACTCCAGACATAATATAAAGCACTAACCAAACATGCTGTCACGGAGTTGATTCCGCCTTATAGTCACCCTGAGGGACAGAGTCGATCAGACCCACAGGGTTTCCACCTTTAAAGAAACACTGCTGCTGGTTTATCCTGTGGAATAGCTGGTAGGTTTGAACCAGTAACTTTTCAGTTAGGAGCCCAGTTCTTGAAAATGACACCACCAGGGCTCTCAGACACGTTGTTGTTGTTTGCCATTGAATTAGAAACAACTTATAACTGACCCTGCAGGGGGTTTTCAAGCAGTAAATTGCACAGGAGGAAATGACTCATCCTCCTGCAGAGAAGCTGGTGGATTTGAACCTGTGCCTTTGGGATTGCAGTGCAACTACTTACCACTAGGCTACTGGAGCCTAGATAACTCCTTGTTGTTGTTAAGTGCCGTCGAGTCATAGATGACTCAAAGCGACCCTATGAACTGAAGACCTGAACATTTGTATAACTTCCTCAGACTGTGTTAATATGTATTGAGAGCTGGAACAAGGGCAGGAAGCAGCCCCGCTGTAGTCTGTCCTGGACAAAACTCCTGACCAACATGTCCAGCTCTCCCTGTGCCTAGGGAAAGGCTACTTCCTTCTGTTTGCTAAGTTATTCTCAGTTATTCTGGGAAACAGCAACCTTTAAAGTGTCTCATCTACCTTCTTCCTTTAACTGGCTGTGTCCCTGCTGCAATATCTGAGAAACCCTGGGCGTCCAACAGTTAAGAGATTGCTCACTATTGGTTAGTTTGCCGGTTCAAACCCACTCAGTAGCTCTTTGGGGAAAAAGACTTGCTGGTCTGCTCCTGTAAAGACTGTAGCCTATAAAACCCTATGGGGCACTTCTACTTTGTCACATGGGGTCACTATGAATTTAACTTGGCGTTTTGGCACTCAACCATGACAGCCCCCTTCCCGTCCCCACTTTGCCTCACTTCTCTGGGGGTGACTGAGATGTGGAGGATCTGGAGATTCAGTTGGAAGCCAGATTAAATCCCCACCATTAACTCTTCCTCTGGTGCTCCATCTCCAACAAGGACTCAGCAGCTGCGAACAACAAAGCATATAGTATCTTGGTACATGGAGACTGGACGCCAGAAACCCACAGCTAATGGTTGGGCAGCCTCCCTGTTCCCAAAGGCTCATGGCATCCAATCACTCTCTGGAGATGTCCTGACTGTAACTGAGACATCTGAGGAAGATGAAGATGGGCCAAGAGATGGGGCCTGGGGTTTGGGACAACGCGGCAAAGCTGGGGTCAGGCCACTCTTCCTGGCCAATCTTAGGCACACATGAAAGTGGTGTGAGCCAGAGGCATCTAAGGCTCTGGGTCCTCTATATCCATCAGATTGAGCCATGGCCCCCCAAAACGTGTGTTGGAATCTTAACCCCTATACTTATGTTTGGGTTATGATTTTCTTTGCTGTATTAATGAGATCACAATAGTGGCATTGCGCTGCCAACACAAAGGCATGTGGTTCAAATCTGTCAGCTGCTCTGTGGATAAAGATGGGCAATCTCCTCCCATGTGACTTACTGCCTTTGAAAACCAGCTGATGGGTCTGCTGTAGGCCTGTCCTGACTCGACCATATACAGCAATCTGACTGATTCGATACAGAGGGACACACAGTGGATGGCAGGTCACATATGTGCATCTCTCCAATCCTCAGAGGTCCTGACAAAGAAGGAATTGACATGGCCCAGGTCCCGATCTGGATGTCTAGCCTCCAGAATGGTCAGGAAATACTTGTCTGTTCTTTATTTCATTTGTTACAACAGCACCGAGGAACAGAGGTGAGAGCCAATGAGCGTCACTGTTCTGGTTGCTATTGATCAATGGAGGCCTCTTAGGGAGATTCTGGAGCGACAGCAGAAACAGAGATGGACGCTCCACCAGTCCTTGCAGGCACTGTGGGCGCTTCTTTAAGGGAGAGCACTTGGATTCTGTGTGGGCCAGCCAAGAAAGGAGGCTACTGGAGAGAAGGAGAGGCACTAACTTCTGCCTTGTTTCCTATGATCCTCTCGGGCCCTGTCCTGTTTCTTCCCCACCAAGCCTATTGATAGTGGAGGATGAGCGCTCCCTTCAATGGCTTCAGTGAAGTCCCAGCTGGAGATACTGGAAGTGGCTGTGATGATCCCAGCACCCCCAAGGAAATCCCATGAGGCCTGAGTGTCTCTTGTGTATCAGGAGGGGCAAAAGGAGCACGTGTGTCCTTTTGCTATTTCTATCCTCCTCCCCTAAAAGGACTTAACACGCCAATAGCAAAGAACATCCAGCAATAGAGCTTGCTGTGAGGCATTGGGCTGTGAGTTAGCCAAAAGGTTGGTGGTTCAAACCCATCCACTGTTCTGCAGGAGAAAGACAAGCCAGGATGTCCAGGTTACATGAGTGGGCATTGGCTCAATGGCAGTGGTGGTAAGGCCCTTAGAAATCAGGGCAGGAGGCAATCATTTTATAACGGGGCTGTGCAGTTCACTAGCTGGATAGAAGAACGCGCTGCCCATCCCTCAGCTCCTTCAATTCTCATCTGAAGACATAACTTTATTGCTGTCTTTTAAAACAAAACAAAACAAAACAAAACAAAACACAAAAAAAACCTAGAGCAGAAGACGGAAGTGAAAAATTGTAGCTGCTGCAGATGCACAGTGCTCTCCCAGAGCAACAGCTCTGGACGCCCGTTAGAAATGCAGTGCTCGGCTCCCACCCAGATTTAGTAGGTCAGCAACTCTGGGCGTGAGACCAGCCATCTGTGTTTAGGTAGCTCCCAAATGATTCTCTGATGTGGGCCAGTTTGAGGCTCCCTCACCCGAGGGGAAGTTTCTGGGTGTGCTCAGCAGCTAATGCAAAAATTGGAAGTTTGAGCCCATTCACGGGTGTCTCGGAAGAAAGGCCTGGCTGTCAACTTCTATGGAGCCTAGTTCTACTCGGTTACACATGAGGTTGCATTTCAAGGGCACCTGGTTTGTTTGCCCTGGGAAGGAGGAACGGGAGATCTGGTGGCATGGTTCACAGGGAGGTGCACTGCTAACTCAAAAGTTGAGCCTCTCTGACGGTTCGAACCCACCAGTAGCTCTGAGTAAAAAGCTTCTCCTGTAAAGATTACCACCTCAGACACCCCCTGGAGGGGACCCATGGGCTAGAGTCAATTCAACAGCAGTGAGTTCGGTGCTGGTTTTTCAGGGTAACCATGACCTTGATTTCTCAGAAGCTTGTTATTTCAGAAGTGGATGGCCAATCCTTCTTCCTAGTCTGTCTTAATCTGGGAGCACCACTAAAACCTGTCTACCATGGAGGACTCCTCTGGCAGATCTTCTGCAGAAGATCAAACACTGTAGCCTTCAATATAGATTGAATCTCAATGTAACAAAATGAAACTCTTTGCCACTGGACTGACAGGTAACCTCATAATAGGTTGAGAAAAAGATTGAGACTGTCTAGGACTTCATCTTACTTGGATCCACAATCAATACACTGGATACTAGCTGTCAGATCAGGAGATGTATTGCACTGGGAAAGTCTATAGTCGGGGACTCTCCAAATTACTGAGGAGCAATGATATTAGTTTGAGGACTAAGGTGTGCCTGATTCAGGCCATAGTCTTTTCAGTGCCTTGCTATACATCTGAGAGCTGGACAATGACTAAGGATGACAGAACTGCCTTTAAATTGTCATGTTGGGGAACAGTGCCGATGATCCTGTGGACTGCCAAAAGAACAAGCAAATATGTGTTGGAGAAGGTGCAGCCATAGTGCTCCTGGGAGGCAATGACAAAGGGTCATCGCACGTACTTTGGACATGTTGCTAGGAAAGGCTATTCTTTGGAGAGGGACACTATACTTGGGAAGGTGGAGGGACAGACAGCAAAAGAGAGGAAGATCCTCAACCAGGTGGGTTGACAGTGACTGCAGCAATGGGGGAGTATGTCAGACGTGATAAGGGCAGCACAGGATAGGACAGGGTTCAGATCTGTTCTTCATGGGGTCGCTATGAGGTGTACTCAATTCTATGGCACCTAACAACAACAACAACAACGAGTTGGACTACAACTATGGACTTGAACGTGGTGACTGTGAGGGTGGCGCAGGATAGGGCAAGGTTCTCTCAGTTGTTTGTAGAGTCGCTGAGTTGGACTCAACGGTACCTACCACCGCCAGGAACAGTGAGTTGGAATCAACTACATGATGGCAAAGAACAGGAAGCAGCAGCCTTTCCCAGAAGCTCCTCGCCTGGCTCTTTGCTGCCTGTCTTCAGAGAAGCCTGCTCTCTGTGGCTCATTAAGAGCAGAGCATCATTGCATGGCTTTGGGTGAGAGCTATTTCCAGGTTCCCCAGGCTCCGGCCCAGGCCCTGGTCTATATGCATATTTGCAGCACCACTGCTGGTTCTGAGCCGGCCTCCATCAGGTCTGCCAAACGTGTCCTGTAAAGGAGGGGGCTCCTCAACTCCAGGGATTGCTTTTACTTTTCTGTTTTAGGAAACCCATCGTTTTCTGAGCACAAGGCCGTGCCCAGTCCTTGGGCTCTGGCACCCCCACCTCTTAGGCCAGCCCAGAAGCCCCTGGCTGTACTGGCTTTCCAACAGATGTTCCTGTTCACATTTGGCCCTAGGAAGTCAATCGATTAAAAAAAAAAACCCCAAAACACAACAACCCTGAAAATAAACAAACCAGTCTCATTGCAAATTATACCAAAATGGAACAGAAAGATAAATGCAGCTATTTCTTTATCCCACAGCTCATCCCCTTCCCAAACCCTCCATCACCTTAAGCCCTGGCTCCTGCCCCATACAGTCAAAGTTTGCGCTGTCTAGATGATTTACAATTCTCTGCATGACTCTGCCTCTTGGGTTTGTTTAATTAGAAGGAGGCTGGGAAGTGCTTCCTATGCACTGGCATGTTGCATTTGCAATTTTAATTGCTTATCAGAGAAGAAGGGGTGACAAGGTTTGGTGATGGAAATTTCCACTCTCCATCTTTTTCCCCCGTTTCCCCCTCATGCTTATCTCTGCCTCCTGCATGCTCTTCCTCCTTTTTAGCCACTGGCAGCCTCTCTGGCTTTATCCCTCCCTCCTTCCCTAGCTCTCCTGCTTGGTCACCACACTCTCTGGGGAGCTGGGAGCAGGCCCACAGGCACCTGTCAGGCCAGAATTCAGAACCAAAAGGAAAAACTGCCCCTTCTTTCCCCATTCCCTCCTCTCATCGCATCCCAGCCCCTCTCCCACTGCTAGCCTTTGAGCTTTAAACAGATTCTAGAGCAGACAACGCTAGAGCTAGACTCAATTTTCAAAGGATTATTCTCCTTTCATTTCTTTCCCCCCTTATTATTGTTATCATTTATTTTTTACAAAACAGGAGAAAAGAGAGAATTGGGTTGGGGGGGAGGTGACACATTTCTCCACAAAGGTACAAAATTGCCTATAGAAAGTCAGCCTCAGCGGTGTGCCGAGTCTGGGTGCCGAGACTCCACATGCCTGGGCAGCCCTCTCCACGGATGTCCTTCAGCTCTGGCTGGGGGTGACTTCCACTTCGAGAGTGGTCCTCCGAGTGGGAAGAAGAGGCCACCTCCTCATCCAGCCCTTGCCCAGACAGGGAATGAGCAAGCAACGGAGACTGTACAGAGAACTGGGGGTGCATCCTGTGGGCCAAGGGTGTGGGGCACAGGTAGGGGACATCCAAGCTGAGGACAGCAGCCTCTGGGTACACAGAAAACAGGGAGGCGGGAGGCGCCACCAGAGTCCGTCTTCTTGCTTGGAGGTGCTCCTAAGGGGGCAGCAGAGGAGGCCCCCGAAAGCCAGGGAAATGTCTGAGAGACTGCAGGAGCATTCCCGGGGGGTTACACTGCTCTGCTTGTGCTGGCTCATTTGCCAGACCCCAGCTGTTCTCATCACTCTCCCGATGAGGCATCAGGCCCTGACTGCTTCCCTTCCAGCGAAAGGTGGTTCGTTCCAGTCCTTGCTCTGCTGTTGAGAGCGGGCTGAGTGAGCTTCACGAGTTCTGAGACAATGGTGGCAACAGCATCTCCCCATCTGAGGGTCTCGACAGCTTCCTCCCTGGATTCCAGGGCAGGACAACAGGTGCAGACACCACGCGGACAGTAGGGCCACTCCAGCCCCAAAACGCCCAGGCTGGAAGGAGGGGCCGCCTGCCCAGCTCTTCCTTGGGCTGGCCTGTGCCAAGGTGGGTCACCAGCCCAGCTGCCAGCAGGAGGATGGCAAGAGCCAGGATGGCTATGAGCCCAGGACGGTCCCCTAAGGCTCTGTGGCAAGGAGTGGCCTCCTTAGTCCTGGCCCATACACAGGCCAACTGGGTGTGGGCATCAGCAAAAGCCACTTGCAGACAGGCCCAGTACTCAGTGGCCTGAAGGAGGCGGGTGATGTTGTAGCTGTGGGTGTCCCGGGGCAAGCGGGCCAGAGCCGCAGCCCCCCGGTCCCGGAGGGAGGAGGCGCTGGACCAAGTGAGGTTGGTGGAGACTGTGTTGGGTGGTGGGACCCAGCTGAGCAGGATGTGGTAGGGGTGCGTCTCCTGCACCCGCAGCTCCAGCCCCCATTCCTCATCCCTGTCTCTCTGAAGGCGAGCCCGTCCCACCACCACGCTGACCGTCTTCGTGTCGGCCCCCACCAGGTTCTGGGCCACGCAGGTGTACAGCCCCGCCTCTTCTGGCGTCACCCTGCGCAGCTCCAGCGTCCCCTCGGGGTACACCCGGTACCTCCTCCCCGCGCGCGCGGCTGTCAGCCGAACCCCGGCCGGGGTGACCCAGTAGATCTCAGGCTCCGGTTCGGCCAGTGCCCGGCAGTGCAGCACCAGGCTCTCGCCGCTGGCCACCTGCAGGCTGGCGGGGAAGCTGCGCGGGGAGATGAGGGGCAGACAGTGGTCGGTCATCTCCCGGAAGGGCACCTCTCGGACAGGCCGGCGCTGGAGGTCTGGCGGCTCTGCACACAACGTGGACTGCGGCTCGATGAAGCGGACCCGGGTGCCCGTGGCGTTGGCCCAGCGGATGACACAGTCGCAGCGGATGGGGTTGCCGTGGAGACCCACCTCCTGCAGGTTGGGCAGGGACTCCACCGTCTGCTGGTGCAAGGCACTGAGAGCATTGTTGTTGAGCATGAGTGTCTCCATCTGGGGCAGATGGTGGAAGGCGCGGGGGTGGATGAAGGACAGCCGGGGGTTGTTCGTGATGTCCAGCTTGGTCAGCTCGGGGAGGTTAACCAGGGCTAACTTGTCAATGGAGACCAGCTCCTCCATGTTGTTGAGCCCCAGCTCCTTGAGGTGCAGCATGTTGGCGAAGTCCCCGGGTCCCACGCGCTGCAGAGGGTTCTTGTTCAGGTCCAGGAACTTGAGCCCGGGCACCTGCGCCAGCGCCCGCTTGGGCACACGGCCCAGCTGGTTGTCGTAGAAGGAGAGGCTCTCCAGGCTCTGCAGCCCCTCCAGGGCGTAGTCGGAGATCTCGCGCAGGTTCATGCCGGCGAGCACGAGGCTGCGCAGGCTGGCGAGAGGCCGGAAATTCATGTCCAAGATGGCGTCCACCTTGTTACCGCCGATCATGAGGATCTCCAGGTTGGGCAGCATCTCGAACCAGCGGCTGTCGATGGCCCTCAGCAGGTTGGAGTTGAGGTGCAGCCGGAGAAGGTTGCCGAGGCCGGCGAAGGCCCTGGGCGCGATCCGGTAGAGCTGGTTGTGGTTGAGATAGAGCTCCTGCAGGCTGCTCAGGCCTGCGAAGCTGTGGTCCTCCAGCCGGGTCAGCTGGTTCTCCTCCAGGTGCAGGCTCAGCAGCTGCGGCAGGGCCAGGAAGTCACAGTCTCGGGCGTCCGAAAAGCTGTTCTGGGACAGATCCAGCTCGGTCAAGTTGGCCAGGTAGCTGAGCTCGCTCTGGTCCACACGGACGATGCTGTTGCTCTGCAGGAGCAGGGTCTGCGTGCCTGCAGGGAGCGCGGGGGGCACCGCCGTCAGGAAGAGGTCGTTGCAGTCCACGGTGGTGGCCTCGCGGTAGGACGAGCGCGGCGTGTACCAGGGCCGGATCTGGCAGGCACACCGAGGGGGGCAGGGCACCCGCCAGGGGACCACAGGCACAGCGGCCGCTGCGCCAGCCACCCAAGCTAGCAGGAGGGGCACCACGAGGAGCCGCATGGTGGAGCTGCAGGGCGGGGAACCATCCACGGGGGTCTTAGGGTGTTTTGCAGGCTGGGGGTCAGCAGCCCTGCCAGGGCCTGGGGAAGGATTCTCCCAGGGTGGTCATCCTAGGCAGGGTGGGCGGGAATTGCTTCTCATCCTCGTGGATGCAGGTCTTCATCCTTGTCCACCGTGTGGGCCTGCTCACTTGTTTCCATGCCCCATAGGAGCAGCCCTGGAAGAAAGGATCTGAATTAGAAATGGTGGAGAAGCAGATCTACTCCTTTCTCTCATCTCTCCTGTTCTCTCAAGAGGCCAAAAACTGGGAGAGGGGGAGGACAGGTCCTGACCCAGGGCTTGTGGAGTCTGTCGTATGGCCTTGAGGTCTTAGTGTCCTTTCTAAAATCTGCTAGGGAGGCAGTGATTGGATACTCCCAGGATAGCTCAGAGGAATGGGGGTGTGTGTGTACTTGTTTGTCTGGGAGGAAAGGAGAGATGAGGGGATGGGGTTCTAGTCCACCTCTGAGCTTTTATTCTTAGTTAGAAATATGGAGAATAATAGGTTCTGAAACCTTTTCACTGCTCTCCTCTCCCTCCCTAGCCCTATTGCTTTCAAGTAGATGCACTTGCTTCACTGGTTAAATGGAGAATAAAGTGACAGTTTCCAGACAGTCCCCTGTAATTGAGGTGTGTGTGGGGTTGGGGTTGAGGATATGGAAACAAGTGGAACTTCTAGATTCTGTGACAGCCTCATTAGTAGACTGGAGATGGAAGGACAGTGGACCCAGCCCCAGCCCAAGATTGGCTCTGGGTATAGAGTGGCTCTGCCCTGTATGTGCTTGGCCTTTTTTGTGGTGAGGGTACATTTGGTTTTTGTCAACTTCTCTACCAAAGAGGCAGTGGGTTCCCATTTTCCAGCTGCCTGGGAAGGGGTGCTGGGGATAAGAAGCCTGAGCTCCTCAGTCTGGTAGGTGAGACCTTCAATGATCTGATCCCAGACACTGCTCCTGGCTTCTCTCATTACTACCCCACCTCACTATGCACAACCCTTTTGAGTTGAAGTTATTCTCACATGCCATCTCTTCTCCTGTCCCCTCCTTATGATCTCCCAGATAACTGTGGCTTGCTTTTCAAGACTTAATTTCTGTGTGTGTACATGCATGTGGGTGTGCAATGGAAGGAGAAAGGATGAGATTTCAGAGCCTTTTTTCTGAGTCCAGAGAGATGTGGAATGGACTTACCAACCATTCTCACCTTTCCATCCCTCCCTCCCTAGCTCACAACCCACACACCTTAAAGTAGATTCATCTGGTTCACAGGGTACTTATATCAGCACCCATATCTTAGCTCTACATTTATTACCAAAGAAAAGTTGGGAAAAGCTCTGTAACATCAGTCTGTTATATAGAGTTTCTCCAAAGCTGTCCTAAACCCCCTGGCTGCTGGGGGAACTGCTTCCAGTTCCTAGAATCCCCATTCTGCCCGCTTCCTGTCACAGCTCTGACTGTATATTACATGGTATCCCCAACCAGAGGGATCAGTCTTGCTTATAGTTGTACCCGAAGCACAGAGTACCTGGATGAGCAGGTGCCACTGTGTATTTATTGTATAAATTTCTCTCTGTGTGGTCCCCAGGCCCTTTCCTCAGGAGGCTCATGTCCCCTGGAGCCTAGAATCCAAGCCAGGTATGAGAAACCAATCCATGCTATGGCCCAGATCCCAGAGACAGGACTACATTGCCCTGGAGCTAAGTTTAGCTCTGGCCTAGAATTGAAGATAGAAACAAGGGGGCCTGACTCTGTGTTGTCCCCCTTTCCCAGGCTAGTTTGACTGAGAGGAAAGGAGATCTGGTCTGGGTGGTTCCCTCACTATGAGGCATTGGGGAAACTCACACTCACCCACCACATACCAGGATTCATATCCCATTTAACCCTGATTATAGGCCTTTGAGGTGAGTATTAATATCCCCAAGTTTGAAGATAGTGGTGGTTCAGTGGTAGACTTTTTACCTCCTATGCAGGAGACTCAAATTCAATTCCCAGCTTGTGCACCTCATAGTACAGTCACAACTTGTCTGTCAGTAAAGGCTAATATGTTGCTATGATGGCAAACAGGTTTCAGCAGAGCTTTTAGACTAAGACAGACTATGAGTGTGAAGAAAGGTTGGGTGATTGACTTCTGAACCAGCCAGTGAACACCCTCTGGGTCACAAGGGACCAAGGACAGGTCACAGTGATGGTGCGGGCACAGGGTCACTAGGAGTTAGAGACAATTGAATGGCAGCTAACAACAGTAATAGCTCTTGAGTTTATAGATGAAGGAACAGGTCCAGCAGAGGTAAAATAACATGACTTAAATCACATGACTGTCAAGTTGTAGGAGACAGGACTCAGCGCCAATCCAGAGTTTGCACCATTACCTCCTTGTGTGACCTGAGGCTGTGCCAGTCCCCTGGAGGGTCCGGGGCACACTGACTGCTGCACCTGCAGGGTAGGTGCTCACTCTTGTCTCTTGGGGCGAGGACTCCTTGCCACGCAACTGCAGGAAGCTGGGTATATGTCTCCTACCACCATCCAGGTAGGTCATCTCTCAGCTGGGCTTTGCCCTGCCCACAGGGGGTCCTTTATCCCACCATGCCACTCCCCTCCCAGGATGCTGGGTTTAGGGGACAGCTGGAGACATGGAACCCTCCTCTGAGCAGGAGAACAGCACTCCTGTTTACATTTGACTACTTCCCACCTTCCCCTGCAGCTATTTCTGAAAGTGGGAAAAACAACCGTGATTTAAAATGAACAGAGGTTTTACGTAGGTTGGTGTGTGCACTGACACATAAAACTCAGGGCAAACAAACACACACACATGAATACACGCATGCACGCCTGCAAACATGTGCGCAGGTCCACGGAGGGGCTAGGCTGGCCAAGCCAGGGATGGGCAACAGGGAAGGAGGGGAGGCTTGGTCCCAAAGATCTCTTCTTCTGGAGTTCTGTGATGTTGTATCAGAGAAGAAAAGAGGCAGGGGCAGGGTGAGTTCACGAGAGGACCTGTCACACACTGGATGGAAGGCTGGTGGTCCTGCCACACTGAGATAAAAGGCTCCAGCTTCCCACCTGCCTGAGGAGAGAGAGCAGAACCCACCAGCCATTTGGCGATCAGCACCCCAATCTTGGCTCTACCACTTCTTATTAGAAAAGTGTTGCTTAACTTTTCAAAGCATCAGATTATGTATAGAATTAGGAGAAATAATCTGAGCGTACTGCATACAGAAAGTGCTCAATAAATGTCCGTTGCCGTCAGCTCTACTTATCTCTTGGGGTTGAGAGGCCTTCTAGCTTTTCCCATAAGGAAAGCTGTCCCGTAAGTTTTTATTATGGGTAAATCCAAATTGGATCCTAGGAGTCAACAAACCTCTATTAAGCTTATTCCATTATGGGCCCGGTGCTGGGTCAAGGTGAGTGGGAATGATGAGTAGAAACAGGTAACAGCCACATTAGGATCCTCTGGTTCAGATTGGTAAGTGCTGTCAAGTCGATTTTCGATTCAGCAACTGCACAGAATGGAGTAGAACTGCCCCTTAATGCCACCAGGGCACCTCTAATTGGAGGCAGGATTAAAAATGCACAACTCTTTGGAGAGCCTGGGTTAACAATGATTTCATCTTGCTTGTATTAAAATTCAACAACTTTGGTATCAGCATTCAGAAAGTCAGGAGGCATAGTGCATTGGGCAAGTCCCTATCAGGGACCTCTCTCAAATGCTGAAGAGCAACGATGTCTGTTTGAAGACCAAGGTGCACCTCATTCAGGCCATGGTCTTCTCAGTCATCTCTTATGCATCAGAGAGCTGGATAATGAATAAGGATGACAAGAACTGATGCTTTTGAGTTACGGCGCTGGAGAAGAGTACTAAATATGCCACGAACTGCCAAAACAGATATGATATATCTTGGAAAAGGTGCACCCAGAGAGTTCCTTGGAGGCAAAGATGGCAAAGCTTTGTCTCTCATACTTTGAACATGTACTAGGTGAGATTCTTCCTTAGAAAGGAACATCATGCTTGGTAAGATGGAGGGTCATCATAGGAGAGGAAGACTCCCAAGGAGATGGACGGACATGGTGACTTCAGCAATGGGCTCTAGTGTGTCAGAGATGATGAGGATGGCGCAGGATAGGGCAGGGTTCAGGCCAGCTGTTCATAGAGTTGCTATGAGTTGTTCTTCATGGCACATAACAATAACAGGGCAGTTTACAAACAGAGGTGAGCTCCTAAAAGTGGCAGGAAAGAAGGTACAGGCTTCAGTAGGGCAAGTAGAAGCCATCTCCACAACCTCTAGATCTGACCTTAGCCTCACCTTCTGTCCTTCGCCAACTCTGTTCTAAGTACTGAGTCAGGAACTCGGTGAAAACCCTTCAAAAACTGCCTTCCTCCACCCGAGGCAGGACCCTCCTCCAAACCTCCTCTGGCTAGTCTAGGTGGGTGAGTCCAGGCTGGGGTCAGCCTCCAGAGAGAGACTTGATGATGCACACTTGAGCCTTGGCAGTGGCCCAGGTAAGCCCTTCCCCTCCCCTTCTGCTGAGCCTGCAACCCCTGCCAGGATGGAACGTGGAGCTGCCTACTCGCCTGCCATCACCATTTAAGGTTGTCTTGCACATGGCCCACTCATGCACACTGATTAGCAATTTCTGCTGCAAAAATGCAGAGAGGTAATTGTATTTTATCCGTAATCTTCAGGGGTGAGCGAGAGTTTAGCCTACCACGGGTACTGTTTTCCTGACTAGAGTTCAAGCTCCTGATGCCAGAGACTATCTATGCCTTATCCCCCTTTTTTTTTTTCTTTTCTCTGTAGCCCTGACAGTACTAAGCATGGTTCTGAGCAAGCTGAAAGGTTAGAGGTTCAAATTCATCCAGAGGTGTCTGTGAAGAAAGGCCTGGCAACCTACTTGCAACAAACCAGCCATTTAACATCCAATGGAGGACAGTTACCATGAATTGGAATTGGCTGGGCAGCAATTAGTTTTTTGGTAGGAGAATAAAAATCATAAAATGTGGACAGCTTTATGAGCCAGCTATTCCACTGCTGGAAAATACACCCCAAGGAAAACAGAACTGAGGCACAAACAAAGATTTGTACACTGATGTTCATTGCTGCATTATTCACAATAGCAAAAACATGGAAACAGCCTGAATGTCCACCAACCAACGACTGGATTGAGAAATTGTGGTACATTCACACGATGGACTATGTAGCACTCAGGAGCAGTGGTTTTGAAAAATACTATATAACATGGGGGAGGCCAGAAAGCATTATGCTGAGTGAACTAACTCAGGTGCATAAGGACAAATATAAGACCATTACTGTAAAAACAGATGGATAACCAGAAAGATGTGTATGGATATCCAAAGAGGAAACAGGAGGGTACAGGGGGGCTGAGGGTGCGGACGGGGGGAAATAATGGGGTCGCAGGATTTGGTGTGTGGAGAGAAGTGGTATGAAAAAACCCCAACCCCTAAACACTGCACATCAGTGTAACAATGTAAACAAATTATTGTATGCAAACCAATAAAAATTTTTTTTTAAAAATGTGAAAAGCATACATATATACAAATTACTACTCTTTTGCAGGGAAGGTGCCTGAGAATGGGAGAAGTTCACTGATACCAGAGCTTGCACAATGCCAAGTAGCAAGTCCAGGAGTCAGACTCAGTTCTATGACTCCACAACCTACCAGCTCAGCCAGTGCTTCTGCCTGGTGGATCAATCAATACCTGCTTTACAAGGACAGAGCTCAGGATGGGCCCAGAGTCCTCAGTTCAAATCCCTCCAGAGCTCCAGCTGAGCCCTCAGTCCCTCTCCCTTGTCACCCACTAGTGTGTGTCCCTTAAGGTGACCTAGTGAGTGCCTGAACGTGGCTGGGCCTGAAACCCCAGGTATGAACAGAGCCAGCAGGGTTTGAGGGGAGTGGGGAGGCTGCTGGTGGTGCGGGATGCTGGCCCGCCTGGGTTTCCGGTGACTGTATGGGAAACTCTATTACCTACTTCCTTTAGGTGGCATATCTAGATTTAGCTGAAACTGTCAAAGCATTTTCCTGCAACCAATTAAACTAAGACGCATGTTGTTGGTATGAGAATTGAGACACAGCCGACACTCCAGAGGGTCTTCGGAGTCTGCAAATCGCACGGGAGGACACTGTCCATCTCTTTCCTGCTAAGCAGCTCGTGGGTTGGGATCGTTTGTCTTTGGGCGGGCAATGCAAACTCCTTACCCACTAGGCCACCAGAGCTCACCTAGAAACACATTTTTTTTAAAAAAGTAGAGTGTCTATATATATATTTAGTTTTTGTCAATAAATACATAGTTGAGTTTTCACTCTTTGCAAAGCAAACTTTTTCCTTTTATTATTATTATTAATTTCAATGAACAATTCCATTAATTCATTGTTGCACTTTTCTTCCCCCCCACACCCCCACCCCCAGTTCGCTCCTCTCCTTGAAAAGCAAAAGAAAAACTCCTTCATTGGTACACAATCCCCCCGCACACCCCCACCCCAAATATACTCCACTCTGTAACCCTCTCCGGACTCTTTTTTTTTTTTTTTTTTAGTATCTCCGGACTCTTATGATAATCATAATGCCATAAAATCTATTAATTTTAAACTCTTAAGTGAGGAGCTTCAGAGATGTTACTGTAGGGAGCTGGAGCGGCTTCCTCTCCTTGAGCTCCGCCCGCAATAAGCCTATCATTGCTCCTCCAAGCAGTCAGGGGTTCCCGAGCTTTCCTCTCTCCTCTCCTCCTCTCTCTGGTAGCTTAGGGTCCGGAGGGAGGAGTAACGGGCGGTGATCGATTGCTTGGCCTTCGCTGCTTCAATGCCAGGTCCCTCTGAGCCCTGGAGACAGATGGGCAGCATAATTGAGTGCAGCGTTGATAAACTCCGGCCTCCTCACCAACAGATAAGCGCTAGGTGGGAAGGACCGGGTGGGAAGGGGCCGACCAGCAGGGGCGGAGCGAAGCCCAGTCCTCCTCATGCGCAGAGCTAGCGTCACCTACCCCCTGCTCCTCCTGGGAGGTGGCAGGTCCCTCACTCCCACCTCTCATTTCATCACAGACTCCCAGAGTCGCAAAGCTGGAGCAGACCTCTGAATTTATCTACCCTTCCAGAGACCGAATTCCATAAATAATTTATGTAAAGAAGGATGGTGGAGGGAAGGAGCCCATAATCCGAGTTTGAGCCCAGTTCTGCCAGCAGCTGTGTGACCTTGGTTGCATATTTAGCCCTCTGAAACTCAAATGTCTTAGCTGTGACAGGGGTCTGGGAAGAATGGGAAGCAGCTACTGACTCATTGATTGGCCCACATGTGAGTCAGTGTGGAACTGCTCTCAGGAGGGTGCGGTAGGTGTGGGTGGGGACATGAGGGTGGGTTTTCAGTGGCTGACATTTTCAAGAAGTAGATTTCCGGGCATTTCTTCGAAGATGCCTCTGGGTAGACTCAAATCTCCAACATTTTGGTTAAAGTGTTAACGGTTTGCCTCACCCAGGGACTCCTCAACTTGGACCTGGGGATAGCAACACAACATTTCTTAAAGAATTGCTGTTGGGAGCACAGGATAGAAAATGTATAAATTCCTGTCAGTTCCTTTCATTTCTCTCCCATCCCTGTTACTTCTCATTCTGACCACTTTGCTCTCGTATCCAGTCTTTGGTAATAAAAAGGAGAGGTAATACCAGGCAGTAAAGTTCAGAACCCACCACTGTTGAATCCATTCCTCCTCACAGTGGCCCTCTAGGATAAGAGAAACCCACAGTTTTTCCAAAGCTCTAAATATTTTCAGTTAACCACAATAATTCTCCCTTGAAGCAGCTAATGGATTTGAGCCATAGACTTTGGAGTTAGCAGCTCACGGCTGAATCCATCACACCAAGAATTACTGGTTTTCATTACTGTTGAGTTGGAATCAACTCAAAGTTGATCACAGGTTTCCGGGGCTATGAACTAAATGAGGGGAGACCTCCCATCTTTCTCCTGTGGAGTCACTGGTGGATTTGGACAGCCACAGAGATGCCTCCTTTGGGTTAGAAGAGCAGCTCGCTTCAGACTACACCACCAGAGCTCCCCAAGTGTTCTTCCCGGGACATAAATATTTCCAGCACCGCACCACTATCCTGACTTCTAGCAACATCAGTTTTTCTTCTCATAATTTAAACCCAGAATTCTCCTTTCCCTTTTCCATCTCAATTTAGGACTAAGATCTTTGGAAGTTGTTGATTCTGGCATGAGGGGACTTGGAAATCTCAGACATTAAAGGGCTTTAAGTGCACTTAACGTATCCTGTGACTTTAATATGGGCAATATCTTTGCAGGCCTCACCCTTCCTTTATCAAGAATCTCTAGAAGGGAGACAGATCCCTCTCTCTTGTGCTAGTGTCCCCAAATTTAGTTAAGTGCTCTCATATCATGCTTTAGGGTCCCCCTCCCCAATACCTAGAATCCTTATTCCAGGAGGAATGCACTGTTGGTTGAGATCTAAATTATTCTCATTATATACAAATGGGGCTGCAATTCACAGGTAAAAAGAATTACAGGGGAATCTCAGATCAAGAAAAAAGCATTGAAAATCAAGGAACTCATGAAATATACAAAATGAGTAACCCTGGAGGACATTATGCTAAGTGAAATATTTCAGTCATAAAAGGACAAATACTGCATAGTGCCAATGTTTTAAAACGGGACTGACACTGGGGTTGGGGGCGAGGAGAGACTGAAAAAGATGGGATAAATAATGTATACTGTATTGAAACAGATGAGGGAGAGAGCTGTTTAAAAGGGATATATGAGGTATTATTGTCATGACAGAAGTCCAGAACGAAGGCTGCATAGTGGAGTGGACTTGTGGGGAGAGACTGTATAACAATGAAAGAACTTTTACTTTTCAAAGACAAGAGCGAACTGGGAGGGGAGGTTGGACAGGGAGAAAGGTGCAACAATGAATGAACAGAAATCCAAAATCTCTGTAAACTTTCATTAAAATTAATTAAAAAAGACATTTTTTTTTGAAAAAAGCCACAGAGAAGGAAGCAGATCCTTTAAGATATATTTCTGCCCGAGACTGAGATGCAGCCACAGACATGGCAGCAGCTAAAGCGACAGCAGAGGTGGCAGAGAACCAGAGACAGTGTGAGGCGGAGCTGAGCCAGAACAGCTTCCCGATGGGCAGAGCTGAGCACCCCGGGCGGGCTTGTTGGCAGAGAGGGTGTGTGCTCTTGCGCCGCACCCCCCCCCCCCCGAGGTAGCAGAAGGAAAAGAGCTTTGTGACGCTTGTCCAAACGTCCAGCAGGGCCCAGAGCATTGAAGTTGAGGGCCAGAGGGAGCGTGACTGCGAACACATATGAGAAGAGGCTGTCTTGGTTGAAGAATTGTATCCTGAATGTTTCCAACCTGAAGAGGGCTACTATGACCTGACCCTCATGCACCGTTTGCAGCTTATTACTTTCATCAGCACCCTTCCTCAAAGCCTCTGGTTTCCAGCACCCAGAACAGCCCTGCCACCTCCCTTTCCACTGCCCTAGGTCTTCTCATCACTCTGCGAGGTACAGCCTCTGAAAACCCACTGGAGGATCAGTTATGAGCAGGTTCTAACTGGCTGGTACATTAACCTCAGTTCCTGGTACTAGGCATTGTGACAAGAAGATAGAGCCTGGACCCAGACTCTCACTTCTATTCTCACTGTTCAGCTGGCCATCTCAGAGGCCCTTCAAGCTCAACCCCCCCAAATATAACATCTCCCACAACCTGCTCCTCCCTTATCTCCATCTAGGTAGGTTTGCACCGCCATCCATCCATCTACCCATCCATCTCCAGTGCAGCCCAGCGAATCTCTACCTCCTTGATGTGTCCCCCTCCCGCATCACTCTCAGCACGGCCTCTCGCTCTCACTCTTCCTTCATTGTGTGGCCCTCTCCCGTCCTCTTTCCTGCTCTTAATCCCAGGCACGCCAAGTGCCTGCTAAGCCAGACTTGCTATTTCTGAACACACCATGTGCTCCTCTGGAAACACCATGCCAGGAGGATGCACACGAAGCCACTTCTGATGGCAGAAAGGCTCTCACCCTACTGGCAAAGCCTTTTCTCAAGTCCTCCAACTACCAAACTCCTCATCAGCTATGAAAACCCCGTTTCAAATGCCACCGCCTCTAGCCTTACACAGAAGGTGGTTACTCCCGTCCCTGTCTTCCGCTTGAGGTTCTTTGAACAGATCTCACCCATCTCAACTGCAACTTGGTTTTGTATTGTTACACTGTGAGCCCATTTCCACTACTGGACTCGGCTTCTTGATGAAGAGAAGGCGTGTAATTGACTTTTACATCCCCAAGCCCGTTGTTAGCTGCCGTTGGGTCAGCTCCAGCCCGTGATCTTACGTTGAGCAACATGAATGGCTATCTCCACGGTGGCTGACATGCTCAGGCCCGTTGCTGCAGCCTTCTAACCCAGGGAGCTCATCTTCCAGCAGTATCCGACAAGGCAGTGTTGTTGTGTGCACTCAACAGGGTTTTCACTGGTTCATTTTCTAAAACAGGCTGATAGGTCATTTGGGTCTCTAGTCTACAAGCTCTCCCAAAATCTGTCCATTGTGACCCTGCTAACATTTTAAATACTGGTGGCATAGCTTCCAGTATCATAGAACATGAAATTCACCAGAGTACCACAAACTGAGATCAGTGGTGGGTCCCCAGCACCTGAAGTTATCATGTGCTGTTGAGTCGCCTGTGACTCACAGTGACCCTATCTATGCATGATAGCTCTCAACCTTGTCCCGTCCTGAGCCAATCTCACTGTCTCCCACGCACTTGTCTCCATACCCCAGTCACTGTGTCAATCCATCTCATCCAAGGTCTTCCTCACTTGCACTGACCCTCTTCACCTCTAAGTATGACTTAGCAAAGGACTAGGCCTTCCTGGGAACATGACCGAAGTATGTGAGACAGGGCTTCAAAATCTTTGCCTCCAATGAGCAGCTTGGCTTCCCTTTCCCCAGGACAGACCAGTTTTTTCTCCTGGTGGTTCACAGTATGTTTAATACTCTCCAGCACCAAAACTCAAAGACATAGATTCTTCTTCTGTCATCCTTCGTCATTGTTCAGCTCTCTGATGCATAGCAGGTGATTGAGAAGAACATGCCCTGATTCAGGTGCACCTTAGTCTTCAAATTGACATTATTGCTCTTCAGCATTTTGGAGCAGTCCCTGACAGCAGACTTGCTGGATACAATACATCTCCTGACTGCTGGTGCCAAGAGTGTTGACTGTGGAGCCAAGCAGGCTGAAATTGTTAACAACCTCACCCTCTTCTCCATGTATCATTATGCTGCCAATTGGCCCAGTGGTGAGAATCTTTGTTTTCTTGACGTTGAGCTGCAATCCCTATTGAAGGCTGCAGTCTTTGACTTTCTGCAGCAAACACTTCAGGTTCTCCTCAGTTTTGGCAAGCAAGGTGTATCATCTGCCTAACAGGTTGCTGAAATGCTTTCCTGGTGTGGTGCAGGGTGGTTCACAAGCAGAAGTGGGAGGTGATCCACTGTAATTTTTTTTTTACCAATCGTCGAGGACTCTCCTTCATAGGGTCACTATGAGTCTCCTGTGACTCGACGACACTTAACAACAATAACATCAACAGAGAGAGAAAGAGAGAGAGAGAGAGATCAGCTGGTCCAGTGAAGAGAAAACGATGTGACCAAGACAAAGGTGGGTGACTTTTAGTTTGTGGCCCTCCGGCCAGTCTTTCATTGTTTTTGTTCAGACATTCCTCTAGGTCGTATAGCCCTGGTGTACAAGTTGCCGTCCCGCGGTCACTTGTGGTTGCTGTGAGGCTGAACACTGTGACACTGATGTGTCAATGCATTAATGGTTGGCTACCCAGTACGGACTGAGAGTGGGGTGGAGCTCCCCGATTAAACAAGCTTGAAAGGAGGAGTGGCATCCACTTCCATAATAGCTTGCCTCCGGAAACCCTATGAACCTGGAGAGAGGAAGAAAGACACCCAAGCGTCAAGGGCTCTCCTTCATAGGGTAGCTATGAGTCGCCTGCGACGCGACAGCACTTAACAACTTAACAACAACCTTTCATTGTGATTCACGTGAAAGTTTACAGAACTTTATACTCAACAATTGAGACACATTTTATTTCATGACATTGATTACAATCCTCACAATAAAAGAGCACTGTCCCCACTCCATGTCTGTGTCTTCTTTCTCCATTTGTCCTTCTTTCCTTTCCATTCCTGCTTGCTGAGCTTTATCCCTGGGCACACGCTGCCCTTTGCATCTTACAGGGTTGAGGGTTCCAAGGAGTACATACGTCATTGTTGGCACTGTTCAGTTTACAGGCGGCTACCATTTGCTGAAACCATAGTGGGCTCAACGCCAGTCTTGCAGGAGGTTTGGGGTCACAGTCTCAGGGGTTTTATCAATATCCATCACACCAGTCAAGTTTGGCCTTTTTATGTTTTTTTGAGGTTTGTCTTACATGTTTTGCCTATTCTATTCAGGCCCTGCTACTGGGATCCCCTTCAGAGCAGTGGCAGCTGAGAGCCACTTAGATCTTTGATCTCATGTTCATGGAAGCTGAGGTGCGTTCTTTCTACTAGTTTCCAGGCATCTTTGTTGTATTCCTTCTTTCTCCCCCTTCAGACGCAGAAAACAATAGTTGTACCTTAGCCAGATGATCACAAACTTGAAGAGTCCAGTCCCTACTCACCAAAATAGGATGTAGAACAGCGCCTTTGGAGGCTGAGGTTATGTCAGCTGACCTCAGTGTCCCCCAAGACCATGGTTCTGAGCCCCAAACCCAACAACTCATTCCCTCAAGCTGCTTGCTTATCGCTAAGAGTTTTCCAGACCTTTACGTCCTGTATGCTCTACTATATTCACAGACCTATTCAGACCACACATACATAGGTAAACTTTCTGCCAGACCTATAAATATATATATATATATATATATATATATAGATGGATATAGTTTCCTTAGTCTTTTCAAACCTGGTTAGATTGCGTGTATTAACTGGTGTATTAAATTGTAGATTATTGTTACTACTATAATTGCTTGTTGAAACTGAGGAAGACCTGAAGCACTTGCTGCAGAAGGTCAAAGACTGCAGCCTTCAATATGGATTGAAGCATAACATCAAGAAAACAAAGATTCTCACCATTGGGCCAATTGGCAGCATCATGATAGATGGTTAAGAGATTGAGACTGTTACTAGCTTTAGTTTGCTTGGCTCCACAATCAACACTCCAGAAACCAGGAAATCGAAAGACAAATTGCATTGGGAAAGTTGGTTCTCAGGGACCTCTCCAAAGTACAGAAGAGCAATAATGCCAGTTCTGGAGACTAGGGTGTGCCTGATCTAGGCCACAATCTTTGCAGTTACTTGCTATGCATCATAAAGCTGGGCAGTGACTAGGGATGACAGAAGGAGAATTGATGCCTTTGAGCTGTGATGTTGGAGAAGAGGATTGAATATGGAATGCTAGGAGAACAAACTGGTTTGTCCTAGAGGGGGCTGAGAACAGGCTACTCCTTGAAGGCAAGGATTCTGAAGCTTCGTCTGACATAACTTTGGACATGTTGCAAGGAGGGACCAGTCCTTGGAGAGGGATGTCATGCTTGGGAGGATGGAGGGACAGAGCAAGAGAGGAAGATCCTTGATGAAATGGATTGATTGAGTGACTGAGGTAGTGGGGGTAGGTGTGGTCAAAGACAAGGAGGTTGGCACAGGATAGAGCAGGGTTTAGGGCTGTTGTACATAGGGTCGGTATGAGTCACAGGTGACTCGATGACACATAACAACAAGAACAACAACTCTTACTGCAGGACTAAGTTGTTGTTGCTATTGTTATTAGGTGCCATCGAGTAGACTATAACTCATAGTGATGCTATGAACAACAGATCAAAAGTTTGCTTTAGCCTCATGATCTCCACCATGCTCAAGCCCATTGCTGCAGTCACTATGAGGATTCATCCTATTGAGAGTTTCCCTCCCTTTAGATGACCCTCTAAGCATGTTAACTTTCTCCAAAGATTAGTGTCTCCTGACAACATATCCAAAGTAGATGAGATGCAATTTCACCATTCTTGCCTCCAAAGAGCACCCTAGTTACACCTTCTCCAAGACGGATTTCTTTGTTCTTATGGTAAATGACAGTATATTCAATACTTTTCACCAGCACCACAATCCTTTGGTCTTCCCTACTGATTGTTCAATTTTCACAGACATATGAAGCAACTGAAAATGTTATGGCATGGGTCAGGTGCACCTTAGTCTTTAAATTGACATCCTTGCTTGTTAGCACTTTAAAGAGGTCCTTGACTGCAGATTTTCACAACACAATGCACCTTGACTGTTGCTACCATGGGTGTTGATTGTGGATCCGAGGGAAATGAAATAGCTGACAACGTCAATCTTTTCTCCATCATAATGCTACCCTAATTGGTCCAATGGTGAGTATTTTTGTTTTCTTGATGTTGAGGTGGGTGTAGACTTAGATCTTTGTGTTCTTCTCAATGTTATCCATAATTTATTATGATAATTAATTAGCATCTACTTTCCTGCCTCTCAGTCAGCTCCTCCCAGTGTCTTCCACTGCTTTTATAATTTTATACCAGTCTCCCCTGTCCCCAGGTTAATGAGCCTTCCTTCTGGCTTGTGATTGATCTTCTCTCCCTTCCCACTCCTGCTATCCTTCAAAGAATGCTTCTTTCTATGTGTAAACCTTTTCTTTACTTTTTTAGCAGTGGTCTCAGAAAATATTTGGCTTCTTTTGAGCGACTAATATCCCTCAGAAGAATATCCTCCAGGTTCATCCATGTTACGGTTCTCAGATTCATTGTTTTCTTTAACTTTGAGAAGTCTTCAGTTGTGTACATGTACCATAGTTTGCTTAGCCTTTCATCTGTTGATGGGAACGTAAGGTCTTTTTCATATTTTTGCTATTGTGATTGTAATGTTTGTCTTTTAAAAAAACCCTGTGATTCAAAACCCATTAATGGGTTATGAGAACCATTTTAATTAAGTCACAATCAGTATTTTTAAAAAGGAACTAGAACATAAATAATCAGAATGTGTCATATATAGTTAGACAAGTGTTGTTTGGGACGAATTTTCTCCCCATTTCATACTTTCACATCCAAAAGTGTATGTATAGGAACACAATTTTTAAAAAAATGCACTTTCCCTCCCATAAGCTGAAAACCATTACTCTATACTGAGCATCTCTTTGCTGGCCAGATGAGTCCCTTGAACAACCGCTAATGATACTAAGATGATGATCAAAGCAAATTTCATAGGAAAGAGGAGACACTCCCGAGAGCCTTCTCGGTGTCAGGATTTCTATTTGCTCCCCACCTTATCCACCTCATTCAACCTCCCTGTGCAGCAGCTACTTTTTGCACTGTTAAAGGAGAAACCTGAACTTGACCTTGGTCTGAGGACCACCAATGTCAACCTGCCAGTATGTGGAAGACTCAGGAGAAGTTGTGCTTGCCATGATGTTGTGTCAAATATTAGCTTCACCTCCAAGAGCAGGATGCTAAGGAAAGATTAGGGAAGAGCCAGAGAAGAAAATGCAAAAGTAATTCCCTGGGGAAAAGATGTGTTTCCCTTTACCTGCTATGAAAGGAGTAGCCAGCACTCCACCAAACAGCCCTTTCTGTCCTGGGAGGGCAGAGACTTGTCCCCAGGTAGGAGTTCCAGATTCCCAGGTCCCCTGGCTGTCCCTGGCTGGCCCAGGCAGCAGTGCTGGAGCCCCATTCCTGGAATGGAGCCTGCCTCATTATTTCTTAATTAGGATTGGAGGGCGCCAGTAGGTAGCACACGAAGCCATTTCTGTCTGATTGCACTGCACCAAAAAGGCTGCAGGGGAGCAGAGCCAGGCTGCTGGGGGCACAGAGAGCAGTGGCAGGCCAACACCCACTGTCCCTCCCTGCCAGGGCTCCTGCCATCGCCTGCTCATTCTTAGGGGAGTCTTCTCTGATCCCCACCATGTGACAGGCTCCCAGGCTGGGCCACCTTATCTGCTCCTGGGCCCCCAGGTACCCCAGCTTTTCTGATCATATATTGGCTGCTTACTTGTCTGGTTCTCTCACAGACTGTGAGGCCCTTGCAGCAAAAAAAAAGTGTGCTCTATTACGTGTCAACCGTCTGACACACAGTAGGAGCTCAGAGAATACCTGTGCTCTATTACGTGTCAACTGTCTGGCACACAGTAGGAGCTCAGAGAATACCTGTGCTCTTTTATGTGTCAACCGTCTGGCACATAGTAGGAGCTCAGAGAATATCTGTGCTCTATTACGTGTCAACCGTCTGGCACATAGTAAGAGCTCAGAGATGCAGGGAGGGCAGGGGGGAAAGAAAGATGAAGCAAGGATGGAGAAAGATGAGCTGGCTGTCTCAGAGCTCAGGAAGACTGGGTGGACTGGATGTCTGGGAGAGGGGGTGCATCAGAGGGGTTCCAGTCTCATTGCCCTCTTCCTTTCCAGTTGGAAGGGGACAGATATCACCCCCAGATGACTTCCTTGAGCACATGCACTAGCTCGGTGCTATGCGGGCCACCCCACATCCACTTTCCTGGTTACTGGCTAGCATTTTCTCTGCCCCTGGATCTGATGTCCTCTGATGACTTTTACCCCTCTGGAACTCTCTTGGGCATTCCCCAGAAACCCTGCAGCGCCCACTGACCCGAGAGCTCAGTTGTTATGTACCGTTGAGCCGGAAGTGACTCAGAGCTGACCCTCCAGCAGGTTTTCAGAGGCAGTGAAGAGATGCCTATCTTTTTCCCCAAGGAGAAGCTGGTGGATTCGAACCACGTGTCTTTGGGTTGGCAGCACACATGCTTACCACTAATCCATCAGAGCTCCCTAAGAGCACAGTTTGGGGCTTAAAATTAAGTCCGCTCTGCCTCGGGTCCTTTTGCTGGAGGTGAGCTCTCGAATGTTCTCCTTCAGATTCTTCAGCTACAAGCTAAAAACCCACCTCCTAGCAAAGAATCAGAAAGAGATGCTGTCTGTTCAGTCCCTGGTGCTCACTCTAGTTTCTGCTCTTTGTCTATACCCCAGTTTGCCTGAGATACAGTCTCTGGCTGAGACCCACTGGAGGCCTGCCTGTGGCTGCCATAGGCAGCCTGGCTCCAACAGTGGTCAAGTGTCTCTGAGGTGGCACCCCTTTCAGACTCTTTCTGCTGAAGTCTGCTGCTCTGGTATCTGTCATAATAAGCTCCTCTAGGGGCCTCCAGCTGGGTTCCATTCTTCTGGTCTCCAGGACAGTTCATTTATAGATCTCTGATGTCACAGGATCACTCAGTGCATGACCCGGCTCCTCCTCTTCCCCAGCTGCTTCCCCAGCTCCTAGAGGAGATGATGTTGCTGTTAAGCATCTTCAATTTGAATCGACTCCCAGTGAGTGAGTCTCTGCCATGCTCGAGCCCACTGTGGTAGTCACCCTGCAATCCATTTCACTGAGGGTCTTCCTCTCTTTTGCTGACCCCCTACTTTGCCCAGCATGGTGTCTTCACCCTGGGGGGGGGGGCATGATGATGGCTGGGTCACCGTCACAAGCCCAGCTGATGACCCAGGAACTTCTGTAGCCTTCCTCTTTAGAATTCGTTCAGCCTCCTGTGAACGGGCTAGGTGCTGGATAGACCCTCCCTGTATTATACACAGTGGATTCTGAGGGCACAGTGTGAGGGTAGAGGAGGGAGATGGGAACTTCAGAGGAGCAAGTAAAACCCTTTTATGTCCCCACCCTTTTGCACACACAGGATCTTGGTCCACAAGTCTCTCTCCTGTGCATCTGGGGAACGCCTTCCATCTCTGAAGTCTCAGTGCACATCATGCCTCTGTCAAGTCTTCCTTGGCTTCTAATCCCCTCCCTCTCAATTAATCCGTGCTCCTTCCTCTACCCTGTGAAGACTCCACATCTCTCCCAAGCTCTCCTCTCAGTGAGTTGCCTGAAGGTGGGGTTGGCGACTGTAGCCCCTGCCCCCAAAATGCTAGAGAGGGAGAGGCAGAAGGGTTTCAGAACGGCCTGGGGAGGGGATCAGAGGGCAGGTTTGTGGAGCAAGGAGGAGGAGCCTTGGGGGCATGCAGGGACGTGGTGGGGGGAGAGCCTGGGGGCGGGGCTGAGGCTTCTGCGGAGGCTAAGCGGAGGCAGATGGAACAAGGGGGCACAGACCAGTTAAACAAGGAGAAAGGCCAAACCTCTTCTAACGGAAAAGGAAAATGAAATCAGAATGAAAATTGATGAGGCGGAGAGAAAAGGAGACTCGTTTCATCAGCAGGTTTGCCAGATGAAGCTCAGAGATAAATCACGGGCGGAAGGAGCCTTGGTCCCGCGCGGGGCGCGCTGCCACCTCCCTCTGTCAGCTGTCTCGGGCAGGCTGCGAGATAAATGGCTGCAGCTGAGGCCCTGGTGCTGGTTTTTTTCACCCCCAACTGCAGTGAGAATGGCCTGTCAGTCCTCACAGCCTCTGCTGGGCCTACCCAGCCACTGGCTCACTTGTCCCTCTTGCAGCCCTCCTTACCCACGCCCTCCTGGACGGGTCTTTGCCTGGGCAGCCCCTCTGAGCCCCTTCCCTCCCAGCTAGCTCTGGGCCAGGCCTGGGGACAGCATTTCTCAGGAACCCAATCCTTCAGTTAGCTTCTGGTGTCAGGGCTGGGAGTTGTGGCCAGCAGAGCAGGGCACTACTGGGTTCTCTTCCTAGCTTTGAGACAAACACTGGCTTCTGTCACCTTACTTCTCTGGGCCTTAGCTTTTTCATCTGTGAAAATTAAGAGTCTGGGGCTATAGCACAGGTTCTCAGGGTGGTCTCTGGGCCAGCAACTTCAGCTTCTCTAGAAAGGTCGGAAATGCAGACTGGTAGGCCCACCCCAGAACTCCGGGGCCAGAGGGGTGGGGCCCAGCCATCTGGGTTTAACCAGGTCATTCTGATGCATGCTCAAGTCTTTAAAGCCCCCTCTGGCTAAGGTGGTTGTTGTTATTAGGTGCCACTGAGTATGACTCATAGCGACCTTATGAACAATAGATCTGAACCTTGTTCTATTCTGTGCCATCCTCACTGTCCTGACACAGGAGAGCCCATTGCAGCAGTCACCGTGTCAATTCACCTAGTTGAAGGTCATCCTCTTCATTGGCGCCCTCCACCCTTTCCAGCATCATGTCCTTCTCCAAGGAATAACACCTCCTAGCAACAAGCCCTAGTTAAGGTTAGCTAAGGTTAGAATTCTATAAGCCATGAACCAACCCCCCTAGAAATGAATTAAAACTGTACATAGTCTCTGACAGCTGCCTTAGAAGGTCCTGGTGGTACAAAGATGGTTAAGTGCTCAGCCACTAATGGAAAGGTTGGCTGTTCAAATCCATTCAGAGACAAGACCTGGTGAAAAAAAATAAGCTATGAAAACTGTTCTGCTATGCACAGTTCTGCTCTGATGCACAGGGGCCAGTGTGGAGAGGATCTGATGCCCACTGCTTTATGGTGATCCTACCGGAGAAGATCTAATTATTCCAGGCCCCATCTAGTCCCTCATCTCTGCCCTGACCAGGAGGAGGCTCTTCATTCAAGTATTAACATGGCCCCAGTTGTATACGAGGCACTGTGTTGAGCTAGGAGTGACAGCGAGGCAGTCACAGGCAGAGATAACTACAAGAGTAATAAAAGTGCCACAGCAGGGTTTGCCAAGGCAAGAGGCAGGGCGACACAACCTAGAACTGAGAATGTGATCTTGCCCTTTTCAGAGGATTGAGAAAAATCCACAGAAGACACAGTGATGGTTACAAAACTCTGTAAATTTACTTTAAAAAATCACTGGTTTATACACTTAAAAGAGGTGAATCTTTTGGTGCCTATTTCATTAAAGTTGATGTGTTTGGGATTTTTTTTTTAAAACTTGCAAGGAAATGTTGCCTGGATGCTCAGATGGTAGGAGCCATTCTACAGAGATTGGGGACATGGGGGTAAAGACGGCATAGTGGTTAAAGCATTTGGCTGCTAATCTAAAGTTGAGTGGTTCAAACCCACCAGATGATCCTTGGGAGGACGATGTGGCAATCTGCTTCCACGTAGAATTACAACCATGGATATCTAATGAGGCAATTCTACTGGGTCCTACAGGGCCACGAGAAGTCAGGACTGGCTTGATGGCAGTGGGGTGGGGTGGGTTTTTTGTTTTGTTTCATTTTAGCAAAGGACTATTGTTGCTGTTATGTGCTATTGAGAGTCTCCTGTGACTCATAGCGACCCTCTGGACAACAGCTCTGAAGTCTGCCCTGTCCTGAGCCAGTCGCACAGACTCCGACACACCTACCCCCATTATCCCAGTTACTGTGTCAACCCATCTCATCTGGGGTTTTCCTCTCCTGTTCTGTCCCTCCACCCGTCTGAACATGATGTTCTTCTCCAAGGACGGGTCCCTCTTACCCACATGCCCAAATACACCTTATCCATGATCCTATGTGATTCTCACATTTTCCCTGTGACATCAAAGGTGCTTTTACCCCTATTTTTTAAATTTAATTTTAATGAAAGTTTACAGAGACTTAGGGGTTTCCAGTCATTGTTGCCTTTTTCTCCCTGCCCACTCCCCCCTGCCCCAAATTCACTCTTCTCCTTGAAAAGTAAAACTCTTTCCTTGCCATGCACTATTTTAATGGAAAGGAAACCGGTAGTCAGAGATAATAAGTGATTTGCCCATGATGAGAGAGTAGACAAATAATGGAATTAAAAGCTAGAAAGAAGTCTCCTAGTCTAGTCCTTAGTCCCTAAATGGTAATCGACCCTCAGCAACACCAGCTGTAGTGGAGTTGCCTCTGATTCACGGCCCCCTCAGATGTGTCCGCACAGGACGGTGCTCTGCAGGGTGTTCAGTGGTGGGGTGGGGCTTTTTTGGAAGTAGATCACCAGTCCTTTTTCCTCAAATGCCTCTGGGTGGACTGGACTCTTTGACGTTCTAGTTAGCAACTCAGCATGTTAATAATTTACATCACCCACGGACTCCAATGACAGCTTGCGTAGCCACGATTTGAGCACTGTTCATAAGCCAGGCCTTGAGCTACATGCCTGAATTGAGTGGTATTGATTAATAATGCTCACAATAACGCTGATACTGGTATTCTTAACCCCACCCCATAGACATGAGCAGTTAGGTCCTTGGTCCAAAAAACATTCAGTGCTGAACCTGGTTTTGGCTGTCATGAAAGCCTATGCTTGAAACCTTCATCCCCCCATCCCCTCACTCTCCTTCAGCCTCCATTCCCCAGTTCTCCTGGTCTTCAGCCCCAGGATGGGATGCAGGAGCTGCCGGTGGCTCCCTTTAGTGACTCCCTTTATGCTCCTGTGGGCTGGGCAACCCTCAAAGAGAGAAACTGGCCTCTGGCCTGAGTTGTGCAGCATCTCCTCCTTTCCCATGTGGCAGAAGCCCTCTGTCCTCCAAGCCCACTTAGACATGGGGAGCCCAGTACCCCCACCAGAGGACTGGTCCAGTGGATGGAGATGCTTCTGTCTCTGATCAATAACAGGCATAATTCAGTGACTGCGGCAAGTACAAAGGAGTGTAGGTTAAATCAATATTTAGAAGCCTCAAAATTAAACTAATTAAGAGCAAGCCTTAATGATTTTTACTGTCTGGAAATAAAAAAGACAAAAAGCCCGCCTATATTTCATGAAGTCTACCTTCTAGCGTATATTAATTTGAGAAGAGTAGAGAAAGGAAGAGTGCTCCCAGCTGGCCGCAGTTTCTACAGCCGGAGAAGGAAGTGCATGGGCCATAGGGGAGTGAAGAAGGGTCTGGGAGTGGTGAGTCAGGGCCCTGACTGTTATTATCAAGTCCAATCTGACTCACGGCAGATTAGAATTGATTCACTGCCAGTGCTGTGCTCTCCTGGACGCAGACCACCAGGCCTTCCTTCGGAGGCACTTCTCGGTGGGTTCAAACTGTCCACCTTTTGGCTAGTACTGTGGACCCACCCACTCAAGAATAAGTCCTCAACCTTCAGGACCTTCCGTTTTCTTCTCTGAAAAATAGAGATAAGACTAGCACCTCTCTCCCCCTTTGTTTAACAGATCTGTGGTGAGCATGAAATATGCACTATGAGCTGTAAGTGCTACATAAATCTCACCTCGGCTCATTGTTTGTGGAAAGAATCTGGGAAGGGACTCAGGAGCCATCTGCTAGATGGGCAGGAAGTCCCCCCCTCCCCAAGACCTAACCCAGCATGGGTTCTGACTCATCTTGACTTTATGCATGAGGGTAGAACAGGCCCATGGGTTGCCAAGGCCGGAACTCTTTACAGAAGCAGTGCCACATCCTGTTCTCTGAGTGCTCGATGGGGCTCACACTACCAACCTTTCAGTTCACAGATCTGTGCTTTAACCGCAGCCCCACCATGGCTTTAACAACCCACAGGGTGGCTTCAAAGACCACAAATGTGAGGTCACTCTGGCTCACTACAGATACACAAGGAAGGACCTTTTTTTTCTATAAAAAAGTTATTATTAATAGGAGATTTCTCTCTGTTGCTCTAGTTTTCTCATCTGCAAAAGGAAAGGCTTAGATGGCATGATTTTAAAGGCATTGTTTAGCATTAACCTCCAGGTTAATTCTAAAAGAGAAAAAGTAGTATGTTTAGCAGTACCAACCACGTGCTCATCCTTCAACCTCTCTCTGCAGCCCTGTACAGCTCCAAGGGGTGCCAGTATGCACTGTAGAGACTGGTGTGCTGGGGCTTTGATCCTGTGGGGCGGTGAACTTTGCAAAGACCAGAGTGTTTTTCTTCTGCCCTCCCCAAAGCTTACCAGGCATGAAGGCAAGAGGAAAGCACACAGGCAGCAAACAAAATCTCTATCGATCATGAGATGGCTGGCATTCTAAATCCAGCTGGCTCCCAGAACTGCTCCTCTTAAATAAATGTTCCTAATGATCCACTCGGACTCAATACTGGAGCTTTGCCTTGTTAAACGGCCATGGACCAGGGCAGCTGAACATGGAGCTCCAGCCACCCTATTGGAGCCTCTTCAGTGGCTCCAGATGGGGAGAAGGTTCCCACGTGGCCACTCAGCAACTCAGAAAGAGCTGCACCCTGCAGCAGTGGGGTTCCCAGGGAAACCAACCCCGCTGCCCTGGGACAACAAATACTCTTCCAGGTGGGTATCGACATGGCTGAGGAACATGTTTGCACATCACCCTCCCAGGGAAGGGCAGCCTCAGCAGCACCGCCAGTCACTTCCCCTGGCTTCACCATATCTCTACCAATGTCAGAATCTCTGGGTGGTACATTAAGGCACCTGGATGCTAGCAGAAGGCTGGAGGTTTGAGTCTACTCAGGGATATCTCAAGAAGCAAGCAAGCAAGCAAGACAAAACCCCCTCACTACAGTCAACTTTTAAAACACCTCCAGCCATTCCAAGCTCTAGAGCACACAGTTCTACTCTGATCCGCATGGGGTAACCTTGATTTGGGGGTGACTTGATGACAACTGTTTCTATGGACATCACCAGCTACCTGGGTGCCACCTTCACTGCCCTGAGCTGTGACTGTTGGCATCCCCACCCCTCTGATTCACATGACCATCACCACACATCACTCATACTACCAGCATCATTTCTGCAGCTGCAGCCACAACTCTGGTGTCACAGGAATTCTAAACACCACAAGAAATGTCCTTATGTTATTGCTATGACAGGAACAGAATCTGGAACTGAGAAAGATCTTCCCTCTGAAAAAAAGAGAGGCAAATCAAAACCACAATGAGGTAACATCTCACTCTAATTGTTGTTAGGCCCAAACAAGGGGGTCAGGGGAGAGACAAAGAATTCAAATGCTGAGAAGAAGAGCAAACGGTCTTGCCTGCCTAGCTGAACTACCATATATCATGGTAGAATGTAACTCCCTTTCTTCCTTAAAGACGTTGTATAAAAACCCTCCCCAATTCCCTCAAGGTTGCAAATTCTCTGCTCTGCTTCTTCAGAACAGAAAATCTTTCCCAGGTGCTCCCTTGTAATAAAAGTTTTAACTTTAGACTTTATCTCTCATTTGCTGACTTCTTTTTTAGCTATGCCACTCAATATATTGGTGCCGAAACCCGGGAGTCTCAGGAGCAGAAGAAAGCTATAGATAGCGTGAGCGTCCTCAGTGTGATCACAGCCCAAGAGAAATGCCTGGAATTTCTGGCTGAACTTCTGACACAGAGCTGCGATTTTTGGATATGTGCAGACAGAAGTTCTGTGGAACAGATCTGGCTTCTCATGGGAGTTCACAATATCTGAACTGGAAGTCTTAAAAGCCCTGGAATGGAGGAGTAGAGGCTTAAAATACTTGGAAGTCAATTTGGTCTAGCTTTAGGGGCCTCCAGGAAAAGGGGAGGGAGAATACAGAGATCAGATAGACAAAGGGGGCAGAGATCTGATCAGCAACTGCACACACAGAGCAGGGGAGAAGGAGAGCAGCAGGACTTTTTGTTACTATTCAAGCATCTCAGCCATGCATGGGCTGGTTCAGGAGAGAGTAAGGTGTGCCAGCACTCTCCTTGAGTCAGGGGCACAGTACCTTAACTCTTCTGCCAGGTTTCTCACACCATCCATGTTAAGTTAGTGGACTTAAGGAAGGAATCAGAAGAGAGAAAGCTTAACACAGCTTTATTAAAGGGGGGGGCGACAGTGGAGCTCCCAGGTAAGGTTCCTCATTCTAGAGATGCAGAATGGGGAAGTCACACCTTCAAGGGTATCAGGGAGGGTTTTTATAACAGAGTCTTTAGGGAAGGAGGGGAGATAGGGAGGCATATTCCACTGTGATTTATGGTGGTTCACCTGTTAGCTCAGCCAGGCAACCAAGGCTGTTTGCTTTTTTTTTCAGCATTTGAATTTTGTTCTCCCCCTGGTCCCCTTGTCTGGGCCTAAGAGTAGCAGTGGCAAAGTTTAACAAGACAGAAAATAATAAATTTTGGAGAGGATGTCGTGAGACAGGAATTTTAAACATTGTTGGTGGGACGGTAAAACAGTATAATCACTCTGGAAGACAGGCACTTCCTCAAAAAGCTGAAATTCCATTTGACTTGGAATTCCATTCCATTGCTTGGAATACACCCCGAGAAAATAAGAACAGGCACAAATGGAGACTTGAACACCAATGTTCATAGCAGCATTAGTCACCATCATAAGAACATGGAAACATCCCAAATGTCTAACCACAATCAAATGGATTGACAAATTATGGTTCATTCACATGATGGAATACTATGCAGCACACAGAAGCAATGATTTTGTAAATTACTACCTAACTGGGAGGGACTGGAGAACATTTTGCCAAGTGAATGAAGTCAGTCCCATAAGGACAAATACGGTATAAAACCATTATTATAGAAGACCTCAGTCTGTATGAGGATCCAAGGGGGGAGAGGAGGGGACAGAAGGTTAAGGCTGGGAAGGAGGGTGGGGGGGTGTGGAGGTTAATCCTAGGGTCACACAATTTGATTGGTGGAGGGACGGGTGGGTAAAGGAAATGGGAAAGAGCCAGTGTGAAAAATGATGTACACAAACTTTGTAAGTAAACCAGTAGAAAATAAAAATGTTATCTATCACTCTATCTTTAATCTTGCCTTTGGATGATACACAGGAGGTGGTACTGTTTTGTTGTCAGGTGCCGACCCCGTGCGACAGAAGGAAACCCTGCCTGCCTCCAGGCCACCCTCCCAATGTGTGGCACTTGAGCTCACTGTTGCAGCTCTGGCATCGATCCATCTTTTTAAGGGTCCTCCTCTTTCATTCACCCTCAACTCTTAGCATTGTCCACAGAGGGTTAAGCTGCTAACCCAAAGGCCATGCCTCTATGGTAGTTCGAATCCACTGACAGCTCTAAGGGAGAAAGGTGGGCAATCTTTACTCGTGCGATTTACAACCTTGGAAACCCAGTAAGAGTGTCAGCTATGAGTTGGTTTGACTTTCTGGCAATGAATTTTTTTACTTTCCCAAGCATGGTAACTTTCTCCGGGGATTGGTCCCTCTCAGTAATATGAGCAGAGAAGACAGCTAATGCTAATAACATGACAACAAGTGGATGCAAAGCAACACAGAGGAGCACATTAAAAAAATAACCAGTTAAGAACTATCTATATGGGTTCAAAGTGACAGCAGCAACTCAAAAGATTCAATAGGAACCCAGGGGCAATGAGCTTATGTTAATGGGGGAGGAACAACTCAGAAAAACCGGGTGAGAATGGATGCCCCAATTCAAAGAACTGAGTGCCTCTAGTGGTGAGAAATGGTGATACAATTCCAAAGGCAAGAGGTTTGAATCCACCAGCTGCTCTGCAGGAGAAGGACGGATAATCTCTTGTGAGATTTGTTGTTTGTTTGTTGTTTAATGCCGTGCCATCGAGTCGTAGACGACTCATAGCGATCGTATGAACAAACGGCCTGAGCACTGTTTGTACATAGAGTTTCCGGAGGCAAGCCATTTTGGAAGTGGATGCTGCTCCTGCTTACTGCCTCTTAAAACTAGCTAGAGAGTCAGCAGTTCTGACTCAATGACACTAAAAACAACAGACAAAACTCTCCATGTAGGAACTGTGGAATGAGTATATGTTTTGCATAGTCTCAACAACATAAAAAGAAAAACATGAATACACTCCCCTGCAAAAATTAAAAAAATACAGGCAAGGTCAGGAGGAACATTGAAGAAAGGTGAGGAGGAGTCTGTGACAGGGTGAAGCAGCATGGGTCCATGTGGCCAAGTGCTACCCTAGTCTGTTTGGGTGAAATACAGCCAGCCATTTGCTTCTCATTTTTTATATTATTTCAGAAATTATATGGGAAGATTTTTCACAATATACTGACACTGCTCTCCTGGACACTTCCTACAGAGGTGGTGGTCATCTCCTACAGGCATCCTGGCTGCCTTTGGGCCTCCAGAAAAGCTCAAGATTGTAAACAAGTACCAAAAAAGTCCATCCGGCACCAATCAGACCATCAAGGCAAAATGAAGTGTAACTGGTGCAAGCTCAGAGGTGCAGGGTGCAGAAAGGATTTAAGGGCCAGGCCTGGATGTCCGACACTGGTCACAGGAGCAACAAGAAAACAGCCCATGCTGCCCAGTGGCTACTACACGGTCCTGGTCCACAATGTCATGAAGCTGGTCCTGGTCCACAATGTCATGAAGCTGGAGATGCTGTTGATGTGCAAGAAATCCTACCACAGGGAGGGCGCTCACCACACCTCCTCCTAGATCAAAAAGTCATAGAGGAAAGAGCAGGGGAGCTGGCCCTCAGAGTCCCAAGCTCAATGCCAGGCTGTGCAGTAAAGAGAATAAAGACCTCTCACTTACAAGTTTTATTTGTGCGAGCAATGGTGGTGTGGTCCAGAGGGAGGCAGGCGCTGCAACCCAAGCGCCTCAGAGCCTCCTTGGTGGTTCAAGTTCCACCAGCAGCAATCTCCTCCCGTGCAATCTGCATACAGCCTTGCACACGTGCTGCAAGATCAGCTATGAGTCAGTTCTGACTCACGAGAACAAGAAAAGCATCAAAACAACAACAAAAATATACTGCTGCGTGGATTCCGTTCTAGACCAATGAAATACACTTCTGAAGGGTGAGATTCAAGCATGGTATTTAAAACAAAATGCCAGGATTTCCCCACCCCCCCGTGTGTATGTACGTTTTCTATAAAAAGAAAAACCAAACCTGTAAACAAAAATTGAACTCCACGGTTCTTCTGTGGATTCTGAAATACTTACGGCAAGGCATAATGATGTCCCTACTCCACCTCGAATTCACCAAAAATAAGATGGGTTAATAGGTGGAAAGAGAAATAGTTTGAAAGCGGGAGGTGTGATGTAGTCTCTTTGTTGTGACGTGCTGTCGAGCCCTGTTCATAAAGACCCTGCATATAGCAGAAGGTAGCACTGCCCAGGTCTGCAAACAGGCTCACGGTTATTGCTGGACTTGGGCTCACTGCTGCCGCCACTGGTCAATCCATCCTGCTGAGGGGCTTCCTCTTTTTCACTGAGCCAGTATACTGTACCAAGCATGTCCTTCTCCAGGGACTCTTGTTAGGTGCCATGGAGTTGACTGTGACTCACAGTGACCCTATGAACAGCAGGCCTGAGGCCTGCCCTATGCTGTGCCGTCCTCACCGACCCTGCTATACTCATGCCCATTGCTCCAGCCACTGTGCCAATCTATCTGGTCAAGGGTCTTCCTCTCTTTTGCTGACCCTCCCCCTTCTCAAGCACCTTTTGCAAGGACTGGCCTCTTCTGACACATGCCCAAAGCATGCTGGATGGAACTTCATCATCCTCCCCTCCAAGAAGCACCCTTGTTGCACCTTCTCCAAGATGTTTTTTTTTGACAACAGTCCAGGGACTAGTCCCTCCCACTATCGGGCTCCAAGCGTGTGAGATGAAGTCTCACCATTCTTTCTTTTTAAATCGGTTTGCAGAAGTCTCACCATTCTTGCTTCTAAGGAGCATTCTGGTTGCACTCCTTCCAAGACAGATTTGTTTGTTCTTTTATGAAAGGCTAAGGATGGAAACTAGGTGGTAGGAATATGTTGTTCGCTGTGAAATTCTCTCAACTCCGCTGCTCATGTTTGAAATTTTTCATAATAACACAATTTTTTTGGGGAAAAAAAATTAAATCCCTGAGTAGTTTTAATGTGAAGCCAGGGATGATAACCACTGTACCTAGAGGGGAAAAAAAATCTGTAAGCAAGTGTGTTCCTCTTGTGTTGACCCTTTAAATGCATTAGAGCACCAGTCCAGGGCTCCCCACCCCTCCCCGAGTGGGGCACACAAAGTGCCCCAGGGTAAGTGGAGGCAGCTGTTTGCAGCAGGAGACTGGGGGAGAGAACCCCATGGTCCAGGGCTGCCTCCCAGGGCCTGCTGTGTTAAAGGCTGCTGAGCTGACAACTCATAGCAACGCTATAAACAGATCAGAACCTTGCCCCACCCTGCGCCATTGTCACACTCCCCACCTCGTTCAAGCCCACACATCTTGTTGCTATGTGTCAGTGAGTCAACAATGGCTCATGGCAACCCTATGAACAACAGATCTGAGCCTTACCCTACCCTTGCAGGTCTTCACAATCCCTGATATGCTCAAACTAATTGTTACAGTGTTTCAATCCATCTTACTGAGGATTTCCCTCTCTTTCTCTGACCCCTCACCTTTCCCAGCAGGTAGCCCACCTCCTCAAAAAAAAAAAAAATATACATAAAAAAACCCAAACACTGCCATTGAGTTCATTCAACCCCGCATCACGACCCAACAGAATGAAGCAGAACTGCCCCACTGAGTTGTAAACTTTTACAGAAGCAGACTAGCCTCATCCAGCAGGGCGGGTTTGGGTTGAGCTAGGGGTTAGAACTACTCACCTACTGGTTAATAGCTAAGCACTTAGACGCGGCACCACCAGAACTCTTCACATGACCTCCCCGCGCGCCACTTCTAAAATTCCCGAGATAACATTTTCAGCCAGGATGAAATCCTTTCCCAGGAAACCCACACCACAGCCTGGCAAGCCCCGGAAGTGTGAGTGTGTCTATGTAGGGGGAGGATGGGCAGTGGGGGACACAGGAGGAAGGCCCGACCCCCACACTCATCTGTATGCTCCTCCACACCCCCGCCTGCCCTGTGAGGGGAGCGCCATGGCAACACCGTGCTCTTTAAACACTGGAGTTTGTGCTGCCATTGCAAAGCAGCATTAGGCAATTTAATTAAGGAGCTGGCAGCAGACAAACTTTGTGAGTTAAAGGCATTTTATTAAATCCCATTGTATTATGCAGCTCAGTTCCCCCTGGAGCTGCGTAGCTGGGGGAGGACAGAGGACAGTGTGCTCGGGTTTTCTTTTCCCGTCTCTGCGTTTTCTGGTTTCCCTCCTGCTTCATGAAAGCACTCAATGAATGTGAGGGGGGCGGACCACAACTAGGAACGCCTACTCTCCCGAGCCTGACCTACCCAGCAGGTCTTTGCATTTGGCCTGCAGGCGAAAACAGACCATAGACTCAGGAATATCATCACCAGCACTGACCACAGGTACTGCGGCTCTAAGAGCACTCCCACGTGGGTCATCTGAGGCCCAGCCATGCACGGGTGTGGCAAGGATTTGCAACAGTGCACTTCACATGCCAGGCACTAAACTCTGCGTGTCACATGCATCATCTCCCTGAGCTTTGCACATCCTTTGAGCAGAGGCGACTGGCATTCCCGTTTTACAGATAAGGAATCAGAGGCTACGGAAGGGAAGTAAGTTGTCCATCTTTTAAACAGTAACAGAGCCCAGAAGCAATCTTAAGCAGGCTGACTGAGGGGCTCCTATTTTAAAACCCTGGTCCCTACCTGGTACTCCTCACTGACGAAGGCCTTTTCCTACTGTGCCATCTTTAATGTTCCAGTCTGATTGCCCAGTTAGGAAAATAAGTCCAGGGAGAAGCTGAGGTCCCTTGAGGACCTTGACCTTTACCAGGCTTGAGAATGTGTAAATGTGTCCTATGTGGTTCCAAGCCACGCCCAGGCTCTGAGAACTTGCCAGAACATTCAGAGGAGCCAGCACAGCCTCCCTGCTCCCCACCTGGCTGGGACACTGAGCCAACTCTGATGTTGACCATCTCCTCTGAGGTCGGGTTGTTAGGTGTTGTGCTGTGGAGTCAAAACCAACCCATAGCTGACTCTTTTTTTTTTGTTTTGTTATTATTTTGTGTGCGTGTACCGTCAAATCAGATCTGACTGGTACAGGAGGAGATTGCCCCTCCTTCCCCCGCAGAGCATCTGGTGGATTCGAACCGTGCGCCTCTGGGACTGCAGTTGCAGCACCTTGCCACTAGGCCACCAGAGCTCCCTATAGCTGACTCTTGAGTGGGTTTTCAGAGGCAGTAAATTGCACAGGAGGAGACTGCCCATCCTTCTACAGAGCAGCTTGTGGATTCGAACCGCACGGCTTCAGGCTGGCAGTGCAGCTCCTTACTGCTAGCCACAAGAGCTCAGGAAGCTGGTTGAAATGACCACTGGAGGGATGTGGCTAGATGACAAGAGGGACTTCCCATCTAAGAGGGATGCTAAAACCAGAGAAGTGCCTTCTTGCCAAGAGACCTGGGGAGACTGTTGGGGCTGGGTGACATATCCTCTGTGCTGAGCAAAGCAGGACTTTGGACAAACCTCCACATACAGAAGCTGCCCATCTGCTTGTGGAGGGGCAGCTCACACACAGGCTCCTGCTCCCAGGATGAGTGGGAAAAGGTCTTCAGGGTTATTATTAGAAACAGCTATCCAAACTGATAGCTAATCTCATTAAGTACTGCCAGGCACTTGCCATTGATTATCCCATTTCATCCTCATACCACCTCTATTGTACCCACTATATAGATGAGAAATTGAGCCTGAAAGAAGTTTAGCTCATGCTCAAGGTCATACAGCCAAAAGGGCAAGAGCTAGCGCTCTTCACATTAAAAACATCACTATATCCCAAAGCCACCTACTGTTGTTGAGTTGGCTCTCTCTATAGAACAGAAGGAGAGCTCTCGTGGCCTAGTGGCAAGAAGCTGCACTGCAATCCCAGAGGTGTGTGGTTCGAGTCCACTAGATGCTCTGCTGGAGGAGAAACAATCTCATCCTGTACCAGTCAGATCCAATTTGACAACACGCACACAAGATAATTAAAAAAACAAAACAAAACAAAACCCAGAACTGACTGGCCCATAGACTTTCTGAAGCTATAACTCTTAACAGGGTCAGATTGTCATCATTTTTCCCCTCAGATAGGCTGGTGGGTCCTAACCTTTGAGTTAGTGGTTCAATGGGTAATCCACTGAATCCCCGAGTCTCTGTCTATGTAAGCTAACCACCATATATAACCGTTCTATGGAAATATAATCCACTTATCATAAAGTTCACAATCACACTATTCTAGTAAAAGGATTTTTAAGTTTGTCACCAAATTGAACTACATACTATTTGCATCTGAATGAAGGAGCAAGTTTCCTAAATGTGGAGGTCTTCCTCTTAGAACAGGGGCTGACGCAAAATTCAACCAGGAGTGTGGCAATGCCCAGCCCAGCAGCTTCAGGTCAGGAGGCAGGGAGGTATGTCATTCTCTCTCTTCTCTGGAAGTCCATCTTTGCACTTCCTCTATCGTCTTCCTCCTCTCCCACCAACCCCCAGGGCCTCCTGAGACTCTTCCTGGCTTTGAGATCTCCTCCACCCATCCCTACACTACTATAACTATCCTCATTCCTCCAGGGTTCACAGGATTTTCAAAGGCCTGTTATTTAAGAAGTATATGTCTGATCCTCCTTCCTACTCTGTCTTAATCTGGGAGTTCTATGAAAACCTGTCTACCATGGGCAACCCTTATGGCATCTGACACACTGGTGACACAGCTTTCAGTATCACAGCAACTCCAATTAACACCCTCGGTACCAGCAGTCAGGAAATAAGGAGACACACTGTACTGGGAAAATCTACAGCTAGGGATCTCTCCAAATTATTGAGGAGTAATGATGTCAGTTTGAGGACTAAAGCACACCTAATTCAGGTCATGGTCTTTTGAATCACTTGTTATACATCTGAGAGATGGACAATGAATAAAGATGACAGAAGAAGAACTGATGCCTTTGAGCTGTGGTGTTGGAGAAGAGTACTGAACATCCCACGGATGTGCAAGAGAATGAACAGGTATGTCTTGAAGAGGGTGCAACCGAAGTGCTCTTAGGAGGCAAGAATGATGAGGCTTCACCTCACATACTTTGGGCATGTCTAGGAGGTGTTAGTCCTTGGACAGGAACAAGGGTAGAGAGTTGGTGAAGAAGAGGAAGACCCTCATCCAGGTGGACTGACACAGTGACTGCTGCAGTGGGGCTCTTGTGTGTCAGGAAGTGTGAGGATGGTGCAGGATAGGACAGGATTCAGATCTGTTGTTCATAGGGTCACCATGAATTGTACTCAACGGCACCTAACAACAACCACCACCACCATCATCCATATCTACTTGCCCCACCTCAGAGGAGTCTGGTCACGGCTCTGATGCTCTCTCTCCAGGTGACCTAGACAGTGGTCATATGTGGAGGGCTATCCAGGGAGGACAAGCTGGCTGTAGGGGAGAATTCAGAGGGCCACCTTGAGTGATGCTCAGTTCTACACCTTGACCATGCAAATCTCCCAGGGCAGTTAGACATCTAGCTTGGACTGAATCTAGAGAGTTGTGCTGCTGGAGAAAAGTACTTAATATACCATGGACTGCCAAGAGACCAAACAGGTCTGTTCTCAAGAGGGTGAAACCAAGCTGCTCCTTGGAATCAAGGATTTTGAAGCTCTGTCTCACATACTTTGGGCACATGGCCAGTAGGGACCAGTCTTTGGAGAAGTACATCATTCTTGGAAGGGTGGAGGGTCAGCGCAGGAGAGGAAGACCCAGGATGAGATGGATTGATACAGTAACTGGGGCAGTGGGGGTAAGTGTGATGGAGAAAATGAGACTGACTCAGGACAGGGCAGGCTTCAGAGCTCTTGTACACAGGGTTGCTATGAGTCAAAACAACAACAACAACAACAGTGTAGGTAACAAAACATTTGAGTCTTGGAAAACTGAGGCCCAAAGAAAGGAAGCAGCTGAACCATAATTAAAAGTTGAAACATAATCCTCTTCACCCCTTGGTTATACACAGGCTCCCTCCCACCCCCCACACCCAGGAAGTTCCACCTCTTTCTTTTGAATTGCACCAGTCTCTGTGTTAAGGGAAGAGCCTTGTTAGCACAATGTGTCATGTGTTGGACTTCCAACTAAAAGGTTAGTAGTGTGAATCCACCAGTCATTCTCAAGTAAAAGGTTAGTAGTCATTCCATGGTAGAAAGATGGGCAGTTTCTTCCTATAACATTTTATAGCTTTGGGAATCCAGATGAGATGGATTGATACAGTGACTGGGGCAATGAGGGTAAGTGTGTCAGAGGCAGTGAGACTGGCCCAGGGCAGGGCAGGCTTCAGAGCTGCTGTACACAGGGTCGCTATGAGTTGTGATCAACTCATTGGCACCTAACAACAACAACAGCAGCAACAACAACAACAACAACAACAGCAACAACAACAACAATTTACCAGCTCTGGGACAATCTCACCGAGTCCTAGTTTTTTCTAATCTGTAAAATGAAGATAAGAGTATCTTCTACAAATTTTAATTTCAAAAACCCCCAAACCAAACTCTGTGCTGTCAAGTTTATTGCAACTCAAAGTGACCCTCGGTGAGGTTTCAGATGTTGTATATCTTAAGAAGAGCAAATTGCTTCATCTTCTGCAGGACTGGCTAGAGGATTCCTCTTTTACCAGGAGTTCAAATCCACCAGAGCAGCTAGTAGATCTGAATCACTAATCATTTCGTTAGTAGCCCGACATTGTGCAGGACCATTCATTGAGTGATTACTGTGTGTTGAGGATTTTAGCTGGTCTTTTTTTTTTGCAAAGCTTCTTTGTTACTTAGTCTAAAAACAGCCCTATGAGCATTGATTTTGTTAGCTGCTGTAGAGCTGCAAACATCTATATAACAGAACGAGACATCACTTGGTTCTACACCAGCTGTAAGGCTACCAATACACTGGAGCCCAGCGCTGAGTCAATCCATCTCACTGAAAGCGATCTTTATTTTAGGGGGAGGAGGAAGGAAGACTTTTCTTATTTCACAACTTTATAAGAGTAATAGCAGTGTATTGAAAGAGAAACAAAGGACCTTTCTACGATGATGGGACCGAAAGCAAAGAAGGAAGCCCCTGCCCCCTCCCAAAACGGAATCAAATCTAAGGCATTAAAGTTCAAGAAGGCAGTCCTGAAGGGCATCCACAACCAAAGAAAAAAGGAAGATCTAACACATCACCCACCTTCCAGCAGCCTAGGACGCTGAGATTCTGAAGGCAGCCCAAATACCCCCGGAAGAGCACCCCCAGGAGAAACAAGCTTGACCACTATGCCATCATCAAGTTTCCCCTAACCACTGAGTCAGCCATGAAGAAGACAGAAGATAACAACACACTTGTGTTCACTGTGGATGTCAAGACCAACAAGCACCAAATCAAACAAGGTGTAAAGAAGCTCTACAGTATTGATGTGGCCAAGTCAACACTTTGATTAGATTTGATGAGAGAAGAAGGCCTATGTTCGACTTGCTTCTTACTATGATGCTTTGGATGTTGCCAACAAATTTGGGATTATCTAAACTGAGCTTGGTCTTTTCTTCCTCCTCTTTGTAATGACCTTATGCATTCTCCCTGGATGATATTCTTGATATCCTCCACAGCTCATCTGGTCTTCACTCATTAGTGTTCAAAGCCTCAAATCTCTTCTGAGGTAGTTTTGAATTTCAGGAGGGATAGACTCAAGATAAAATTTTGGTTCCCGTGGATTTAATTTTCCTCAGTTTTAGCTTGAACTTGCATATGAGTAGTTGGTAGTTTGTTCCACAATCAGCACCAGGCCTAGTTTTCACAGCTAATATTGAGCTTCTCCAGTAATTCTTTCCACAGATGTAATCTATCTGATTCTTATGCATACCATCAGGTGAAATCCATATGTATAGCCTGTGTTTGTGTTTCTTATAAAATGTATTTGTAATGAATAATTCATTGATTGGGCAGAATTCTATCATTCTCTCTCTGGCTTCATTTCTGTCACCAAGTCCATGTTTTCCAACTAATGTTCCTTCTTCTCTGCTCCTAACTTTTGCGTTCCAGTCACCCATTATTATTAATGCATCTTGTTCAATCAATCTCTGGCTGCAAAAGTTGGTAGAAATCTTCTATTTCCTCCTCTTTGGCTCTGGTCATTGGTGCATATATTTAAACAATGTTAGTATTTACTGAACTTCCTTGTATGCATATGGATATTATCCCGTCACTCATAATACTGTGTTCTAAGATGGATCTAGAAATTACTTTTTTAACTATGGAAGCAAACCCATGGTACTAGGGATATTACAGTTAATGTCAGATGGATCTTGGCTGAAAGCAGAGAGTACCAGAGGAATGTCTGTGTTTCATTGACTATGCAAAGGCATTTGACTGTGTGGATCACAACAAACTGTGCTGACTCTGAGAAGAATGTGAATCCTAGAACACTTGATTGCGCTTATGCGAAGCCTATACTTGGACCAAGAGGCAGTCGTCAGAACAAAGCAAGGGAACACTGCATGGTTCAAAACTGGGAAGGTGTACACCTTGGATGTGCCCTAACTTCTCCACACTTTTTCAATATATACGCAGAACATATTATCCAGGAGGGTGGGCTCTAAGAGGACAAATGTGGCATCAAGATTGAAGGTAGACTCATCAACAATCTACATTATGCAGATGACCCAACTCTGCTTGCTGAAACTGAGGAGAACATGAAGCACTTGCTGCAGAAGGTCAAGAACTGCAACCTTCAATATGGGCTGAAGCTCATATCAAGAAAACAAAGATCATGATAGATGGTAAAGAGATTGAGATTGTTCACAGCTTTAGTTTGCTTAGCTCCACAGTCAACACTCTTGGTACCGGCAGCCAGGAAATTAAAAGACAAATTGCATTGGGAAAGTCTGCTGTCAGAGACCTCTCCAAAGTACTGAAGAGCAACAATGTCAGTCTGGAGACTAAGGTGCGCCTGATCCAGGCCAAAGTCTTTACAAGTACTTGCTATGCATCAGAAAGCTGTACAATGACTAGGGATGATAGGAGAATTGATGCCTTTAAGCCATGGTGCTGGGGAAGAGTATTGAATATATCATGGGCTGCTAGAAGAAAAAACCGGTTCATCCTAGAGAGGGTGAAGCCAGGCTGCTCCTTGGAGGTAAGGATTCTGAAGCTTTGTCTGACATACTTTGGACATGTAGCAAGGTGGCGCCAATGCTTGTAGATGGATGTCATACTTGAGAGGGTGGAGGGACAGTGCACGAGAGGAATACTTGATGAGGTGGATTGATTCAGTGACTGGGGTAATAGGGGTAGGTGTGTCAGAGACAATAAAATTGGCACAGGATAGAGCAGGGTTTAGGGCTGCTGCACATAGGGTCGTTATGAGTCGCAGGTGACTTGATGGCACATAACACCACCAACAAAGTGAGTTCAGTTGGCTAATTCTAAATACAAATTTTTCTCACTCCTTCCCCCCAATAAAGAAAGAGAGAGAGAGAGAAAGGCTCAGGGAAGTTAAGCAATTTAACTGAGGTCACAAAGCTAGTACACGTGGAAGCCAGAACTCAAGTTTAGCACTGACCAAGGTTCATTCTTTCTTTATAAACCCTTCATTTTTTCTTTATAAAAATTGTGATAACACATACATAACACATTAAGAATAAAATTCAGTGACATTACCCCAGTGATGGAATCAATCCATCTCATCTGGGGACTTCCTCTCCTGCACTGTCTGTCCACCCTCCCAAGCAAGACATCCCTCTCCAAGGATTGGTCCCTCCTTATAACATGTCCAAAGTATGTAAAACGAAGTTTCAGAATCCTTGCCTCCAAGGAGCAGCCTGGCTTCACCCTCTCTAGGATGAATCTGTTTGTTCTCCTAGCAGTCCACGATATATTCAATACTCTTCTTCAGCACCACAGCTCAAAGGCATCAACTCTCCTTCTGTCATCTCTAGTCACTGTCCAGCTTTCTGATGCATAGCAAATAATGGCAAAGCCAATGGCCTGTAAAGTGCACCTTAGTCTCCAGACTGACATCGTTGTCCCGCTGTTCATTTCCTAAACATCGTCGTCACCCTAGACAGAAACCCTGTCCTCGTTACGCCATGACTTCCCATGGAAACCCTCACTCCTAACTCCCACACCAACTGCCTGGCTGGGAAGGGCTAGGTAAAGATTAGTAAACTGCTTCGTAGGCAGAAAAGACCCCAAACACAGCATCCTCACCCCCTCGGCCCCAACTTGCCCGGCTCAGGTGAAATTGGTGAGTTTTTCTCCAGTCAGATAAGAAAAAGGGCCAAACCTCCCCCCTAAGCCAGCTCCAGAGGCCACATCCTCCTCTCTGTGGGGAGCAACTAGGGTTGCACACGTGTGTAAATAGGAATGTGTGATCCTGTGAGTGTGTGTGATCGTACGTGTGTGTGTGACTGTGTGCGACCCCCAGTATGTGAATAGGTGGTCACGTGTGAGTACGTGTTTGTCACGTGTGTGAGCATGCATGTGATCTTGTGTGTGTGACCACCTGTGAGTTACCATGAAGGTGTGACTGTGACCTTGTATGTGAACAGGTGGTCATGTGTGTATGTGACTGGATGTGTCACACGTGTGAGCACGTATGTGATCTTGTGCGTGTGTGGCCACATGTGATGGCGTGTGTGCGCACGGCTGTGTGACTGTGTGTGGCCCTATTGGAGTGTGTGTGTGACCCCATGTGTGCATGCGTGTGGCTGTGCGCATGCCCACGTGAGCATGTGTAGGAGGGGTACAGGCAGAAGGGCAGGGCTCCCCAGCGGGTGGAAACGGATTGGCGGTCGAGGCCTTGGGGCCTGCATTTTGCCAGCGCTTGCTCTCCTGGGCACAAGGCCCAAATGACGCCAGATCATTTTCACAGCCATTTTCCCAGAGAATTAACATGGGGAACATTCTCCTTAGTAATAATGATAAAAATAATAATAATTAACACGGCTGTAGCTTATATTTCTCCAGTGCCTCTCTCCCTAAGCCTCAAAACTGAGCAAATAGCAAATCTGGTGCCTTTATAGCTGTCCCTCCAGGGTGGGAAAGCCTGAGGCGCTGCCAGCTTTCTCCCCTCCTGCTGGAGGCAGGTGCTGGGGTACACAGATCTGTCCCAGGAGCTGGCCAGGAGCACCCCCACCAGGCACTCACCTGTCTTCCCTGTCCCAGTCCCTTCATGTCCTGGGTACATCTGCACCCAGATAGTCAGGTAAGGAAGGGGGGGGTGTCTGCTCTGCCCACCCCATCTCCAAACACCTCGATGCTCCCACACAGCCAGCTCGGCCTCAGGGGGCCTCCTCTTGTGCCACTTCCTACAGGTCTGGTCCCTGCATAGGACAGCTGATGGCTTCCTTGGTCCCAGCCAGGAGTCATTATGCACCAAATGTCTAGTTTAAACAAGTGATTAGGCAGCTTGATTAGGAGCGCACGTGCTTCCCGCCAGGAAGGGGCAGGAACTTCCAGAGGTGTGAGGGGGGAGAGGAAGAAGTGGCCTCACAGCCAGATCCATGTATGGTGCAGCCCCTGAGGATTCTGGGAGCCAGTGTCCTCAGTGTGCCCAGGGCCAGACAAGTTCAAAGCCCGAGTGCACTCCTGATTGTCCAGGTAGCCGACCTGCGCATCATGGACATGAAGCCCATACCGGTTAAAAATGATAACCCAGAGCTCTCATTGTGCCCAGTGGCTTGAACCTCTCCACACAGTGTTGCTGATACTCTCTTGAGAAATCATGTCTGGGTCCCAGTTCCATTTCCTTTGCTTTCTCCAGGAGCTGCAGGACAGGAGTGAGGTCAGAGTGAGAGACACAGTCACGAATTAAGTGTTAAGAAGCTTAGACTCTGGCATCTCCAGAGAGAAAGCCCTGGACAAGCCTGCAGGTAGATTTCAGAGGCGGGGAACCACTGCTGTCAAGCTGATTCAAACGTGTCACAGTAGAATTGGGCTCATGGAGTATTCTATCGTTGTTGTGTGCTGTGGAGCTGGAACTGACTGAAAACTGACCCTCCGGTGGGTTTACTGAGGCTGAAAACAGCACAGGAGGAGACTGTCTAACTTTCCCCCACAAAGCAGCTGGAGGATTTGAATGGCATGCCGGTGGGTTGGAATACAACCTCTTATAACCAGCGTCCCTCAAGAGTTTTCAATGGTAGGTAAACAGGTCTTTCCTCTGTGGTGCTTCTGGGTGGACTTGAACTCCCAACTTTTAAGTTCGTGGACAAGCACAATAAGCATCTGCATCAATGAGGGACTCCTTAGAATCTGCAAACTGCTTGAAGTTGTATGCAAAGCCATGTGTGTGTGTGCATGTATGTGTGCACGTCCACAGGGTGTACAGGTGCACTTCCTGGAGAAGATCCACTGCTTTGATCAGATTCTCAGCAGGGCCCATGACCCTGTGAATGTTAAGGAGCCCTGCTCTATTCCTTGATTGGTTCTGATGATGAGCTGGCCTCTTTCCATAGAGATGACTTCATCTTCTGAAGCTCAGGGTAAGCGCTGAGGCCTGAATTCCACCTGCTTGGAGGTGTGGGGCTAGGACGAGTTTGGAGCATGCCGCTGACGCCGAGCTGTGACAGGGAGCCGGTGCCAGGCAGAACCCCAGCCGCTTCTAATCCAGAGGCAGTGATGAAGTACCTTCCTCATCACCTCATTTTTCCCATTGTGACAACCCCGTATCTACTGTTCCCTGTCACCCTGGTGACAGCCTTCTAATGATGAAGGCAGCATCATTGTCATATAAATTCCTCCAGAACCCTAGAGCTAGGCGGAAATATGCCTAAGAAAGCTCGGGCCCAAATGCTCAGCCCAGCATAGTGGGATGGATATAAAACCTTTAGTATAAAAGACCAGAATTCAAATCAAACCTCTGCCTCTTGCTAGTTGTGTGACCTTGAACAAAAGACTTAACCTCTCAGAGTATCAGTTGTTGTAACTGTGAAATAAGAACAATAACCTTTGAAGATTAAAATAAGGTAACACTGACAAAGAATCTGGCCCGGTGCCCGTCATACAGCAGACACTCAATAGATGAGTTCTCTTTCCCAACAGGCATGGAGGGACATGCACTCCAACACCCAATGGCTGCATCTCTGTAACAGCAGAGAGAGGGAACTCTAGAGGAACTACTGTTTGCTGAGATATAAATAGCAGACAGCTGATACAGAACACAGATTCTACCACCCTTCCTGGCCTGCCTGGGTCCGTTTCCTCCCTGAATCTTCCATTATGGTATCTTTCCTGATATCCCAGTGGCCACGGTAACCTATGAACCTTCTATCCCTATCAGGTGGTTTACACTCTCTCTTCTTCTTTACCACCCACTGGTTCTAGAAATCTTTTTATTTATTATTTTTTTTTTGGTGGTGATCGTGCTTTTATACACACACACACACACACACACGTACAGATGGTTGTGTGTGTGTATATATAAAACATTTGCTAATCCAACAATTTTTACATGTACAACCAAGTGGCATTGGATACATTTATCATGTGCAACCATCACTATCCTCCTTTTCCAAAGGATTTCTCTGCTAATGACAGAAACGTCAGTGTTCCCAACCTAAGATGCCCCATTGCCCCTTCCTTTCTTCCTTTATTGTATAGTGAGGTACCATCAAGTCAATTTTTGAGTCACAGAGATCCCACGTGACACAGTAAAACTGTCCCCACAGGTCACCATGTCTTTCTCCTATACAACTGTCCCCACAGGTCACCATGTCTTTCTCCTATACAGCTGCTGGGTGGGCTTGAACAAAGAACCTTTGAGTTTACAACCAAATGCTTAACCACTGAGCCACTAGAGCTCTTCCCCATCCCTGGTCACTAGTGATAACCTTTGGTAGCTCTACATTTGCAGATCTATATACATGGGATCATGTATTTGTCCTTTTGCGCCATTTCTCTTGTAGATGAGCGAGATCAGTCAAAACTCCCATGAACTTTCAACCAAAGGGCAGCTGATCCCTGGCCATCCCTCTCTCCGTCCCTCTGTGCCCACCTCACCCCTCCTGCCCTCCCCTCCCTCTCCTTTCTGGGCTGTTTTTTTTCTACTTTCAGGTTCTTGTACCTGTTGTTCTGGAACATCCTCCATTCTCTGCCTGGGAAACTCCTAATAACCCTCCAAGCTCAACCGCCATCTCCTTTGAGACACCAGCCCTCTCTTCTTTTGTTCCCTAGTATTGACCCCAGGTTCCAGCAGCTGTTGAGTCTCTGCCTCCCTAGATGAGCTTCTAGCGAGCCGGGTTGTGCCTCTGCTGCCCTGGCAGCCCCTTTGCCTTGCACAGGGCCTGACATATGGCCAGTGCTCAGTACTGTGGGTTGGAGTCAAAGAATAAAACAGTGTGAGTCCCAATGTTGGCAGTTGGTCCTCATAACAGAAGGTTTCCTGTAAAGATGTCACGTCAAGGATGGTGAACTTGGGTCCTGCTGGAGTTGATCTAACCAGCTGCGTGTCTAGACATACAGGAGGGGAATGGTTAGAGGGATGGTGTGCTCTTCCCATCTGGATGCTGCATTTGTAAACTCAAAGACACAGGGCAGGCCAGAGGGACAGAGGGCTCTGCCAATCAACCCACAAACCTTCTCCATCGTGCACCTGCACAGGGAGAGGGAGAGGTGGGGAGGTGAGGAAGGGAACGAATCATACACACTGACAGTGTAAGGTCGAAACCATTTTACAAAAGTAGGAAATAAGGCTCAAAGCTGACATATTTGCCCAAGAATCCAGGAAGTTGCACGGAGCGAAATGTAAAACCCGGTTTGTCCTCGCCTGAAGTAAGAAGTCTTTGCTTGCAAGGTGCCACTTTCTGTAGACATCACAACATAGTACATGGCGGGAGGTACGGGCACAGGCAAAGGTTCACTTTAAAGAACTCTGTGCATGTGTGTGTTTGTGTGTTGTTGTTGCTGTTGTTGTGTACCATCGAGTTAGAGCCGACCCATAGCTGATCCTCCAGAGGGTTTTCAGAGGCAGTGTTACCTCACAGGAGGAGATTTCTAATCCTTCTCCCAAGGAGCAGCTGGCAGATTGGAACCACGTGCCTTTGCGATTGCAGTGCAGCTTCTTACCACGAGCACCACGGAGTGTTCTGTATTTTTTACGTATGGCAAGGAGAATGGATGGAGGATGCGTAAACCAGCTGCCTGGGTGGTGTCCACCAGCCTCTCCTCTAACATATCTGGATGTGACTTTAATGAATAGTGTCATGTTGGGGGTTCAAGGTTATTGAGGGTTAAGGTTAAAGCTCCTTGCCACTTCATGTCATCTCATATGATCAGCCTGGCGAATCCACGGAGAAGGTATTACTCCCTTCATTTATGGATGAGGACACTTAGGGCTCGCTCTCCTAGCACAGTGATTTCTATCTTCAACACAGGAAAGACCAAGGAGGATTGAGCCATCCTGCCATGCTTGACAACTTGTATTACCTGGTCAAACATCAACCCCAACTGTGGGGAAAAGACAAGAGGAAAAAAGCAAGAGGGGAGTTTCCCCATGGCAAGAAAAGAAGAGGGGTTCCAGACACAGGGCTGAGAGGAGGGGGAAGTGCTGGGAGTCACCGAACCAGCCCACCTCATCAGAAATACGTGCGCAGAAAAATCTCAGAATTATTTTCATACTTTCTGGAGTACTGTGTGTGTTGTTTTATTTTTAGTAAATGTTCTGTTCAGATAATCTACTCTTGTACTGTTTGATAAAATGGAAAGAAAAAAAGGGGCTGGAGGCATTTGGGTTAGTAGAGTTAGGGGGTGCCAAGGGGACACAAGCCAAGGTGGCAGGATGTGGAACAAACAGAGGTGCTGGGGGAGGCGGTACAGGGGAGGAAGAGAAGGCGTAGAGGAAGAGGGGGAAGAGGTGAGGGGGAAGAGAGTAATTACATGGAGGGAAGAAAGCCTGGAAGGCAGGTGGATTATCTCCCTTCGACATGAGCTGTTTCGGGACCAGGCACCATGCACAGGCAAGCCCAAGTGCTTGGTCGCAGAGCCAGGCAGCGTCCTCACACTTCTGCACAGGTGGCAGCCACCTCCATGTAGGTGTCTGAGGGGGCATCGCCTGCAGGGACAGAGTCTAACTCCAGTCAAAAAGGAAAAAAGAGTTTGTTTGTTTGTTTGTTTGTTTTTTAAAAGTGGCTTAGGGAGTTAAGAGGAAAAGGCAGACCTGGAGGGCCTGGCCTGGCAGGGTTAATGGTTCCCTTCCTTTAAGAGAGATTTCATGCCACACTGAATAAATAAAATACACACAAGAGCACAAAGACGGGCTCCACAGTATATTAGACAGCACCACAGCGTTCCCGGCATCTGTCAGCCACCATCAGGGTGACTGATGACTTATCAAAAGCCACTCTGACATTTCCAAATGAGATGTTTTGATAGAGGTGCCATTCAACGGGGCCAAAAAAGCCCAGATAGAACTTGAATGTAAATGAGGAACATTTGTCACCTTTGTCTCACCTACTTAAAGGTTTCCTGTCTGACAACAAGGCCTTCTTGAGGAGAGAGCGCTGGAGAGGGAGGAGGTGGCTTGGAAGAGGGGCAGGTGTGAGGGATGGGAAGGGGACTGGCCATCCTGAAAAGGACCCGGAGGCAGAGAGGGGCCTGGGATTGGGCCCTGTGAGAAGCGGCGATCAAAAGGAGGCACAGGCCAGGTGAGGTGGCTCTGGTTTTTCTGCTGAGTCACTGTGACTCAGCTGAGCGGAGCAGTAGAAAGAGCACAGCTCCCCTCTCTCTCCAACACGACAGCCCCACGTGCAGGCACTGAGCATGTGAAGTGAGCACATCTGAACTGAGAGGGGCTGCATGTGTAAACCAACACCAGCTCTGGAATATTTACTAGCCAAGGAGGACATAAATCACATGAATAAATGTGCTGTGTTGATTACATGTTGAAATGACAGTATTTTGGATTGTTGCTGTTGTTGTTAGGTGTCGTCAAGCTGAGTATAACTCACAGTGACCCTATGAACATCAGGCGTGAACACTGCCCTATCATGTGCTATCTCTGTCATCTCTGATGGACACATGCTAGTGCCCACTGCTCAAGTCACAAGTGGCAGACCATCTTGTTGGCAGTCTTCCTCTCCTTTGCTGACCCTTCATCTTTCCAAGCTCTACCCTTTCCAAGGAATAGTCTCGCCTAGTACATGTCCAAAATACGAGAGACGAAGCTTCGTAATCTTTGCCTCCAAGGAGCTCTCTGGCTGCACCTTTCCCAAGACATATTTGTTTGCTCTTTTGGCAGTCCATGGGATATTCAGTATTCTTCTCCAGCACCACATCTCAAAGGCATCGATTCTTCTGTCACCCTTATTCACTGTCCAGCTCTCTGATGCACAGCAGGTGACTGAGAAGACCATGGCCTGAATCAGGCGCACCTTAATCTAGCTGACAGCACTGCCCTTCATCACTTTGTAGAGGACCCTGACAATAAACTTGCCCAATGCAGTATGTTTCCTGATTTCCCGACAGCTGGTACCCAAAAGTGTTGATTGTTGATTAGCAAGATGAAATCATTGATAGTTTCAATTCCTCATTCATCTATTGTAATGTTGACTGTTGGTCCTGTGGGGAGGACCACTGTCTTCTTTGTGGAGAAGTAATTAATACTGAAGGCTGTAGTCATCGAGCTTCTACATCAAACGCTTCACATCTTCCTCACTTGCAGTAAGCAAAGCTGTATCATCTTCATAACACAGGTGGTTGTTGAGTCTTCCTCCGATCCTGATGCCACATTCTTCTTAAACTACAGATACCATTAATTTCAATTTGCTTCTTTTTAAAAGATAGTTATGCAAATAAACATTGGTATCTTGGATGATGCAAATGGTTAACAGGTTCTCCTGAAAGGCTGACAGCATCACGATGCCCCTCGGAAGAAAGGCTTGACAAGCTACTTCTGAAAAGTCAGCCACTGAAAGCTATTTTCTACTCTGACACAGAAAGAAGAAACAGAAATTGAGATCAAATCAACAGCAACTGGTTTTGCTCACATATTAAAATCACATGCAGAGCTCCCCTTATATTCCCACTGAAGGGTAGCAGCATAAGGACATAGGTTCAAATCCCACCACTACTTCTGGACTCTTGGACAAGTCACTTGATTGATCCAAGTCTCCACTTGGAAACATGTGAAGAGAATGATAATGACAATGTGTTCCCTGTGAGGCTGTGGTGAGGATTAGATAAAGAGATATGGAAAACATCTGGTAGGGTACCAGCTCCTCTGATGCTCAGCGTCAGGCCCCCTGCCCTCCAAATATCCATTTCCAGGAGCCAGGACAGAGTGTGTTCCCACCCCAGCACTAATCAGCTCCACACCCACCTTTTCTACTGGCCTTCTGTGAAAATCTGGAGAACCACTTCTCTCTCTGGACCTGCTCATGTATACAATGAGGAGGTTGGGGCAGAGGAATTCTAGGATGTCCTGAGAGGTACACGAGCCTTAATCCAAATGATCTGGGGGCTGCAGAAGAGGAGAAGGGCTGGGTGAGGACAGCAGCTGGGAGGAGGACAAGCTCCATAGGAGGAATATTTATTTCTCCAGGGATGAGGCAATGTTGTGATGCCCCAGGCTAAAGACTGTAAGACCTCGCTAGTCACATTCTATGAACAAAGCATTTCCTGCTGCCTCCCTTGGGCCGGCTAGCTCACTCAGCTTCTGCGGTGTCAGGCTCCACAGGCTGTTGGGTGGGGATGGAGAGGGGGTCAACACGGTCGCTGGTCAGTCCCAGAATCCCACCTAGAGGGCAGTGATGCCTTAGCCGTAAGGTTTAGATAGATCATATCATCCTATGTGGCCAGGAGCACTGAGTCAAGTGGAATGGGGACCAAACTGTGTCCTCCCCAAAATATATGTCAACCTGGTTGGACCACGATTCTCAGCGTTCGGGCAGTTAGGTAATGATGGGGTCATCCCTATGATGTGATGAGCTAGTCAGCTATAAGGGGATTCGGGTATGATGCAACATCCTTAATCACAGTTCCGATCTGATGTAAGGAGAATCTCCGTAGAGTATGGCCTATGTCACTTTGTGCCTTATAAGAGAGATCAAAGCAGAGAAAAGGGGTGTATTGAGGTCTCCCAGCACTATAGTAGTGTTGTCGATTTCCTCTTTCAGTTTTGTTAATGTTTGTTTTATGTATTTTGCTGGTCTTTT